>NC_052666.1:20830051-21432273 GCF_016802725.1 Solenopsis invicta | reverse complement strand
GAGTAATCGAAGATTTTTGAAGAACCATGATACATTATCTTTTTTGCATGATACGCTAGAACAAGCGTGAAAGCATGGATTCATTATAGTTCGTCTTATCGCGGTCATTTAATCCGACATTAAAAAAATTTCATGATCCCTCGTAAACTAGCGCGTTTAACGCAATCGACCCTCATTTCCTCTCTCCCGAAATTCTGCGTGGGTCCCGGTCAGCCCTTCGCCGCGGGGCGACCGATTACTTTCGAGTCGTTATAAGCAGTTTCTACTTACCTTTCTCGTTTCGGAGAGACCGTGAAGCGAAACAAACCGCTAACCACAATTCGTATGCGTGCGGAACGCGAACGGACCAGGATGACGCGGGAAGAAAAAAAGGGACGAGAAGAGAGCTTGGCAGAGGGCAGGAGGGTGAAGGGGACAAGTAGACGTGTACCTACACGTGTCCAGGAAACGCGGTGCTCCCCGCGGACGAGTGTAATAATTTCAAGCCAAAATCGGAGATGCTCTTGATTCGTACCTCTTCTCTGCCGCCTCGATGCTTCTTTTCTGCGTGCTTTTCGATTTCCTTTCTTTCTCTCTCTCTCTCTATCTCGCGCCCCTTCCTTAAATTTTTATTCTTTTCTTCATGCCCTTGCTGAATCTTGCACACCACGAAATAGGCACTAAAGTATAATTTATTCGCACTCGAGGGGAGGGAGAGAACGGCGCGAGAAAAGGTACGATGGGGTAAAAAAGGGGCGCACGACTACCGGCCGGAAAAGAACCTTAACGCTCGACAAGGCGCTTTCAAACCTGATTATTCACATAAATCAATAAATAACCCGTTGGTATATTCCATGCATTCGCCCGCCCCCGATGTCTGGGAGCACCATTCCACATACATTATGCCGCACGGTATATTAAGGGGCCCAAGGCCCCGCGAGCGACGATATATTATCTATTCCGCTTTTGGTGGCTGGCACCGTCGCGTAATAATGCGCCTAATGTCCCGAAACTTCGTATATTTGGCCGATGCTGTGGCTCGTTCAAAGTGAAAACGACTTTACCGACGATAAATATGTTGGTCGTTCTGCGCATCATTGGATTATGCTAATCGCGATATTATTATATTTGATGACGCCGGCTGCGCTCGTGACTACCTGTCCTGCTTGAATGTTAGTATAATTATTATTGATGGAGTTGTTATTTATTTAGTGATTTTTATAGCTAAATGAAGAACACAAGAAAATCATGTAATTGAGCATTTTTTGGAGACTCTTTGGATCACTTTTGTAAACTTAAGAAGAGCAGAAATATTTGAAATAGATGAAAATTCGATAAACTTTGACTAAGATTTTTTATACAATATTTAAAAAAATTAAATTTTTTACAGAACTGAATACTGCCACTTTTATATATTATTTATTTATATTTTATATGAAAACTCTACTTTTTTAATTTTCTTACTGCCATTTTGTTAATTTTTATCGGACTTTTTAATTTTAATTCTATAGAAAGCTTTCGAAACATAATGCGTTTAGTTTAATTAAATATGTCAATTAGGTTATTTGCAAACTGAAATTTTAAATTAGATTTTTATCGTTAATATATAATATAAATAGTTCACAAAATAATTTTGTATTTAATTAATTTTTATACCTATATTAACGAATCAAAGTTTATCGAGTTTGTTATTGAAAACCTTTCTGCTCCCTTTAATTTTATATTTAAATATCATACACACACATACACTATTATAATATAATTTTGATTTGGAATTAATTTTACAATTAACTTCTCTTTAAACTTTATCAATGGAAAAAGTAATTGGATATAAATATTATACGAAACGAAACGAATATCATACACACATTTAACTATTTGACAATTTATATATGAGTCATAAAGATTATTTCGTTATTACAATAAATTATACTTTTTCTAAATATATCCAGAATGCATTTATTTCCTAAGCTCAATACGCAAATTCACACAGACAAAATTGTACGCGGAACAATATGTAATCGCTATTTCAGTCAAACAAAAGCTTCTCGTTCGCATGCAAGGCGCGGCACGCCAGCGAGCGATCTAAAGCGATCCCGTCGGGGATGAACACGGCGGCGGTATCGCCCTCCGCGAATCATTGAATTATGCTAATCGCCAGCGATGAGTGATATTATTCGGTTACACCAGCCACGCTCATGGCCATTCATCTGGCCCCGAGCCTTCCGGTTATCTCGCAACCCCACGTATTCTGGGAGCGAGTTGGTGGAGAGGGACAGACCGGGGCAGACCATGTCTCGTGCATTCGTGCATCATCCCTTCCGGTCAGGGTCAAGGTTCGTACGTGCACGTGTTCGGGATTATGCCGCGCTTCCGCAATCATCCCCGGTCGCCGCTCATTCGAACTGTCGATACCGACACGTGTTTGGCCCGGCGGCGTGGTGCTCACGACGCGAAATTAATCATTTCGCGGATAAGCGCGATGAAGTAACGAATGAGGTAGGTTAATGGGATAGGCGGCGTATTATTATAATTATTCCGGGCGCATCGTCGTGGGGAGATAAATATTATTTTCACCGTAATATCGGTTCGGAACGGCGCGGCGCGTTAAATTAGTTGTTAATTGAGTTTCCTTTAACGATGTAATTAAAACTAACGTCGCGGTAATCGGGCTTGAAAACTTATGCAGAAAACTTACGTAAAAGGCATCCGAAATAAACGAATCTTTCTCCCGATTGTGCTCTGCGTTCACTTGTATAACATCATCGCTAGCCTCGCTACTAATTACGTCAAATTAAACGCCTGTTTAGCGATATGTAATTAATAATAATGCGACATTGCTACTTTCAGTAATTTATTCATGAGCAATTTTCACGAGGGGCTGTTGTTGCAACAGAATTCTACTACGCGTGTTACCGTGCCGGTACTACCTTCATATAGCGAGGCTGATCTCATAAATAATTTTGCTGGCGCAATTAACCCTTAAGTGCCCGCGAATACATACCTAGCAGCATAAAACAAAGGCTGAATCGGTTAATGCGAGATGTAAAAGGGCATGTGCATTAATATTGAATGTAATAGAAAACTACATAAATACATTTTTTTCTCTCACAATGTGAGTATTTTTACCACGATTTGGATACAGCGACGTAAAATAGAAATAGTTAAATTGATTTAGAAATAGTCAATAATAGTTGCTACAGTAAATTGCGTGTAAAAGGCATTTAATGAGGTCCGTATATCATCTCCTCCAAGTCGAAGTTCATGCATGCGGAGATATCAGAATTCCGCTTCCTCGGCCACGCCTTATCTTATCAACAGCATTTCGGGCAAAGATATTAATCGAGTACATGCTTTAGGTGATGGGGTTAAAGCAAGTTCATAGATAATGGATAGATAAGCGGAGAATCGGTGCGTTACTTTATGAAATACGTTCGATCGTTTATCAACGAGGGATAACGCTCCCGAAATAATTACACGGCTTTAACTCGGAAAATAACTGGGTATTTACTCTTAGAGTGTGTTGATTGAATATCCTACACCCAATTGATCTTGCACTTATCTTTCTCAAACGTAACGCGCGATTGGAACAGCTTGTTACCGGCGACACGATTCTCACTCGCGAAACTCCCACGAGAGCGCGTTTAATCAACCGCGATGACGCGAAATAAACGGCTTAATAAATAAACAATTTAACAAGCGGGTTGTGGTAATTAATGCGTCGACCATTTATAAATGACTACGTCCCGCGAGAGAGCCGCGAAGGCACGACGCTCGTTAATTCACCCCGTCGTTTTAGACTATAAAACTAATTTACTGATATTGATTAGATAATCGCCATCGTTATGTTCCTCCATAAATGAAATCTTTAATAAACTCAGCGTGATTCGAAGTTTCTTATGGTACAATACATTTAGGATCAAGTTTCCTTTCTCTTTCACGTGCCATATACGAATAATTTTTATTTGAATTCTCTTTTGAGATAAATATTTATTATGTTTATATATTTATTTACACACAATTGCGCCACATACAAGGATTAAATTTTCTTTCGGTTATAAATTCTATGACAATTTGAGAACTTTGAAAGTCTCTAAAATTTCAATTAAATATATTTTTCATATTAATTTTTTAAAATCTCTTAATTATATTTTAATCAAGAAAGGATTTTGAACAATTGATTTTTTGACTTAAAAAATGTTTAAGTCTTACCACACTAAGATATTTATGAATCAGAGAAAGTGCGCAACTTATGGAGGACAGCTTGTATATGTATCTATCTCCCGCATATTCTAAGCACGACATACGAGCGAAACGAGCATACTTTCACTTTACGCGCACGAGCGAGCGATAACTCGAGCGTAACTGCTGGATGAATGGGTACAGGAAGATGCGATTCCAGTTACAAGTTTACAGTTTAACGACACGAGCCGTTCGATCGGTCGATCCGATTGACGAGTTCCTCCATTCCCTCCCTGCGCATCCCAAGCGAAGGAACAACGTCGCGTATCGATAGTTATGAAAGACTAGGACGACAAGTTTGACGACGTATAATTTCTTATTACGACGATATAACTGTTACGCGGATTGTGTCGCCGAACGATTCCTGCCCTATAAAAGTACAAATGTCTTACCGCATCGCGAAGGGGTGTATGTACTTTTATAGACGACACGATAACCAGGGGAGGATACCGATGCGAGTAATCGCAGACTCACTAGTAAACGAGGGAGAAGGACGCGATAGTTATAGAATACGGATACTATTGCTGAAAAAATTTCCTAATAATTATAATAATGCTTTATATACCCTGAAAAAAAAAGAGTTTGGTAATAGCTATCAAATGTTGAGTGAAATAATGTCAATTAAATATTTTGTTAATACAACCAAAAAATAGTTTTACTTTTCTAAATATTTATAAATTTAACAGTGAATATTATTAAATTTGATTACCAATTTTTTTTCAGCATAAGGTCATTGCATCAGCCGCTGAATAATTACATAAATTACTTGAGAAAAATATTAAAACGATAAGACTTAAAAAAAAATAAATTGATTTTTTTTTTAATCTAATGTTTATAATTTGATTAAAATATCATTTTTTTAATGTAAAAATGTAATTATATTAAATTGTTTTTATTTGTTCATTGTTCATTGATTGGTGCAGTTATCCTACATTAATATATTTACTGATTTGAATGCACTGAATTGAATGCATTACATTACCTTTGGAGTTTGTTTTTAAAAATATGAAAAATCTATAGTGATCTTGAAAAGCCTGCGTTTAATTCACTGGACGGTATATCGTCTGTACAAGTGCATAGCGTGAGCTCGGGCACTCAAGATTCAAGACCCAATTTGGTTTTACTGTCTGAAGCGTACTTAAAATTGCAAAGTATCTACTTAAATATCCTCATCCACCGTGGTGCTCAAAGCTCAAGTCTTCTGCGATTCTCCCGTTATCTCGGCATACATTTTGTTCAGCGGTGAAGTCAATGCAACTCGCGTTATCAGCACTTCTTCATGTTATTGACGTTAGAATTTGCGCCAGCCGTAGATGCATCAATGATTACGTTGAATCAAGTGTATCTTTAACGTACGGATCTATCACTAATCATTTATCAGTAATCTACATATACCATATCCCGATGGCGAAAGTCGATGGCAAATGATCACGTTACTACGCGCATGTATCGCAGTCTCGTCGTAGGTGGATACCAATAGCCAAGTGATTTACTAGTACTTTGCCAGGTAATGTTGAGACGCAATATGGAACATGCTGCGATCGTGACTCTGACGCGGCGAATAATGAATTATTTCACCCGGCATAGTGCGCTTGCTGATCAGCGTCGACGCGAGTAATTATTTGTCGAAGGGATATAGAGTCATCGCGGGAACCGTGACGACGATGTGTCTCTACGGTGAATTTATTTTATGCCTTATGTTGATTTAAGTCGCTAAGTCCGATCGGTCCGATAAGGTCACTTGCGGTAACCTTAGCCGCCGCCGACGCCGCCGCCGCGGTTGCATTCGCGAGCCGATGCATTTTTTGAATTCACTGCCGTGGAAACGCGCGGGCTGGATAAGAATTTACGACTTTCTTACGAAAGCCGACGAGCGTTTATAAATCTTGACGCGATGCGCGTGACGTACAATTTTTATTTGGAATACCTTCCGTACTGTTAGCGCGTCTGATTATAATATATAAATATTTTACGGCATGTATACGTCATTATTTAATGTTCGAACCGTGCATTACTGCTATGAAATCGAATATTCTTACTTTTGTCCATTTCAGGAAAATACAAATTGCCTTATAAGGATTCTATGTAATATTTCGATATAAGAATTCACATTATTTATTTGACTACGCTAAAGGTACAACGGAGTGACAGATAGCCAATAAAATCAAAATGACAATGATCGGTAATTGTTTCATGAAAGGTCCGAGTTAGCTGATTCAAATATTCAATAGCACTTTGCTTTATGTCGCTTTGCTTTATGTCGCTACCAACGGTGATACTATCTCGCATTGCAGCATCGCGGGGAAATTTTAAGCACCTTATGCGGAACAGTTTACAGCTCCCGTCGTGAACAATGATCAATAAATCTCTAGGAATGATTTCTAATCGCTCGGCGAACGCAGTGACGGTGCCGTCGCAGAAGCGCGTGAAGAGATTTCAATGTTAAAGGCCTAGCGTTTTACTTGTGTGTGCCGTATGCGCCGCGACGACCACCGGCCTCGAGTTTCCGCAACCCCTTTTGAACGGAGGCAGCGACTTAAAGCGTACACCGCAATAATCCGTGTGAATAATGACCGATAAATCCAAGTGCGTTTTCTTTCGTTCGTTTGAGCAACCCATTTGTCAATATTAACCGTAAATCCTGCGATTCTGTGTGTACCGATTCTCCGCATTCGCGCACGTGCTGCTGCATTATTGATATGTAAATTCAATTCACGCTAATACGCATTAGTTTTCCACCGGGGATGATTAATGCATCGCGTTTTTTTTTCCCCCCTCGAAGGCGGCGACACGAAGTGCACTTAGTTCCGTGCAACGCACCTCGCGTTTCTTCGTCTATGAGGTGGCAATCTCTACAAACCCCGCAACGGCAACCGACGTCCCGTCAAGCCCGAGGTGAAAGAAATTTCGAACTATGCGGCCGCTCTTCGTGGTGGATAGGCTCCGGCAGCGCAAGTAAACGTACAGCGGCCCGTTGTTAGAGGGAGGAGAGTATATGCATGTATATACAGGCATCTAGTAAATACCTGCACTAGCCAAGCAGGTCCACATCGAGTCAAAGGCAACTAGCTCCTCCCGCCACCTCCGGGACTTCATCTTCCGCCCCTCGTCCGCCTTCGGCTCTTACCGTTACAAGAACAAGCTACACGACGCGGTGAAGCCACATTGGATCTTACTCGACCCTGATTTTGCTTCTTGTGTGATGTTGCTCCCTTTGTTAATACGTTAATACGAAATGGATGACGTTACCGTTATTATTGCATTATTGAATGCAAGATTAGTCTTGTGACGATTCGTTCTAATATAAAGATGGAAGTAAGAAAATTTTATATGCTTATTTCTTCATTTTGTGACAGTATAAAAGCATTGTAATATTATTGAAATCTTTATAAATTAAAAAGCTTATTGTTTCTTTTTTATTCGTAGTAATAACGATACAAACCGACAAATTTTTATTATATATAAAAAAAAAAATTTTGTCTTCGAAAAAGTATAATGAACCCTGATCAAAATTTTTCTCATAATTTTTACACGAATTGGAACACTTTTGGAAATACTTAAAAATATTCACAAAGTTCTACATCTTCTCTTAGAATTTTTCCTACATGTGAATTCTAAAATATTCTGAGATTTCTCATCCCATAATTTCTAAAAAATCTTCTAACACTTGTAGATTTAATAACATTTTATCAGAAATTATAGAAAAAAAATCTTAGAAATCTTAGGATATTTTATAATTAAAATATACGAAAAATTCTGAGAAGAGATGTAGATATTCTTAGTATTTCTGAAAAGTATTCTAATTCGTATAAAAAATCTGAAAAAATTATAAAATTATATAGGAATTCTAAAAAAAAATTCTGCAAAATATTTTATATGAAAAATTTTGAGAAAAACTTTCACCAAGAAAATATACTTTTTCTTTGTAAATTTGCAAAATTAAAGTAAATTATACTTATCGAATAACATGTCTCGTGATTGACAAAGGGTTGCTTCTCTGTTTATATCTTCCCGAGTAAATTTCTAGGATAATAAATCATCGTTGATCACCGGAATTTATACCGCCATTGAACGAGCTACTAGCGCGATGGTAAAGCGCTTGTAAGTAAAACTTAAACACGGCAAAAAGCGATGGTCTGGCGTTAAAGCGGGAGTCGAAACTAATACGCCGCACGGCTTGTTTTATTTCGTGTATACTTTGCGCGGAAAGTATAACGCCTGTAAGACTATAATTTTGATAATGAATCGTAGCGTGTATGTTGTCCGACTAAGGCCTTCATTATGCTGAGACCTAGGCGTTAGGAGACAACGAAATTATATACGATGGCATCATTAATCATCTCAATCCTGACAAGTCTTAAATATAAATAGCCATAAGAGAGAGTGTTAGATAAATTTCATCTGTATGCTACGTAATTGTACGCGTAATGTCTTCCGAGTTCAAGATTGAAGGCAGCATTATCGCGAAAGTTTATTCTATAACAAATCGATAATTTACAGTGTTGTCACACTTAATGCTCTTACTATCCAATGCTCTTTCTTTAAGATTGAAAAAAAAACAGCGAGGAAACACAAGTAGCTATTGTAAAATACACTGAAAAATAGATTATTATTTTTAAATTATTTTCGATTATATTGATCGAATATTTAATTGACATTATTTCACTCAACATTTGCTAGTCATCATCAAATTCTTCTTTCAGTGTGTATTATAAATAGCAATATAAATCATTTTTGTCGTACAAAAAAGAGGAACATCGAAATCAAATTATAATTAAATTTAATTATAAAATGTTAAAATTCGTTATGCAGTCAGGAATTCGCATCGCGTTGTACAAAGTTAAGCTGAAGCGCAAATTATTTGCGTCCTTTGCGCGGACAAGTAAATTCAATGTTGGCGGCTGAAAGAGAGCTTAACTAACCTACCGTACTAGAAATACGGTGACTCGGCACGACGCCACCCGTTCTGACGTATTTAACAAGACGAACCGCGAGCATGTCACACATGCGGTACGATGCGGTAAAAGTCGCACTCTACCATCGTTTCTTGCGGTGTTCGCCGAGCGCAAATGCGTACAAGCGCGTTTCGAGTCTCGTTCGTGCATCACGGAGCCCCTATTGTGGCTCCGTGAGTTGAAAGCGCGTGGGTGACATGCACGCACGTACACATACTCATACGCGATGCGAAATCAGAAGGCAGGCGAGAAGGGAGAGGGAGAGGAAAAGCAAAGGGTGAAAGAGACCCTTGTCCAACGTCAGGGGTGTCGCTAACAAGATGCGCAGCCCTTCCGCAAGGGATACTACGAGCGGACACGTGCACGCACGCAAGCACGCACGTATGCACGCACAGCGAAACCAGGCGTTGCGTTGCGTTGCGTTGCGTTGCGTTGCGTTGCGTTGCGTTGCGTTGCGTGTGAAATCGTAACTCGTCGCGACAACAACTACACCTATGCACGCACATACACATGTACGTTCTGCCCCTAATGACTTATTAGCAGGCGCACGTTAGTTAACAACGCGACAGGATTACTCGGCCCATTGTGGCGCTGATTCTACATCGCCCCTTTTTTTCTTTCGCTTCGCGCTCGATATTCCGTCTCCCGATTACGACATTACCGATCCCCTCGCAGCGCGTACCACACCTCCATCCTGATTAAAGTCGACCGTATGCAACGCTTTTCTCCCTTTCTCTCATCTTCTGTTGTTTGAATTTTTATTCCTGCGCTGCTAACACTTGCGTGTCAGTCGAGCCGTTCACACGTGTTACGTCGTCTTTTTTTATTCGAGACAGTATTAATTAATTAATATTGCAGGAAGTATAACGTGCTTATTAATTGTAAATTTATATACTTCGAGATGTGTATATATTTATATATATTTCCGATCCTTCAAAAATATGTTGTTTGATATATCTATTAACGATGAAATAGTGTCATTTAATGAATCGCTCTTTTTTCCACACGACTGCTCATCATCTTCCTCACAATTCACCTACTCCAATTTTTCTTGCACGCATCTCCCTTTTCTGCTGGCTTTCGCTTTTTGAATTTTTATTCTTGTACCACGCACTTTCCCTCACTGTTCAAGCCTTTCCATGCAGGTGAATACGGAGCATCAACGACAGGAAATGCGCTAGTACGATGAGAGACGGAGGAGTAGTCACTTCTCCGCATGCATTAAGAAAATTAATGATTTTTAATTTTCGCTCCCACTAGAGTCGACCTCAATTCTGCATTCCTCCGCGCATTTCATGCACAGTATGGTTTGATAAATTAAGAATGAGAACAACGTCAATAGCAACTGAAACACAATCTGCCCGTGATTGTGCTTTCTTCCTAGAAAATCTTTATCAATGATAAATATAGTATTTTTATGTAAGATCAACATTTGGTAAAGCGATTGCTCGGTCAATCATAAAAAATTCAAGATAAACCAATTTCTACTGTCTTGATCGTTGTGTTTTTCTCATTCGAGGGATCGAACTCGATTCAAGGGATAGTATTAGTCTAAATTCCATGTGATCGATCCTTGATTCCTCTTTCATCTATTGACGACCGTAAACTATTCGTTATAACTGCGAGCACGCCAAGAGGAAGCCACGGTGTTTACGTTCATTATAAATGAAGTCAAGTTGAAGAATTCTAGAAGCTCTTCCGCGGTATCGGATCCGATCGATCGTACGCTCGTAGATCATTCCCACCGGACAAGTCGCGTCGTGACTCTCGGGCCGCTTCTTTCAAATTGCACCAAGTGGCAGCGCTCGACGATGGTGCACGACGGTGAAAACCGTTGCGGCGCGATCGATATCGCCTCCATGCCGCCTAATTACAGAACGCGTCCCGGTATGGCATTCCTCGCGTGACAATTAACGATTTGTAACGCCTAATGTTTGGATTAGATTGAACTGTCATCGACGCTAGTCGTTATCCAATTGGCAGAGTGATCCAGTCTAGTCATTCGTTCTTGTCTGTCGTCTGTCTCTCACCGCTCGCATTTTGGCTGTGTTCCCATATGCACTGCCAGTACTGAAAATCTGTAGTTCATGCAACGTATATTATAGATTTTCAGCAGTAGCGTGTACCGGAATACGACTTTTATATTATATCTTTGACCCGCGTTGCAATCTTTATTTTTCTCTCTGTCTTTATATTCTTTATTCTTTTTCTAATATGCATAATGTGTCAACGTGCTTTAGATGCATCATATTTATGTATGGTTATGACGGACCGACTCATGGGCGGAAATTACGCGGCGTGTTTTCGAGGCGTGCATATCCTTTGTAAAGTCCACCTTTGTAAAGTCCACAAAGACACTAAGGTATTTTATGAGAGAAATATTGCTGTCAATAATGTTCAAAGAGATACGCATCTTCTAGTTTTAGCAACGCATTTCTTTCTCTACATTAATTATAATATGTTTGCGTAATAATAGAATATCGATTACAGGGTGTCATCGCAAATTAATATATTAATGTAAATTATTATTTTCTACGCTGTGTTATAATTTAAATTTAATTATATATTGTAAAAATTCCAATAAACTAATATGAGTAAAAAATGCGTTTGTGTGTGTGTGTGTGTGTGTGTGTGTGTGTGTATTTGTGTGCAATTTTGCAGCAAGTTATATGTGACGCGATGATCGATATCAACGTGTGTCGTACCATTTTCAGTACAACGCACAGGATTTTATCGTAACACACTTTTCCTGTACCGTGTATTTCGCCTTGTTCACCCGTGGCATTGCGGGTATTCCCGCAGAATCTCTTTAGCGCTCTTGGCCACTGCACGTAACATTTTTACAATGCAGTTTTGCGTACAGACGTAAATGAATGCAAATAGCAGCGAATGTGTCGACAAAAGAAACACATAGGTACGCAAATAGTTGCACCATTTTGCTAAAGACGGTGAGATTTAATTCGTACGATTACGTATTTGTAAATATGTAAATATTCGTGATTAGAGATTTTACGCGTTACAAATTCTCTGTATAAAAAAAGAAATTATAATAAAAATTTGCTCCATTATCTGCATAGCAAAAAGCACTTTTTTATAAAGCCTGTGTTAAGCCACGATTAAATATTTATTTTTACATATCATATCGCTCATTTGCTACAACAACGACATAATTCAAAAATTTTCGTTTTTTTTTGCAGTTGTCTGCAAAAAAGAATTTTAATAAAAATTTAATACACTGAGTGATGCTGAAAGAATTTAATATACTGAACGATAAATTTATTATATTTTGATACAATCAGTACAATCAGAACAAATTACACCAAAATTGTATTTAATTAAAAAAATAGTATTACAAAATTTTAATGATTCAAAACAATATCATTTTTTAATTAACGTTGCTGTAGCAAACAATATATGCTGTTAGCAAGAATCTATTCTAATCATTCTAACAGCCAATCTCATATTTTTCAATGGCTCAAATTCGAGTATGTCCTTAATCTTTTCATCGACATCTGATTTCTGTCTACGATCGCCGCTTTAGACGTCGAGAGAGATTCGCGAGAGAATGAGATGCGATAGAATGGCGAAAGCCGCCCCGGCGTAGATTCCTCGCTTACGCGAAAAAATACGCCAACGTTTGGTCACGCGGGGGCTTGGCTCCTCTCTCGTCTCTCGAACGCGACTTCGTGGAAGCGGCGGGGCCCTTTGATAACGATGCCGAGGCCCCTCGAGTCTCGCGTTCCCGATGTACGCACCGGGCTCGGTGCTGGCGAGTTTCAATCGAACGAAATTGCGCGTAATTACGCGTGAGCGCGCGCTTAAGCGTCTAAGATTGAAAGGAATCTCCGGTGCCCTGTGATGCACGCGCGCGCGTATGCATACATATACTCGCGCCGAGCGAGCGAACGGCACAGCGCGTAATTATGCGTGCATGCGAGAACACGCGCATTCGCGACATCGCGGCGAGTGATCAGTTTAAACGTTCAAATTCAATTGATATTAATCAAGATGGCAGTAACGCTGAGTGAATGAGAGAAAACGAGTGAGGTGGTATAATTAAGCGTTCGTCTCCTTCCTTCTTCTATCTGCATTTTGAGATCTACGTTTACGCGTCCGCCGCAAGTTGCGAGAGACGTTTCTGACGTACGTTACAGCCGCGCGAGCTCACTGCAGAAATGCAGAAATCATGTCACGCGTTATTGCGAGCGCCATAATAGCGCGTATACGCGCTCGCAACGAGCCGAGATTATACGGCCCGCGATGACTCGGAGCTTTGCCGCATCTAATTAATATGCGCCGAACCGAGTGGCGGAGAGGCAGGCGCAAATCGGAAAGTGAATTCTCGTGTCCGTTTATTTGGCGCAGCTGATTTCATGTCGATCCGCGAAAACGTATCTGTCTACGAGAGAAACGAGATAGATACGCATAATTCACTTTGCAGCATAATTGTATAGAATTAACGTGATCGTATCTAAACTGTCGTAAAATAATATCAAATAATCCGTTAAACTGATGCTGAAGCACCAGCTTATGTAATTATGAACGAATTATCAATTTTATCTTTACTTTCTGTCGTCTTGTTTTAATCTTTGTAATGCGGCTCACGTAATTTATGAGATACACATATTACTACGTAATTCGCAAATTATACAATTATACATAACGATTATCATTAAAAAAACATGTATTATATAATAATTTACGTATGCCTATCTTAGGGAATTCTTAAATTATATCTGTAAGTCATTTAAATGTGACATAAGCATTTTGTAACGTTATGAATTATACATGATAATATGAATTAATAATTGGTGGAATTAAAAAGTCGAACTCTCAGCTTTTTTAATAATCTGCCAATTATTTAAGGATGTACCACATTTCAAAGATATTACCTAAAATTTTTAATTTTCATAGATTGTTGTATAATTATCATTAAGTGTCTGTAAAATTTGAGCATAATTATCTTGTTGGTTTAAAAATTTAATTTTTTATTCTTTCTTGGTTCTTATGTAAAATCGCGTTTAATTTGTAGTATTTATTATTTATAAAATTAGTAACGAAGTAGCATTATAAATTTTTTATATGTGTACTAAAACTCTAATAAATATTTGTGCAAAAAATTTTATTTGGATTCACTTATTTGTTTCTAATAGTTATTTACCTAAAACTTCAGCAAAATAAAGTTATTTTTGTTGCACAAATCAGTATAAGCCAAAGTTTTCGTTGTTCTCTTCTTTACGGCTTTTTTCAGAATCAAATTCGGATATTTATAACTGAAAGCCATTAGTTGTTAAATTCGATAATTTAATTGGTATTATGGAGCTAAGACATCCTTAATTTAACCTTAATTAGAGGCTTGTTTAATTACTATCAGGAGAGGTTCCAGGTAGTACGAAAGCACTATTTCTGATATCATAATTCTTCTATTCTTATGTGTATTATAATTCAACTTCTTTAGAGAGACATCTTTATCGTCTTTATCACATTGAGATTTATACTCTCTAAATCAGTGTGTTATTCATTGAAAAACAGTGAATAGTCTAATTTCAGTGCTATACTTGTAATTTAATCATATTAATCAATGATACACACTGTCTTTCAGTAATGATATACTGATTCCGGTCAGTGAGAGTACCTCTTTTTAATCGGAATCATTGAACAGCGAATAGTCATTAATGATCACAGTTATAAGCACTGCAATCAATAAAGTTTCACTGGATCAGATTTAAAACATTCAACTTTTACATTAAAGGATTTCATTAAACTTTTTGAATAATATAAATCAAGCTGATTTAATAATCAACAGAAGCTAACTAAAACTAAAGTTATTAATTATACATTATTCTTTTTTTTCTTTCGTTCTTTTAAATGATAAACTTTTATATTTGACGTCTATTTCTTACTAGTTTATTAAATAACATATATTATGTAAAAGATTGAGAATTAAAGTTACAATCCTGACCGAATTGAAATAAAGTACTCTCATACTATTTTTGTATCCATTGCATAATTTTTATCTTTTATTTATTTAACACAGTTTTGCAAAGAGCTTTATTTGAAAATCTCTTTTTTAAAATCTGGATTATGTTATATTTTCGTATTTTTATAATTTATTCTTAAGATTTTTTTCAAAACAAAATTCATTAACAAAGAATATTTCCAAATAATTGACACAAAAAAATTTTACAGCAGAAGAAAACAAGAAAGACAAACTAGAGAGCTAGATATTGCAAACCATTATCGGGGCTTATGTTCAAAATACTGTTCTTTCGCGAGACGCCGTTGATTCAAGTCGCGCGAGCATCCTCGTAGAAAGCCGGAAGCCGGTAGAAAGCCGGAAGCCGGACAGGTCTCTATCTGTCGCGTACAATTCCCAGGCTCGTTATCGCGATATACGCTTTGTACGGCTGGTCCACAAGCGGGTCCACTCGTGCTGTTCTAAATGCAGTGGACCACCGGGGTTGGCCGAGCCACATGGCCGCCATACTTTGTGCAACAGCACGCCACGTTGACGTATACGGAAACACAAGCACACGTACGTATTATATACGCAACCTCCAACACATGTGTGTACGAGAGTATTATAGCGAGATCACGTTTATCTCTGGACAGTTCAAGAGAAGGCGTGGTGTGCCATGCTCTAATTATCAGCTCTTCATTTCCTTATCTTCGGGGTACGAGCGCGCTACTCTCGTGGTCTCGTCGCGAGATAGCCGCGTGATGATATAGATACGGACCGATCTCTCGTTCGTATGCGAATTTCTACGACATGCTTTCGAAGACATCGAGGAGAAACCCGCGTGGCGTGAAAACCCATTGTGAAGGCGTGTCGAGATTTAACGCCCTGTTTTTGCGCGCTTTTCTCCGTAGCGGACCTCGCCAATCGATCTGATCTCTCTCTCTCTCTCTCTCTCTCTCTCTCTCTCTCTCTCTCTCTCTCTCTCTCTCCCTTTCTTTCTCTTTCCGCCTATCTATCTGTCTCGAGAAAGGGGGTGAATGCGAAGGTGTGTGATTTATACGCTGAGAAATAGGCGCGTGTCCCGTCGGAAAAATGCACGCGAGATATGAGGGATCGCTTTCGACGCGCCGCGATGCAGGTAACTCGATATCACAAATTGATACGTAGCTGCGAAAAACTGGCTTATCACGCGTTCCACCCCCCCCCCCCCGGTCGTACATTTTCTATAATGGCGGAAGATTTTAGAGCCCTCGAATGCGCGAGTGTGTACGCGATTGTGTTGCACACGTCAATTGCTGATCAGTTTATCACTGTCACGGATTTAACGCGAGGTGGCAAAAGTTACGAGCTACAACCGAGTGATGCGTAACGCCGATAAATCACAATGAATTTCTGCGAGAGCCATTTTCATTTTTTGTCATAAATGAGAATTTTCGGATTCAATATCATATAGTTATATTTGACACTTTATCATTATTAACTGCAGACACCGTGCATAAAATATGTGTCTACACGTGTGTGATATTGAAAGAGTACTTGTGCAGTTTCTACCTAGATATCGTTACATAAAGCGTGATTACATGATCACCTTTCGCTATATATTGATACGTGTTAAAAGATCTCTTTTAAATATATATAATTATCAATGCAATTTTTTTTTAAAAACTTTTTTGCCGATCAACAAGACGATTAACAGAGAATCATGCATACGTGTTTCTTTTTTTCTTTTTAACTTTTTACACGTATTACATATCTTACGCGCAATTCATCTAAGCTGCATATTCATTTTAACGAGTTTCACTGTCGTTCTGTTTTTCATACGTACGTACTTTCCGCATTTGTGAATTACCTTTTTCATTCTCGTAACTCTTTCCCGTTTGCGGACGTCTTTTTTAAACGGTAACGGCACGTTACCGTTTGAAACGCGAGGTAAACGGAAACCGACGTCGCCGTTCATCATCGTCGTCGCGCGAGAAAAATTCTACATTTTTTCCAACCCCTGTGTTGCTCGCCAAAATGGGGGAGAGAGGACGTCTGCTTACGCGTGTATGTTATAAGTACACGCGGCGACGCACTGCGCATAAGTACATAGAGCAAGGCGAAGAATTGGAGAAGCGCATGAAATGCAAAGGGACAAAGGGCGAGGCGCAACGCGAGGGATGCGAGAAAAAAGGGATAGGCAGCTAAGGCGCCCCTACGTACAACCTACGAGGGATCAATGCACTCGTCAGGGTGCACCGCCCTGGCGAGTGCTCGTGCGCATCGCGTATGCATCTTCGTATGCAACCTCTAGCTCGATTTTCTTCTCGTCAACCCCTTTTTCTTCACGCAGTAACCCTTTTCCCTTCACCCTACCTTTCGTTCTTCTGCCTCTTTCTTGCTCTCCATCTCTTTTTCTCATTCTCCCTCGATCTTCACATTTCCATCGGTATCGCGCCATCTCTCTCTGTTTTACTCTTTGCTCCGATTTCTCACCCTTCTCAACGACACGTATACGGTATCCCCGCATTCTCTCCTTACGCTTCCACAGGCGCTCCTCTTTTTTTCACACACTCACCTCCGTCCCAACGACCCTTCTCATCTCGTTCCTTTTCGCACTTTTACATTTGTGGTGGCAAAGTCCTGCCCTAAGAATAATCCCCTCCATGTAGTATAACGTACGATCTATATACGTATGCAAGTGAAGGAGGAGGAAGAAGAAGAGAAAAATGTGGTATGCAGTTACGAGCAACCAACTGAGATCAACATACTCACTATCGTTTATTTCTCCTTCGACGTCACTTCTGTCGTTGGTTCCCTTTATGCGTAAACGTACAAGGAGCCCGACGAAACGTAGAACACCTAGCACAGAGCTACGTGTGCATGCGTCTGCAACCCTTCTCGCAATATGGAAAAGGGTCGTTGAATGGTCTAGATTTTTTTAAATACTCCTGCAGCAGCAAATCGACTCGGTTGCCAAGAGGGAAATGCTAAACAAACGTATCCGATAATGCTGATTTTTTCCTCGTCATACTTCCTCTCCCTTCTCCTTCCACTCCTCCTCCTCCTTTTCCTCCTCCTTCCCCCCTTCTTTTTTCTTCATTCCACGCATGTAGGTCTAATTAAGAGGTTTCGTGGCACGATTTCTGGCCTCTCGATAAAACGTACCTCACGCGGCGAGTTTCTGGCGCATTTTTATCACGCTGATATACGACACTTGACTTCTTTTCCTATGCGCTCAGCTGATCTATTCGACCTGTCTTGTAGTCGCTGTACGCTGGAACACGCTGTTATGGAATGGAGCCCATTAAGGATGCATCTCCTCTTTTTTTCTCTCTTTTTTTTCTTATATTCTTTACTTTCTGAAGCCCAAGGATGCTCTTACCTTTTTATAGAACGTTGCCGCTACGTCCGCACGACTTCCGTTTCCAACGAAAATTTATTATCCGCCACAGTCGAAATAAAGTGAAAACAATTTCGACGACGTGAGTGGTTTCTTTCGACTCGAATTTCCGGTATTATTTTCTCTACTTAAGCTCGCAGATACATATCTTTCAAGGAGGTAGCACATTTCTAAGGTAGTTATCCATTTGTACAGAATCTGCTGTACTACATTTTTCCATTTGTATATGTAACACAATATCACTTATATCAATACACGCGAAAAGTATTAGCCACGCGAATTCTGTACGAATTATGCCTCAATTACTGGAATTTCTGATAGATCTTTCTAATAAGAAAAAATTAAATTAAATCAGCGACCATTCTTTCCCCTTAGATATTGAATTTCTATAGGATAGTTCGCGCCAAGAGAGACACGTTGTAAAAAGAGCATCTATCAATCTCGGCATCACTCCCGCCAACAAATAAGGCAGGGAGACACCGCGCGTGTTCTCGGCATCAGGAAATCGCGACAGGCACGTTCCGCCTGATGTGCGCTTCATTCTTACATCCGACGTACTTCGCTAGTCAGTCTAACGACTGCACCGCAGCTCGCTTTCAATTCGCCGCACATTATCGAGCGTCCACTGCCGCTTTACTTCTGGTTACCTCCGCGAATGCTCATCGAGTCTTCCTTCGGAACAGAGTTCTATGAGCTTCCTTCGCGGGATCTAGTTCGTACCTAACTCGCGCCCATCGAGAACGTCGGCGCGAGATTTACTTCACGAGAAGCAGAAGATCCATCGATGACTCGGTGGACCCAACTAAACCGGCAACCAAGGACGCGAGCTTTCGCAAGCTACTCGCGGATACTCTTGCGTTTATCTGCGGACTGTGACAGGTGACTCGAGAGAACACCCTCTCCTTACCATTATTCGTGTTCGAATTATCGGAGCCGTACGGGAGTCATCGGGAGAAAGAAAGAGACGCGGCTGATGGCGCGTTGGCGTATTCCAATTTATTGCGAACTCGCTCGTCGAACGACGGACGACGACGGGGACGAAGCCCAAGACCACCTGAGGCGCGTCTTTTGCCCAAGAACGAATCTTGCCATAGACCTCGACAGTACTTTATATTACTTAGTTTTCCATAGCGATTGCTTTAAGCACAATGATGTTCGCCGATGAACGTGGGCAAATGTTTTAAAATATGTGTAAGAGACTCTTGGAATGCCTAATAGAAAAGTAATATTTTTTTCTTGATTCTACATATAATAGATTCCGTGATAGCGATATATCCAATCTTACTCGTAAAAATATAAAATAGGCAATAAAAAAATATAATTTAATTATATTGTTGAAAATACAATTATAAATTTATGGTATTATATTTTTCAAGCTTTCTCAATATGTATTAAGTTGTAATAAAACGATTGCTATGTCGCATTAATTCATAAATAAATTAGCAAAGTACAATTTGTTGTACAATATTACGCATGCCAGCGAAATTTTATATTAACAAATTATTAGTGTAATTACGATTCATGCGAGTTAAAGGGAAAAACGAGAATGTGGAAATAGGTTCGATAGTCGAAGAATAAGACACAAACGAGACATTTTCGATTCTCATGCAGTGTCGATAGCGGACTACGTTCTCGGTGCTCGAATTGGCGAGGAAGGAAAGAAACGATGGCGAGCGCGCAAGATGGATACGAAGAAGATGACCAGATGACGAAGAAAGAGGTGAATGACTATCGAAGTGGTGGAGAACGTAGACGGAATACTATATCAAACTGGACGACTTCCATTCTTATTCCGTATTCGAATGCACGTTCGATTAACATACAGTTGCACCAGGATCGCGTCGCGCTATCCATCCTATTCCCCTTTTTGCATTCCCTCCCCGCGAATACGCACTCACGCACATATCCATTGGGACGCTCCCGAAGGGTTGGTAGACGGAAAAGAGGAGGGAGGAGGCAAAATGCATGTACCGGCGGCAGAGCACTGTATGCAAAGTCGGCAAAGGTATATAATAATGTTTGCGCGCCCGCGTTTCAAATCGACTCCAATGGGCATTGATCTTTGATCTTGAAACGCGAACGTATGTTTACTTACATCTCGTGCTGTCGCGACGTCCTTCACCCTCGCTCCCTTCCCTCATCTATGAATTTTCACCAACCACTGTCTGAACATTTCAGGTTCGATCGAGAAATATTTCTTTCGTGAAAAAGGCAATTTCTATTTCTATGTTTAGTGCGCATAGTATTTTTTATGTACGTACATCGTTAAGATTACTATTCTTCTCTTTCTTTTTATATTTTCCTTTATGTATGTATAGTATGTATGTATTATATTTCTCCATACTAAATTGGAATGACAGAGTTAAAAGACAATATTAATTATTTTAAGTGTCGTTATATTTTACAGCAACATGACTCTGTTTTATTGTACGATTCTTATTAATTTTTATTCTAGAAATGTGGAATCTCAGAATTACGCAGTATGGTTGATATTTTATGAGCGCGTTCAAGTCTCACGTACTTTATGTGTAATAATTTTACGGGAAATTATTACGTGCTATGCATTTAGTGCAGTTAAATAATGATTGAAAAACTACGCAATCTTTTATGCTAATATTTTTCTTTCTTTTGTTTCAGGTAAGTAGCATTACTACTCATGCTGAACGTTTCTCCGAGAGGCGCAAGGTGTGTATCTTATATTACAAATATGTATTTGGATAAATTAAATGGAGGGATCTTTCCATATTTTTTGTTACTCAAAAAATAAAAGTAATTATTTGATAAACTTTTGACATTTTAATAATAAGAAACGTTCAACAATTCACAAAGATGAATCGCTAAATCGGAAGAAAATCAATAATAATGAATTCGGTTAAACGTCATGCAAATGAATCGAAATGTCGAAGCTTTTAATGAAGAGCAAACGATATAATCGTCAAGTTCTCAACAATCAATATAATCATATCTACAATATCGAAATACCACGATATACGATACTGACAGTACTATTGCATTAGTCTAATCGATTACACCCGAGCTAATTTTCGAACGTAATACAGTTGCAGTCGACGAATACACCGATATGACGCTACCACGTAGTTCCCAATAGAGATTGGCAAAAGCTTGCGCGCGCTCAAGCAGAAATTTACTGGCTGGGCGGACAGTACGCGAAATTCAAAACAGGCTCGTAAAAGAAAGTGGCACGGTCGCTGACGCCCGTCCCGGTAATCCACATCTTTATCGCCCTTTACGCCGTCGCGGATCACCTTTTGAAGGGATCGGTCTTCTACGGTGGCGTTTTATTACCCGCCGTGTTTCGTTCCGCGTAAGGACATCGCTATCGGACTGACAACGTTAAGCGGCTTCGATGGGAATCATAAACGATCGTCGCGATCGGTGGTATCATCGAAATAACACCGGGCCTCAGAATCTGCCTCATTTAATGTTTACGACTCACTAATTGTACATTGCCACTTTTTTCCCCGCCGAATTTGCATTAATCGCGTGATTTCGTAATCACCTTTAAACAGTTCTTTTTTCTGTAAGATTACAATTATAATGAACATTAAACTCATAATTAATGATCAACGCACGGTCTAATTAGTTGGATTGATATAACGATTTGGCATTGCGACAAAAAATTCTGAATATTACACGCATCCGCGTACGAACCACTTGCGCATACATACGCAATTCTCAAGACGTATGCCAAGACGCGGATGGGCACTAAATTAAAGCAAAAGAAAAAGAGATCGCGAACTGAACCGGACGAGACGAGAAACGGAGATGTGAGGCAGAGCCGGCAGAGAAAAGGCAGAAACGACGACGAGCTAAAGAAAGACGAAGATACATTACCGAGACCGGGAGGAAGAGAGGGAGAAGGAGCCAATGCGCATGCATAGCTTGTGCGACACGCATCGATCAATCATTCGCTAATTATGCCCGTGATTTCTTTCTGCCGTGATGGTCCGGCCGTGGCGAGGCCGTCGACCTCGTCGCGAATGGATCGGCCGGCCACGACGGAAACGCATGCTCGCTTGCATCCTCCCTTCTTCGAATCCTCCGAACCATCCTCGCGAAGGTGGAACGTCCGGAACAATCGACAGGGACGAAGTCAAGGAGCTGGAATAAGGTGATGGTTAAGAAAGAGGAGAAGGAGGGGGGGGGGAGGGAATTGGGAATGTCGATCGGACGGAGAAGCGTGTGCGGAAAAAGTCCGCAGGAAGGAAGAAGAGATAAGCGGAGACAGGCGGGCGCAGTCACTCGGAAAGCAGACGTATTAAATGAAATTAAGCAATTAAGCATTTAACCGAATTAGCACACCGTAGAGCACGGATACGCCCGGGAGAACGCACCGGTCGTTCGTACGGAACGCCGGTTTTCCGGCCCGGCCCGCTCCCTCGAGTCCCGACGATCCATCGAGCGCCATCTCGTTAATTAATTAAGGTCACATTTGCGCTAAGCTCGGCTTAGTCTCTCCTTTGGCTCGTGGCAGAAAAACATGCACCGTCAACGCGTGATGCGACAAGTTTTTAAGATAGTGATCGCCTGCTCTCGTAATAGTTTTAAAGAGAGGTTTTAAAAGACAGACACATTTTAGCGATCTAAATAGAATATAATAGAATTAAATTAAATATCTATTTCAAATATCTAAAAATGTATATTCTTTACATAATTAAATATTTATTCTTCAATCACATTCCTAAATAAAAATATAAGAAATAAAAATATTGCTTGTTTTTTAACTGAATTATAATTGCGGTAAGGCGTAAGACAACGATGTTATTACGTGCATATTTATGTGACCCGCCGTGATTAAGAACCAATTTAATTGCGCTTGTGTTGAACTTAATTGTACACCGAAAAGACCATCGAAATCAGGCAGATCATTTGTTTGCACAAAACACCGGTTTGCCGGGCAGTGTTTGTATCTCAGCATGATCCGTCTGTCGAGCGAATTACTTGTTAATTAATTAAGATCGTTTTTGAATCAGACAGGTAGCTATGCTGGCAAAAGAACTCGCTACGCTATGTCATTAGTATTGCTTGACGTAATATTTTCGGATTAGTTTTCTCATTTGACGCTTATTACTCACGCTATTAATTCTGAAGGTGTGTAACGTAATTTATGGTAACATTATTATTACGGTAGTTATTTGTGGTATGAAACAAAACAATTATTTCGAACATATTGCCCGTTTTTTTTCCTTCGAAATTACATAATCAATTAACTCAATGTAAAATGATTATATATAGACAATCTGGATCCATCTGCGCGTCGAGTATTCAACGAACGTTGCCTCATTAATTAATTAGGGTCGCCTTCGAGAAACTGACTTGCTGCTACTTACAACCTACAACATACTTGTTCGTCCCTCGTGCGTTTCTTCTTATCGCGAGATCATGGTTGACAAAATGAGAAAAAGGTTGGCGATCGATCGGCATGCCGATCATCTCGTCCAATGCCTATTTTGCAGATCGGGAGCGCATATGCCGCCTGCACAATTTTCTTTCTTTGCTGTGTCTTCAAATCAGATATATAACTCATCAACATGTAGCGATACTTTCTTGATTTAATTGGATGACCACAAGTTGAATGATTTAGATGCAACATAAAATGTTGCCTTCGTAAATTATAATCAACTATATTTAATTATTTATTCAACTGAGCAATTAAATATCTAGCAAATAACGTACTCACTTATTAATTTGCTGTCTTTAAAGGTTGGATAGAGTAGAAGAGTGCAAATTAACGCTTGAATTCTTGTATAATGTATACAGTTGGAAAATTCATGTTAAATTTAACATATAATAATATGTATCCCAAACGATTCATTCTTTTTGTTTTAATTTAATACAAGATGAATATATCAGAAAACAACATAAATATTATGTAAAAAAAATTAACACAAAAAATGATAAAATTTTAACACAGTTGAAAACACTTAGAAACAATTAATTGTGAAAGCATATTTCTCTGGTGAAATTATATTTACAATATATGTTGACACATACATTTTATTTGTTTCATACCTTAGAAACTTTACACTTAAAAACTACATTATTTACGTTATTTGTCATAAATTCTTTTATCCATAAATTGTTTTATTATAAGACTAAGAAATGTTGAATATCAATTTAATACAAAATATTCAAATAACACAACCACATAATGTTAGATTAACTTTTGGTTATGTTAAAAATTCAATACAAAAATTTTAACAAAATGTTTCCTACCGTGTATGATCTAAACTGATTAGATTCTACGAAACGAGATAATTGGTATAAATTGTGGAGTCGCTGTGTACGATCTCTAACGACTTAACCGCAGCACGAACAATTTTATCTTGCACCGGAACCGTTATCCGCGCCTTCCAACGTGAAAATTCTACGATTCGCCCGAAGTTTACGAGCCGGTGCGGCGTTCTCTACCCGCCCACGTGGGATAACTCGTGTTTTGCGCTTTTGGTATTACAGGAGGTAGTACGTAACGTAGCAATGTAATACGTTATCTCGTGAAATGACCACGCCACGACAGTAATGACCGATCGTAAAGTAATTAACAGTGGCAATAAACATAGTCGACTACCGGGCAGACCGCTCGTTTACGCATCTAAGTCGCTTTGGAACGATCCTACGAGACGGCGAACAAAGATGATACGGCCCCTCTTCTTCTGTCTGCGTCCGCGTAACACAGTCGCGTAAATTAGACGTCCGTCCACAATAGAGGCACCCACTACGCGGAGGGACTATCAAGTCTTACGATGATTTACGGCATGGCGGCATGTGCGAGAGTTAATTTCGTTAAGGAAATTGATAGCCGCGAAGGATGACGAACAAAGGCAAACAAGCTTACGAAGGATAATTCAGCTTATCGCTCGCAGGTACAGAGAATATTTATCTTGCTAACTTATCAGTGCTTAGATAATAGATTCTCTCCTCTGAGAGATCTTAATTTATAATCCATTGGAACGATTTCCTCTTATTCTGATGTCTGTCAATTCTATTCGACAGGCTTCGTTCGTGATAGCTTTGCTAATAGTAATCGATCTATTCACTCCAAAGAAGATATATATACAGATATATATAGAATACGTCCGCGTTCTTTTTCTCCTCTTTATCTCGTTTGCGTCTCGGGATGGTGCCAATTTTCACGACTCAATTCAATTAGCGCCAGTCGCCTCGTTCGCGACATCGGTGCCACGCGATATCGGTTTCATCACTCTATCGAGCGATCTACGCTCGCACGATGGATTATCCTCGCGCGTCACTCGCATCTCAGCGAAGGTGATCGCACGCATAACTCACTGCCCACCTATGATCGAGAAACCCGCCGCGGGTGGGTTAACCGTCGAAGAAGCGAGAGAGATAGATTGTGCCGGCAACAATGCGCCGAGCGACGCGTACTCGCTCGTTAAAAGAATTTATCCCGACCGAACGAGGAACAAGCCGGGCAGGCCGGATCTTGTCCGCGGTGTCGCTATCAATATTACCCACGAATTTATCGTCGTCCGTAGAAGAGTGCGAGACTGACCGACGGTGAAAGCGGTGGCGCGGATCGCGCGTGGGTCTCTCGGACTTCTATCGCGATATACTCGATCTCACGGCAGCATGCTCCTACGAGCACAAAAAACCTCGTTGCCCCACCCAATATCGCCCATCCGTCGGTCTAATCCGGTTTGACAGAGAAGTGACACCGTGTTGTGACGGGGCCCGAATGTCGTCCTCTCTTGTCCGTCCATCCGTTGAATCCTGTCTGGCCCGTGCTCTCTTTCTTTCGCTCGCACCTACATAAATCAAGAGGCGCAGCAGCATATATCTGTGAGAGATGCCACCGTGTATCTTGCCCAAAGCTAAATGGCATTGTGAAAAAAAAAAACTGCACGCTTTATATGTACATGGTGATTGCATAAAAAAAATACCTATTTTATATTAATTGAAGAGGTTGTACGGCAATAGCACGAGCAATGATTGTAGAAAGCATAGGTATTCAATAGTGATATAAGCAAGTGGTTATTCAAGCTCCATTTATTCCGTCGAACGGAGCGCATATCCGCTCGATGGTTCGACTACCTGTTTCTGCTACTGAAGAGCCCTTTCTTGGGAATTACGGCAGTCGAGATCTCGAAACCCTTAAACTGAACTTGTCAGAGGGCTCTTTCGATTAGAATCAGCAGAAGCAGAGAGTTTCATGCATTGTGCACATTTATTCAGGTGTGCGTAATTTTCTGTTTCATGTGGCCGGATGTGGACAATTTTACACAATTTTACGGAGCTAGACTTGTCAGTTGGTGTGTTTTTTTTTTCTATTTTTCTACTGATTTGCATCTTCATTTTTCTGTTCGGTAAAACCGAGCAAAGATGTGAATTTGTAATTTACGTAAATGAGATTCTATCATTTTATCATATAAATGCAGTAGCGAAATAAACACTGAAATATGCCAAACACGTATGGACGTTCGTTAATAATTTAACAATAACTTCAATCAATGTCATTACAGGATACTAATTAGGCTTCATGTTTAATTTAATCGTATCGTGACATGTACAATACTTTGTCTTGTTACAATAACGAATAATAACGACCTAATTACGAAAATACGAAAGAGAGGAAATCAATCAACGTGAATCTCTCGTAATAATAACTTGCAATAATTAATTATATTAATTATATTTTTCCACCTTTGGATAGAAAATTGTTTAAGCGTATCGAGACGCAACGCGACACGCATGCTTTAGCCTTGAGATGTCGCGTTCCGAACCTGTGCGATTCGATTCGAGGAAACCTTTCCTACGAACAAAGAACGGGTGGCGCGAGTGCGTTTACGGACAGCTGCTCGTCGTCGATTGCTCTGGATAGCGTTTGCGTCGCGTACAAGGGGGTAAGAAATAAAAAAAAATAAAAAAAAAACGTAGAAAAGGAAAGCGGAAAAATCCTGAAAGGAGGAGATTACATGGAGGGCAAAGACGAGAGGACGTGGCTTTTATATCGAGATACGATAATCATCATTTGATGATTTAAAACGACGTCGAAGCATGCGGGGGTGAAGGTGCTGAAGGGAGATGCG
Source organism: Solenopsis invicta (assembly GCF_016802725.1). Taxonomy (NCBI): domain Eukaryota; kingdom Metazoa; phylum Arthropoda; class Insecta; order Hymenoptera; family Formicidae; genus Solenopsis; species Solenopsis invicta. The sequence goes on along the minus strand of NC_052666.1, from coordinate 21,404,688 downwards.
AAAGAAGACGAGAGGAATGTTCTCCGCGCACGATGATGAAAATTACAGGCTTGCGCGACGTGGACGTGTATGGGTTCCGCTCGTCGCGAAGAATTTTTCAGTCACCTCCTAATGACGCCTCCTACGGCTACCCGTTTACGGTTAACAATAATCATTCAATTATGGCGCGTGACGTGCACGTCATCCGGTGTCTACCGTAACCGTGGTGGCATGGCGCCGTCGTTTCTTTTTCGTGTACTCGCTCGTGTAAAACCGCGATCACGGGATCAAAAGAGAAAAGGAAGAGCGTGAATCATCCGCGATAAGCTGAATCGCTTCATCACCGTACAAATTGCAAAATCGCAAGCTCTAATAATAGCGGACGCGTGACAGTTGTTTTTGCGGGAGCTGATTGAGGAATTATGCCATTGAACGATGACTGCAGCGGGAAATTCAGTAAATCGTCGTCTTTTGTTGAAGGTACAATAAATCAAGTATTCAGAGGCCAACCGCTGCGAAATGCAGAAGCGATCCGAAGGTCTCTCGCACAGTTTTACGAGTTGCATTCACACACGAAATTCGACACGCGCGCATCGTGCGTGCATGCCTGCGTGCGTGCGTGCATGTACGTTGTTGATCGCTTGCACGCGGCTGCACCCAGCAAAACGAGAATGTTTATTTAGCTGTCTCCGCTCAACTCTTCGTGCTCGTCTAACCTGTTCCGTCCGTCTCCATGCGCGCTCTTTGCCGAAACGCGTACTAAGCAAACAGCATTAATCATCTGATCCCGGTTAGCTTTTCTCTTTGCGCGTTAGAGTGATGTCATTGTCGTCTGATAACATCCGCGATGATGTCAGCGTAACAATTACGGCGAACGATAACGATAAGAAGCGGTGTTCAGAGAAGAAAGGCGGTTACGTGAAAAATAAGCACGTTTGAAACTGTACGTATGCTGAAGGTGGTGATTGCGTGATGCTTGCCTAATGATTCGTAGGAAATGATTAGGCTCTGTTGTTTGAAGTATCATATCTCGTAAATATTTAATACTGTCACTATATTGTAGAATAAATCTCTCCGCACAAAAACATCCGTAACGCGTTACGTCGAGTACTGTTTTTAAACTTAAATTTGTGCGTACATTAAAATGCATAAAAAAATTATTGTATAATATTAAACGTTACATTACAATTTTCTTTTGTGTGTTAACATAAGTTTACTGTTGCGTACAGATTTAGGATCAATATTTATTAACTTATGACGTTACGGATACTTTTGTGCGGAGAGGCTTATTCTATGTGGCGATAATATTAAATACGCGTTGTTTAATTTGTGCACGATGTATCGCAATTATGAATTTACATTCCAAACATTGGAACAAACACGAATCTACTACTTTTTTTTTCATATTTAATTTACCATTTCTTATAGCATTAGTCGTATAAAACATGTTACTTTTTCGCGGACAATAGCGTGCCATTAGCGACAGGAAACAGCAATTGCCAGAAAGAGTAATTATGATGCAACGTTGCAGATTTACGCTCCAGAGCGTCCCGATAGTATTCACGTTCTCGCGCGGATTCCATCTTGATTGGTAATTTTTCGAAAGCAAAGAAAGACTGCGATTCGCCCCGGTCGATTTAGCCGGCCGCAAAAAAATCGCAACGTCACGTGTTGCGTGCCTGCATATCTCGACTAACACTACAGCAGCTGGGCAAGTCCCTTTCCCTACATTCTGCACGATCCAAAGAGTCCCACTTTCCGTCATTCTTCAACCCACACGCACCGTCAAGTCTCACGAAATATCTAACATCAACGCGGCGTTGTCTATTGTCACAAAACGTTTAAAAGATGTCTTCTGCATCGTTCCCGCTTATTCAAACTCAACAGAAATTAGTTATCGCTGCGAGCTGTTTTACATAAGTTCGATCCCCTCGAGAGATACGCGCGACAAAGTTGCATAGATATTCCACTCTCTAAATCTCGTAGAGTGAAACGTCACTCTAAAAGAGTAAAAATTGAGCCTGTGCAATTTTTCGAAGGAATTTTTTTCTCTACAAGATTTAATGTAAATGTGCGCGAATTTTCCAATTAATGACGATTTATGCTTTTTGCGTGATGCTGCAAAATTGTCGGCAATGAAGTAAAATGAATTGCACGACACGCATATAATTTCGTACGAAAAAGATATACGCGGGACATAACTAATATAACGACCAGATACACTTTTGACGAAGCATCCACATATATGTATATATATCTTTTTATTTTATTTTATTTTTTTTATGGTGTCCTCCTTGACGCGGACGAATCACGCTCGCTCGGGCAGATGCCTCGCCAGCATGCACAAATTGCACGCAAATTCCCACACCGGTCCGTCGGTCGTGGCTTCGTGACACTTTGCTCTTTTGTCACGACGCATCCTGCCGTGTGTAAAAGACAGATCCTTCGGGCGCGCACTCCGGCTGTTCGTGCAAAGCAAAGCCAGGCAAAGTAAAGCAAAGAAAGTAAAGCAAAGCAAAGCAAAGCAAAGCAAAGCAAAGTGCGCGACGAGAGAGTCGGTTCTTCGACCGAATCCACGTCGAAGTCGGCTGTCTCAGATTACGTCGTGTCACCTCGCTTGGGTCGGTCTGGCTCCAATATACGGGAGAGAACACACGTGTTAACATCTTGTCGTCCAAACCCTTCGAAATTGGTGGAGCTTGGATTCCTCTCTCGGTCAATACCGAACTTGGGATCTCGAAAAGTGATCTGTACCCCGAGGGGAACTTCATCGTCTTCATCTTGAAATCAAGATAATAACGTGTGTAATTACGTCGTTCGAGAGAACATATGTGCCACATTAAGACGGCGAATAATCGACGACTAATAATAAATTACGCATACGTTATGTCTATATCGTCTCTAGTTCGAAAAGGAAAGGTCTCGTGTCCCTTTTTTTTAATCACAAATGAAATTTAAAATTTATTTGAGATAGATGTGAAGAAATGTGAAGATATAGAAAAACATTCAACAGGTGTATTTCCAATATTGATATCTGATAGAAAACGAGAATCCTTAAAATATTCAAGACTACTAAGTTTTGATTCCAATTGATGCATAACACGTTGTCGCAACGCGCAACACAGAGTGTGTAAGATATGAAATTTATCCATAGTCGATTCAAAAAACAGGAAGAAGGAATAGCGATCACTCGTAAAGAGTGTAATCGGTTTTCCGGAGTTCGGCGATCGAATGAGAGACAAGATTTGCCATCGAAGCGTTAAAGCGGTTAAGCGCTTTCGTAAATGGATCTAGACACAATAGGCTCGTGGACTGCTACGGAGAGCTACGGTCGATATGAATGTCAGCAACACGGGGCGAGTTTAGAGTACGCTTTCACGCGTTTATCGCGCATTATATTTTTATTGCCTCGCTGTCCGGGGTTATGGATATCCTGGATTAGTTTCGATGTGTACGCAGCTGAGACCCCGGCGGCCGTCGCACGGTTTCCCATATGCACGGACCCTAGTACCCTAACTATCTGGAATCAATAAAAGCGCATAGATGGCTTTATCTTCCGGTTGGCGGCGCTCATAAACGGTATGGATTGTTTTAAACAAACCTACGCGTCATCGTAATCTCGCCAAGCGGCGTGATTTTCATTGCAAATATGTAAACGTTTTTACATGACTTTCCGTCATGTAAAAAATGTAAAACCTTTTTCCGCGAGAAAATCAGATGATCGTTTCGGGTTGAAACGATGAGGTTTGCTTTGGAATGAACTTTTGCGTTCGGCGAAGAACGAATCTACGAATTTATTATATCAGAACGGACGGGGGATAAACTCATTCTAACCCGTATCTCGTATTTTTTGATCGTGAAAAGAGGATTATACGAGTCAGTGACACAATCTGTTAGGGAGAATAAAGCACCCTCGTTATAATGAAATGTTAAAGCGATAATGTTATCGAGGAAATTTGTCATGGATCACAAGTGGATTACAAGTTATTAACAAAACCCTCGAGTACAACGAAACGTCAAAAAAGGGTGCTCGCGCGTAGCGCGGAAAATTCAATATTAAAATCGAGTTGCGAGTGTAATGTCGCGCGTGACGTTATAATAGCCGAATGTTAACGAGTTCGCACGCACGCAATATGCAATCCTCGATCAACGTGGTTGTAACGAGCGGCGCGTTTAATAACCGTGTCAGGGAAATTAGGGTTGTCAAACGCCCAATTAGCATTTCCGTTGTAATTAATGGCGAGATTCGTACTACGTATTCAATGAGTGCTTGTGTTCTGACTCATTCTATTTGTGCATATATCAATTGTCAAAATATTGTACTGATCGGTCGAAGTATATCTCTTCCATGGGAATAAAATTAATCTAAACTAGAAATGTTTCTATTAATGTCATTTTACAATAAATTAATTAAAATCTCTAACAACCTGAAAAAGTAATCGTTGGAAATCATTTTATTTATTTATTTAAATAAATATATTATGCTTCGTAATTAACACACAAATAAATAAAGCAACGCTAGCTCCGATTAAGATTGGACCTTAGTGCCTAATATTATTTTATATGTAAATCTTAAATATACATTTTCAGTTTTATAAGCTTTGTAATTGATTTGACGTATAGAATGTGTTTATCAAAAATCTTACGCAACATCTCAAGCCAAGCATCTTTAGTATTGTGACGATAACAAGCTAACAACGTGCCGAGATAACGTGGTATGAACAATACGATTTGTTCGCTCGAGGGGTCTCGGTTATCGGTCGATGAAAATTATCAGCGCTCCACAGCAAGTAGGGATAAATTGTCTAGCCGATCGACATGACTTCGAAATCATGTCGATGAACGCTGCTCGCGTACCCCGAAGATATTTCGCAACCGACGACGCGACGGGTCGCGGCCGAGATGGAGGAGCGAGACCAGAAGAAGAGTGGAAGTCGCTTCCCGTTATTTACATCGGACCCCGCAGCAGCTCTGGTAACCAGACGGTATTCGAAGGTGGTATCCCGCGCGTACGGGATTACAAAGTAACTGATGAAGGAACGAACGAACGGACGAAGGGATCGAGATGCAGCCGGGCGATACGCTAATGCCACGTCTGCAATGGCATTATAATACGGTGCACTCTCCTCTCCGGTGCATACGGTTTATCGGGCCCGGCTGCACTCTGGCGGTTCGTCGCACCGCCGATAAACGCCGGACCGTACTCGCGGTAGGATTCGACGCTGCCACGCGTGATTGGCCCGAGTACGGTACGAGCAGAACCGCATTAAAAAGGCTTTGCATCGGGATTCGAGACACTGTCTGCGATCGCGCTCCAGCTCGATTATGCTTCTCATTGTCGCACATTGTATAGTGGTTTCGTTTGGCCGATTCGCAGTGACATAAAGCTCATTTTTTTCTGCCCAAACACTTTTACGACAGATGACTATAATACTTTTGCATATGAAAAACGAATTATTTTTCTGCACGTATAAACTATTGGGTCTAGGTTTTAATCTTTATTATTTTTGCATATGAGAGATATATTTCGCATACTAATCGTTGTGTAATAAAATTCGGTTTGACGGTTTGTAATGCAGGAAGAGAAAGAAAAATAAACTGATAAACATCTTCGATTACAGTTACATTCCAGGTGTATACTGTATAATTTAAAAGATTAAAGTATATCGAAATATACGATGAAAACGGATGACGATAAGCTTAAAATATCTCACAATACCGTTCTATTCAATATGTTATATACCGTTCTATTCAATATGTTATACTAAAAATAACTGTTACTTGAAAAACAAAAGATTGATTGTGAGTCGTACTTACAAGTGCTTCGTAAAGAACAAACCGATACTATTACCGCCCACATATCGCGTGTGCAAGTGAGAATGAAAAGCGTATCACTGACTAACGACCGTTGATAGCTTTTATCGTTCGTTTCGAACTCGACGGGGCTACTAGATTGAACAGAAGTTTACATTGTCAGTAATCCTTAATGTATATCGTAAACTATTGCGTAGAGGTTACTCGACTGACCAAACGTCGAATGGAATGTAAGACGTAATAATACCCTATCGGCTTTCTTAATTACGCGTTTTAGAGTGCAATTAATTTCCGCAATGTACGCGCTGTCCAGCGTCTGTTTCTAACCGTACCTGAAGTTCACTACGTGAGAGCGAAGACCAAACTAACAATCGATTTAATTTAATTTTCAGTCCGCGCCCGTACAAATTTTGCACGATCGCCAAAGTTACGTAAATTGCAATCAAACGATAATTACATAAACGATCGACCTATAGCCCACATTTACCGATACACGTACTTGCCAAAGTATAGAAGTCCAAAATAGAATTATATATACAAAGGAATTATAACGGACCAATTACAGCGTTATTTGTGTAAGAAAGTCTTCGATAATTTTTTCATATATTTCTACATTGACATTGATAACTGTATTTATCGGCCATTATAAATGTTTCATTTTATATTAAAAATTATTGGAAATTATTAGAATTAATAAAGATATTTTAAAAATAAGTTATAAATGAACAAAGATGGTTTCTATCAGTATTTCGGAGACGTTCGACAAGTAAAGACGAGAAAAGTGAAAGGAAAGTGTTCTCCCGAAATCATCGGCAAGCATATAGTATATAGAAGTGAGTGTGCTACGCGCAACAGTGAACAAGACTCCGTATTCGAAGACAATAGCAGGCACGGCTTCTAGGAGAAACCTTTCGCGCCCGCGTTTACAACTATTTATTCTCGGCACGAACACCCACCCGCGTCTACCGAGCCACAATTCTACCCGCACAGCCCTGATGCGTTGTGAGTTTATCACGTATGCTGGCAATAATAAATGTTGTATTATACACGATAGGACTCGGCTATATGCCCGTGAACGCCACGCTATCGGCATTCAACTTCGGCTTTCTAATCGTTGTAGAACAATGCGCTCTTCGAAGGTGCGGGTCTTCGTGGTGACTCAAAGTACTTTCCCTTCCGTCATAAAATTTGATAGTTTTTATTATAGTAATATTTATATCTAAGAATACCGGATTAAATTTCCTACGCGTCATTCGCTGCATTATCCTTTTCGCGACTATTCATTTTTATTGTCCGCCGTACGAGCGAACAGTAGTCTCACCTGAAGCGCCGAATAAGACGGATATAATTTATGCTTTATTTTTCACTACTCCTCCTTACTTTACATCGGAAATGCACGTAAGATGACGAAACAAATATGTAAAATTGAAGATTTTAAGTTTACAAAATTTATTCACTCATAAATGGAGAGTGTTGTTTGGAATCTTATAGATATATGCAAATTGAAAGATAGTAATAATTATTGGACGTATTTACAACTTTATATGCTATTAAAGAAAATTGAACGTTATTTAGATTGCCTCTACATTTCGTTTAACCTTTCTCTGCTAGAATATTTTACCGTTAATTACGAATAACCGTCTTTTAATAGTTGTGAATATTTAACGTTTTGTACCAAAGGTGATATTGCAACTTACATGAATAAAATAATGGAAGTTGCGTTTTGCAACCGGTAGCTGATCGTGCAACTTGTCTGAAGGTAAAAAGATTACTTTGTTAATACGGACATAATTAATATGTAAACATAGTTAGGACTGATAGACAAACTTCAGATCAATAATCATTAAAATTAGTATCTGATATAGCGATAATTATTAGTTTTCAAGCAGCAAATTCGTATCGCAGTTTTTGTAAAGTTGACGTTTCCTAACATGCAATACGACGTAACACATGCGGAACTTGGCACGGGAAATAATTATATATTACATAATCGACAGACGTTTTAACGAAACGTTCGTATGCAGTCGAAAAATTTGCGAGCAGATGGTATGCACACATGCGGAAACGTTCCGGCATACGTCAATAAGATAATTCCCTTTCACTTCAGAATATATTTTGCCGCAATATCAATACGTACGTACTGATAATGCGCAATGAAATCGGATTACGTTTTTTTTTCCGTTTCTTTACGTGGTGCACGTGATAGTTTACAAAGCTATAAAAAACTGATACCAATAGAACTTGATTGTAGACTCGAGTCTGTAAAACCTTATAGATCTATCGATAGAGAGAAGAAACGTAACGCCCGAATGACTCGTAACTGAATGATAGCAATCTTCTGACCAACAATGGGCTACTTCAATTGCTGCAATTATTATAACATTGACTATTATAACATATAAAAATCATGAAACTTTAATCTACCATCTAAATCCAACGGGATATTTCAAGGATATTGTCTCGAATATGAATTAACGTTTCATTCTCGAATATGAATTAACGAATCAATCCTCAACACAATCCTGGCACAAATATAGAAATCCTATAGACTGTTTTGACAAGGCAAGTTAATTGTTCACGCGACACGTTATTTTAGTAACAACAGGCGGTAAGCTCGCCGGCAGTGAGTTTGGCATTTCAGATAAACAGAATAGCGAGTGTTAATACCAATTACAATGCAACGTGCGCGTCGTACTTTATTCAGCCGCCGCTACGCCACTGTAAGCGCGTTTACGATCCCAACGTGGGCTGGGTTTACTTAGCTGGGTTATGCACCGGGGACATGGAGGATGTACATGAACTTGTGTGTGTACATGTGAGTGCACTATGCTCCGGTTAGCTGCTAGATGACTATTATGTGCCCTGCAGTTTCGTTCCGTCGTCGGCGTATGATTTGGAACACGTGCGTCTCTAAAGATCATTAGACATCAGCTTTTTGTCACCACGCGGAAGCTTTGAGGAATAGAGTAGGCCAGCTGGTTGACGTGGCCGATGAAAAATTTCATTCTATGCTATATTGGGAGTTTGAAAAATGAAGTATATTTCATATATAAATATATATATAAAAAATAATAGAAAGTATATTTTTGTATATTTATTATTGTAATTATGAATATAAAAATTTATATATTTGTGTTTATATATAATACCGATCAATATGAATAAACTTCCATTTTTGGAAAATATATTGCTTTACATTATTTAGATATTGTTTTTTAATAATTTTTAATTGCTTTTATAGTCTTTGTTTATAGATTTACTGATAAATGTGCCACACTACTTTCATTATAAAGAAAAGAAAAGATTCTACTATATAAGAGTGTTTTCATTGTCTATTCTCGATTAATATTACTTCATATTAAATTAACTGTTAGAAAATTAGATAAACAAATGATAATTTGGTAAAAAAAGATTTTGTATTAACGCAATTAATTATTATTCTGGATTACTCATCATTTTAAAATAATACCGTGGATAATTAAAATGCCGATGGTACGACGCAATGACACTAAATTTACCATCGTTATGTAAATATCAAGCAACGAAAAAGTGAGGACAAGGTAGGAAAAATAGAACAGAGAACTTAATTGACAATCAGTGCATGAACCGCACGTGTCGCGACGAACGTCTCGTCACAGGCTAATATATTCAAACGAGATTTCGTCTAAACAAGAGGTAGTGCCGTCACCTAAATACCAAGCTCATAATTAGTTTTGCTCAGAAGTTACAGACTTCTCGCATTCGTGCGTGCGTCTTGCCTATGCGATTTACGAACTGTGTGGGTGCCCTCTGTACACGCGTATACACACCCCAACACTATATTAGCATAATCTTGTTCGCACGCAAGTGGCCCTTTTGCACATGCACGCTCCTCCTTGGATCTCCTTCCTTTGACACTCGTGCGCTCTGGCCAATGGCCGAGTCTTAGGAAACCCCATCGTAATTCGATACATCGAGAACCGGGTGCGATGAGGCGATAGAAAAAGGACTATCAGGACTCGACCAAGAATCCTTGTGCCTGGCCTACTTCTTTTATCTTTCTTTCTACCGGTTCTCTTTGTACTTTTTCTATCTCCCCGTAGACTAGCCTCCTCTCTGGCTCTCTGAGTTATACGGTAGCACGAGGTCCGGTAGATTAGGTACTAATGCTACCGACGAAGGACGGTAACTCGCGGGTAAGATATCTCTTGCCACGACGCGACATCCTGTCTTACGCTCGAGATCACCCTCGTATTTTTGGTACAGTTTTTGGAAAATAGATTTTCTCTATTAACGAGTGAAAAACAAGTTCGCGATTGTCGTTATTAAATTTAAAAACGCGCACTTTTACTATTCTTACTTGTACGTGCAAAGTATGGTTGATTAACAGATGTGGTCTTTCATGAAAATGGAAGAATATGATGATGAAAAATAACATAGTTACGTATTACGATTACTATTTGCTTTCCTTACTGCCGCTGCAGTGCTCTCGTAACCTGCTCGATCCCTCGAGAAAGGAAACCATTGTAAACGCGGTGGAACGTTAAATATGCGACGGGAAGTGGGGATTCTCTCGGAGGTGCGACTTAATGTCGCTCCGCCCGGCGTGTAAAATAATATCATCCGCGGCCCCACTTATCCGTCCTTCGCACGGAAATTGGATGACACGCCATTCGAAAAACGATATCGATGACGCCCGACGTTAGCCGCGATCGCTCGATAAAATCTCGGTTTTCTCTGAAGTCCACTCTATACCTGCGCCGTAAAGAAGACGAGGGAAGCTAATAAACGGTGGTGGCGGTCGCGAGGGTGGCGGTCGCGAGGTAAAAAGACAGGAAAGCAGTGACGGGGCGGAATGCACTCGGGGGGAGGATGCACTCGAGCGCGCCACTCGACCAACTGTGACCCCGAATCGCCGAGACATCTTAATAGAACGTTCTTCGTTCCGGAAACATCTTCGAGTGGCGTATCGCCGCGTTTATTATGTCACGATCGCACCGGGCCGGTCAACTGTGTTTTGTGCACGTCATTGTACACCATCGATCAATCGCGGCAACCGATCAAACGATCGAGAAAAAAGGGATCTCGCAACTTTGACCCCGTGGATATTTCGAGATCTTATAACGAAATGAATTCCGATACACTGATCGTTAAATCGTTAAATCTATTTATCGAAACGATCTTCTCAATAGCGACTCTAATACAACTAAAAACTTTAATTGCTTATAATTGGCTACTAACTTGCTACGAAACACACTTTTCATTGCAACATCCTCTTTTCTAAATTCTTCTTATGTGTGGAAGATGAATTATCTTTCCAACACAACGCTTTACTTCACTCGATGTGTATCTCTTTCGGCATAGTTGAAAGGCTCAAATGTTTAAGAATATTAATTGGGAATGAGCAGCGATAGAAGGGATCAGACAAATATCTGAGCAACACTGATCTAGATAGGATCAAAAGAGGGTTGAATTTGGACATATCGGCTTTCCCCTAATTTCCCGACCGGTGATCGAGGCGGGGGAGATTTGTTCGCCTCCAACGGCGGAGATCGTCCCGGCGAGATAGCAGGTGCGTAGGTATTCCGAAACAAAGGTGAGGCTTGCGTGTCGTTTCGAATACTTGTGTACATTCGCGCGGCGTGTTGGCCCGCTCATCTCTGCATTCCAGCGTGCCTCGTACCCGTGGGTGTGCCTTTCTCCGAAACTTCGAAATTCATGCCGATTCTCTCCCTCTCCCTCTCGCCCCACCGGTCTCGCAGTCGCCGCCGATTTTTTCTAATGACCGATGCGTCCTATACTACATTCCGACGCCGCTAATTAAGTAGAACTGCCGCGCGCTTAAACGCGACTATTGGGCGATTCTTATCCGATTTCACGGTACGAGGAGAGAACGTTTTCTTGTTCCTATCAATCACGACATGCGTGAGAGAATTCCCTGAGCTTTGAATAATTTTCTCTGAATTTTTTTAACTCTAGGCGCGATGTCGTCCCTAGTAATCTTTCATGATAAATCATCAATTTATCAGAAAGAAACATAGACACGGCGATTTCTACGAATTTATTATAACATTTAGAAAGGACCGTCAAACATCTTTAAACGTTTTAGTTTAACTAACACTGCAATTATCTCATTTGTAATTACATAAAACGAATGTTGTCGTGACGCAACGAATACTTTCAGCATATTGCATACGTAATCCGATTAAATTTCTAAGCACACACGTAAAGAGATGTTTGATTACGTTTTAATGTCTTGTGCGAGGAGAGGGAGTAGTGATGCATAAAAGATAAGAACTATTTTCTCATTCATGGCACAGCATCGCGAAGGAGCCTCTCATATTCCGCAAGGAGCTCGCCTCAGTTATATTTCCTTGTTTTACGCAACACATCTAATCGTCGTAACGCGTTCTACCCACCATACCGCATACCTGCATCGTGACTCCGTGTCTACGGGGGGGAAAAATGCACCACCGGGAGCGGCGCGAGGCCGTGACAGTACAAAAGTAACAGGAAGAGGTGGACTCGCGTTGGCAGAGCGACGGAGAACGAAAGGCGAGAGAGAAAGAGCGAGATGAGCGTTGCGAAGAGCGTCGTGCGGCTTTCGGCTAGCCGGGTAACGGGCCGGTGTCTCGCTCATTAAGACGTTTAACGAGTGCCATATAATCGATTATTTATAGAGATATTCAAGTCCAGTAAGCTGTCCCCGGCTGCGGCGACGGTGTCACGGGGAACGCGCGAGTATCCGCGCGAGGACAAGTCCAAGAGTGCGACCGGGATGCGCGATAGCGCGCCGCATGAAGACGTCCGTCGGCTTTATTGCCGATTTTCGTGCATGGCGGCCGTGCACAACACGTACACGCGTCTGCAATACGCGCATATGTATACGTGTAGCAAGAACGCACCCTTGAGAACCCGCAGGTTGAACGGCTTTTTGTAGGAGCGCGCCGATTGTATTTTTTTTCCCGCGCGGACACCCGCTGATTGTCCAGGGTACCGCGAGCCCCGGCGCAGGAGGTCTCTCGCTCCTCCGTCGGAGAGACGTGACTGCGCGCGCCGTTTCGTAATTCCCGCGTTAGCGCCGATTTATCATCCTTATTAAGCCAATCTACCGGCCGGTGCTCCGAACGGCACCTCTGAGATAGGCCGAGGACGTATGCATACGCGTTTGTACGCTCGAGCGCAACGGCGTGCACGTGCACCACGTACGAGTCGATCTCGGGAGAACATTGAGAGGGAGAGAGAGAGAGAGAGAGAGAGAGAGAGAGAGAGAGAGAGAGAGAGAGAGAGACGACGAGAGCGCACCGTTATCGGGGTCTCTCTTCATGCTTTCGTCTTTATTATGGCACCCATATACCCACTAATGACCACCCGAGAGAGAACCGCGGATATGACCGCCCGTAAGAGTTACGATGTCTCTGACCGTTAGTAATTGTACGCGCGGCGATACAGTTGTTAATCTACAGTTGTTAATCTGCGGCTGTTAATCTAGCGGGGCAATCTCGGCGGAGAATATAATGAAGGCGACGTACCACCTCGCGGCCCCGTGTCATCCCGTGAAACCCCGAAGAGCCCCGCCGCGATCGGCGCGACGGACGGAGCGGACCAGCGAGACGGCGAACCCTGGGAACGGTATCGTTGGCAGATTACGTTTATCTTCGCCGGATAGATCTTATTTATTTGCGACGATGGCGAACCGCGAGCAGAAATCGTGAGCTTCGTGAGGCGAGCATCGTTATTAGACGTCGTGTGTATTGGACGATGAATTACACAGGCAACGGTAGAGATAGAAGCACATTTCATTAAACGCAATTTACGCGAAATTTAAGATGGTATCGGAGAATGCGAATGCCCGAAGGATTTCACTAGTTAAAATTGCGATAACGGTACCGTGTACTTATAAAAACAGCAGCGTCACAATTTTAATGTTAATACTCTCGATGGCTTTCTTATACTCGCTTCTTTTTTTTTCCATACTCGCGCCGGTTTCAATCCCTGGATTTAGTGAGTGAATTCACCGCGTTAATGGCGCATTCCAGCAAAGGAGTTTATGTGTACGGTAATCGTCGTACCGAAAACAGTTGATCTGGTTTATCTCGATCCCATTATTTTCCGCGGCGCGCGGTAAAACTCGCCTCCGCGCTACGACCCTAAGAAATAAGGCACGTGCTTAAATCGTTAATGAAACTACCGACGCCGCCACGTAGCGACCATAAATAGCCGTACCCACTCAATTATATACCGTCTTAAGAAGGCCGCGCCGATACCCTACGCCGCATCTCCGCGCGGATACTTCGTCTTTGTATCGTTGCGAAACGCGGCTGTGTAACACACGGCGGTGTGCACGAAATAAAATTGATTTCCACGTTGGATCCCGAACGGTGGTACAGCCGTGTACCGACAATTTATAGAACGGCAAAGGCTATATTCCGCACACGCGCGCGCGCCCGAGTCGCCTCCGTGGAAGAGATCCGCGAGAGCGGCGAGTAATCCTGTGTGCGCGCGCGGGCGCTTCCTTTACGAGCGCCACGAATACCCGTTAACGATCATCGAGAGCCATGGAAATGGCCAATCACGGGCGATACGGTGCCCTTGAGGATTGTCAGTAATTATGTCTAAACGATCGGTTGCACCGATAGAGAGAACGGATCGGCACGGCGGCACGGCGTGCAACTTATTTCTCGCAATAGCGTGAAAGAGGAATCTAACGGATGTGCGAGCGCCGAGTTATGACGTATTACGTTATCGCGATCATGCTCGTAGCAATCGGCACGTTCAGCCGTAGAAAGAAGCCTTCGGAAAAATTATCGTTACTTTTACTTCATTCGAATGCTGCGTATCCTCGCGCGAGCGGCATCGTTTAAATATCTACACGTCTCGCTGATTGCCGTTGTACATCGCACGACGGAGATATTTAGTAGTTGGCACGGCATTACGTCGACCAGTCAGCGTTTAAAGGAAGATGTACTTACGCAAAGCCGAGCTAAGTCGAGTAAGCGCTGCTCACGAATTAAGCCATTGCGAGAAACCGCCGTAAAGCGGTTGCATTAGTTACATACTTTTGTGCAACGAGCGTTTAATCCTTGCGACCTAATTAAATGATCCTTACGACTTAATTACACGCTGCTGCACTTTGATGTGCTCACATAATCTGGTGTTTCGGTATTTATTTTATCGTAAGCTGCTCCCCGGACAGTTTTAGCAGTTGGACTTGGATGATATTTCGAAAGCTTTGTCTCGCAAACTTTCGCATGTACATTACACTAAATATACGTCGCGTTAATTCTAAATAATTATAGCAATAACAGAAACTTGCATCACGAACATTATAACTTCGAATACTAATAATCCTTTGAATTCTTCCCTTCTCGATTAATAAAGCTTGTATAGAGAGGACCGCACGTATCCTATTTGCATCCGAATTATTAAAGCGCGCTAACAGGACTAAACAACGTAAATACTTTAACGCGTCGCCGAATAACCGCGTACACGAAATTAAATTATATCGTCCGCACTATCTACAATAATAATCGCCCACCACCGTGCCGAGCATTACATAGAACATAACACGAACGTGTACTTATCTCGTGTGAGATTTGCCGGCATTGGAATGTACGCGCGGTACTTAAAGGACTCGTTAACCAAAACCGAGGAACCAATTACTACGTGATTCTACAGCGTACCGGGCATTACGCGTCCGCAATTAATTATACAAGGGCATCCCCGGCTGCACCGCGAGCTGCGACGGCGCGGCGGCTGCGGGCCCCGGTCCAAAAGAGCTGCATTGAGAAACTTTCGACGAGATAATCCGTACCGGTTCTGCAAAGGCGACGGTGTTGCATTAATGGCTCGTCCACCGCATAAAGCCATCAGGCATTTGATCGGGTCTTTCGGAAATGGCTTAATACGCCGGCATAAAACACGTTTGATTATATATATATATATATATATATATATATATATATATATATATATATATAACCTAGTATCTTATATCTTAAATACTTTATAAAATGCGAAGCGCTGGTCAAAACAGCGGCACTTGGGTACCTCGGCAAAATAATGCCGCCGATAATAATGCCGACAAAGCGTCGGAAATCGCGAGGAAAAGAGTGTTTCTCACAGTGCCAATTACGAACTTCGAGTTATAACAGTGTATCAAAACACCTCTCTTGCGAATAATATAATTTGAACGATCATTACGTGTTCCTTTTTATAACATATATTTATATAATATAAAAGTTGAGTACATAACAAAAAAGATAATGTCTAGGATTTAATTAGATAATAAACGAGTTAATAAACGAGATAGATTGTAAGAATTAATAAAGCTATGTTTCTTTAAGTATGCTGTGTTATATCTCAAAGTATTATCAAAATTTACAAATTTACAAATTAATTCTATTATTATTTTTGAGTGTATTTGAACAATGCTGAGTGTAATGCTCTTATTGTTTTGAAATTATTTAATTTTTCATTGGTTCTTAATTTTTACGTAAAATCCTTGCAAAAATTTGAATCTACTTATATTGCATAAGCCAAATTTTTCACTGTTTTATTCTTTGTAGTTAGTTTTGGGGTCAAACTTCAAGTATTTGCAATCAAAATTTTTTTATCGTTAATTAGGCGAAACATAATAAATTTAAATTTATTTAAACTTGAATTAAGTTTAAATTTTGATATCTTTTGGTTTGTATTGGAGAATTAAAGCCAATTAAAGGACATTTTAACATTTCAACCAAAGCTTTCGATCTCTTTTCGCGAACGACTTTAATGAGTGCTTTGCACTGAAAAATAATTGTTCCACGTTTAATAGCTTATATTAGACAGGAGCAAAAGAATCTTACATTGACGACCTATAAAATATGTGCAGTTCAAGCATTGTGTAATGTAAAATTTAATCTATTATTATTCCTTTTAGATTTATTTTGTCATGAAGTATTTTTAAGAACAGCAAATGTGCTTGGTTCTTTATTAACTTGATAACTGAATGGTTCCATATACAGAAACAAGTCCAAAAAGTTAAGTTATCAAGAAACAACAGAATTTTTTCTTTAAACATTCAATTAAAACTCTTCAATAAAATTTATTTAAAAAAAAATGTTGATAATCATTAATTTGCATTTTTGTTTAAATTCATAATTTCAACACGTCGTCTTTAGGTACATAATCTTATCATAGAAAACGACAGTAAACCCATAAAAAAATGAAACGCATTCACTTTTGTATCCTGGCCAATCTCCATTTGGCCCAGACAGAATTGACCTGCGCGACCCACAGAGGTGGAGAAAGAATGGAGCCGTCTCTCGCCGCCATCGGCGAGTTTATTACTGGCGGTGAACGGAAGCGACGACGGCCGACTGCTGCGAGGGGGCACCGTCGACGGAGGCCTTCGACGAGATAATCCGCGCCGGGTTGACAAAGCTGTCCGCGTTTCATTAATGACCCGCCATACGTATAAAACCTGCGGACGACTGTATCGGGGCCCCGGGACCCCGGGCATATAACCGTCTCCTTAACATCCTCGTCGTCGGGACGGCATTTGTTTTCGCAGTTTTACAAGCGTATAACGTGTTGCGCGAAAGACGATAATGCGAGGATAGTTTATGTACCCGCCTGTATATACGCGCGTACGCATGTGCGCTGCACGCACTCAGCTGATGCAACACTTTTCTGTCTCCCAGCCCGCCTCCTTCCCCGTCGCGGCTCACCCGCGTCCTTCTTCGATATGCATACTCGCACTTTCGCGCGTCCGCGCGCAGGTATGTAACGCATTAACGTTATAGATACGCGTGGCGTGGGACACGGGCCCCTCGTACACGTCCTAACGAGCATGATCACTAACTTTTAAATCCCTCGCATTTATATCGCGTCGCTCAGTCGGTTCGAGAGAGCGTTCCTCTCTCCTCGGATTCCTTGTCCCAATCACGACAAGATACACTGTTCTTTCGCGTCTTTTGACACCGCCTGACCACGTACAGTTTCATGGGAAAGACAGACGGATCGACAAAAAGCTACAGACGTGGCAGCTTGATACTTTGGGATGCGGGCGCCGTTGGAAAAAAGGAGTTGCAGTTCTTTATTTTCACGAGCACGATCAGATATAACGAAATCTCGTTAAAGTTTCTGACAAAAGAACTCGTACATTTTTTTTTTTTTTTTTTACATGTATAGTTGACAACGGCTTTTCATATCTGTCAGTAAAGTTTATTCCATGCATTGTAAAAAATAGTGAGCATTGAAAATATAAATGCAAAATTTTGACAATATTATTCCAAAGTCTGAATTTACTTAAATTTGTTTATTATCCAAAGTAATATTGTTTTGGATGCCGAACCATTGAGATCAATTGAATTTATGCGTATGGAAGTAACATTTTCTAGCATTGAAATATTTAATCGATATCGAATTGAGAGAGCGCGAATGGATGCACTATTACAGTGTTTCTGGTCAAATCCATTATGTCTGCTATAGTATGCTTAAATAATATCTCGCCAGATAATTTGTGGTGGAAACTGTAAAGGGCATAAAGTTGCCTGCCTATACGCCAATTGGTAAATCAATAAAGAATACGATTACATTTGCTTCCTGCGTTGTAATAGTTTTCATGATGAAAACTGATCTAGAAAAACGATATGTTTATGTTTTCGCTCGACGTAAGAGTGGTGATGCCTCTTTTATAAGAGAACTGATGACCTGAAACGTCGATATACGACACTAATAACAACGGACAAATGAAATTATTACACTTGCTTGGTTCGCAACTGGGACAAAGGCACAAAATACTATCGACTTTCCAAGTTACCGTGTTATTCTCTGCAGTTTATCTGAGCAATATTACGGCGCGTACCGCGCTACAAATGGCGAAGCTGCCATGGGAACCTATTTACAGCGCAACGCGCGAACTTGCTTGACAAATTAATAAAACTCGCGATTAATCTCGGCCGTCCTTGCGCTCCCGTAGTTTACGAAACCGTGGAAGAGTCATTTATCATGCGCACAATACAACTCCTCGCTCGAGAAGATTCTTTCGCCATTTTTACAAATTTGCACGCCGAAAGATACTCTCGGTCGTTCGCGAGCGTGCATTTATAACAGCATTTCGGGGAGCCCGGATAATTGCGATGTTACCTATATAGAAGCGACGGTCATGAACCCCATGAACCAGCTGCTTCTACCTGCACACACTGCGCCGCGCGCGTGATGTATGTAAAAGATGATACACCGTATTCTCTTACCTCGAATACCTATCGACAGTCGTTCACCGCATTTGCATAGAAACCATCCGCGAACAGAACGTTATGGTCGTGTCTCGCAACGTACGTACAGTTGGTATATATTGCCGATGCCCGTAAGTCGATCTCCCGCGAAACGCACGAAGGAGCGCGCGAAAGTATATCTCATAGAAATTTTATGAGATTTCGTATGCATTTTTCAAATTGCTTCCAAGTCAACTGTCGATTTGTGGAATTTGATTTATCGAAAGTATTCGTGGAAAGATTCCTCAGACATTCCATGAAACTCGAAACGCGATATCCGTTTAATTTTGTAGCATAATAAGGGTTTCAGTAAACTTGCACTAACAAACGTAAAAGTAAAAGTTCATTGAATTTTCCCTATCAATTAGCCTCGCGTACGTTATTTATATAAATGCACAGTGCTAATGAAAGGTAATGAAATATACTGGAAATAAAATATATGCAGTCATTTCTGGTACTTCAACTCTCTCTTTTCTCTCCACGAATGGCATGTTCCAGCTGCACATTCGTTCGATTAGCAATTTGTCAAATGTTCACGGCCTCCGCGAGCATTCCCGCTGCAAATTTTATCGAGACAAGAACACGGCGCGTCGGTGTTGCGCATTACGATGAAGGCAAGAAAAGCATTATGATAATTGCGTAAGAGCCTATATAAGTAGGTACTTTATAAGAGTCCTTTATAAATGGGTACGTCGTCGGCCTTATCCACGGACTCGAGGCACAAAATCGCCGGAGGTAGATTGTACCGCGTCCGACAGCGAGCAGATTTATGGGGTTTCTATGACGCGCGCGTCTCTCGCGATACTACTCGAAACGGGAAGATCTCGAGCATGCGACGACGATTAATTATGGTTTACGGCGTATGCGCTTGGTCCCCACAACTCTCTTCGTCATCCTCGCCTAGGCTCCCCGCGATCCTGATGTTGCCTCGCACCATGATTACACGTGACTCTCTCGACGCGAATCGCCATGAAAGATAAATGCGATCGGTAAGCGGCGCCAGCCGGTATTACGAATGTCCCCCTGCCGTATAAGCGAGCCGATTACATCCCATTAAACTGTTACAGAGTTATTGAGAAATAGACTTTCTATTCCCCGTAAATCGTGCGGGGAGAAAGAGAGAGAGAAAGAGAGAGAGAGAGAGACTTTGCGGGAGAGCAGCCGCGGGTCGCGGCAAGAGTCACGGATTCTAAGATGCGGTTACTATGCCACGCGTGAACACCATTCTCGGTTAACGAGCCATCCGGGTTAACATAAAGTCGCGGAACGCCGCGACCGCCGCGATATGTGGGTGCTGTAAATCGTGCGCGAGAGTATGATTGATGGAAGCCACGCGAATGCGGCCTTCGCTGGCTGTTGAACGGTACAGGACTTGGCACGAAGAGTTGAGAGGAATCTTCTAACAAAATATCATAGATGCCAAACACGCAAAACAGTCTCTAAAAAAAGTCATTAATTATTTTTGAAGTTTAACACGAGTCAATATGAGGACTGATACAAAAATTTGAATATCATTAAAATGATTCTTACAAGCAGATAAAATGTTACATTAAAATTAAAATCCGCGACATTGTTCGTGATTGTAACGCGAAAATTTCTCTCGACAAACAAGGCGATTGGCAACGACGCAGTGGCCAGACACGGCTGCGAAGAGTACATGGGATCGATCAACTTTCGAAAATGTGCACTTTCCATGATCATTAACGAGGAATTAATATTTCGCGTGACAACACTTGCCGATAATTACACGTCAAGTGGTTAATGAGATCCCGACCGGTGTAATTGGTAGCGCAGCAACGAAGGCACACCGACTGTCACGGCGATGCGTATAATTTCTTGTTAAGGGGACGAGCGAAACGAGGCGAGCACTTTGTCGTCACAGAGTCTTCGTCGAATTGATCGGCGAACGCACTCTCCGCCGCACCGCCAGTTTGACGGCCGAGTGAAAGCATGAGAAACGAACGAATTATGCACCCGTTTACCATAACTCACAGAGATACCGTCGAGATGCGTGTGATTCCTACCTCGAGACGATTAGAAGTGTTTCGATTGTGAAGAGTACACGAATGAAAACTGGAGAATCGACGCCCTATGCGTATGCTATGTGCGAGTGTCACGAAACGAATCGACTGTATCGAATTGCCTCGCCGTCTCTCTGGAACGTAGTGCACGGCGCACCTGCAGTTCATCGCGACGCACGCGTTCTCAAGTGGCATAAAATGCGCCCGGTAGCGTCGACGAGATTTCTAGGGTCCTCCGAAATTAAGAACGCGGAAACAACAGGATTTTCTCGCGTCAAGAGTCGAAGGAGAGGAGGAGGATTACTGTTACACGACGTGCATGCGTTATTATGAACGACAAGGGATAAAGAAAATACTAAGCGCACCTGTTATCCCCAATGACGTCTTTCTTTCATTCTGTTTCGTCGGGCGATGACGAGGTCTCTGACTTTTAAATCCTTAGTAGGTCGAGCGAAAAGGAATGAAATAAAATAGAAACTTTTCTCTTTCCTGACATATCATTTAGTACGATCTATCACGCAATGCACATCGTGCGAGCGTATTCGCTTTACTCAACGTCTGCCGCATTGAATTCTTTTTGAAAAAAAGGAAAACATTGCAGGTAATTCGGGTTTTTATATTTGGACACACATCGGCACATCGCTGTGAGCGTGAAACGATTTTATCGTGTGGCGTTTCTTATCGCGGTAAAGTTTTCGCCTGCCATGTCGAATATATCGAACACGAGCGTTCGTAGCAAAAGAGCTTGTAACGTAAGAATCTTATAAATCACCAAGCTACGCGGTACGTCCAAACTTTTGTTTTATATCTAAAACAACAATTTACAACGATGGTGATATATTTTACCAACAGAAGGCTCTCATACGCGATAGAATTATTCGATAGAAACGGATTTAAACGAAGTGTCGGCTTGCCGCATATTATGCAAATATGACTAGACTGCACTCGCCAGGAGAATGCACGAAACAAATCGCTCTCGTGACTCGGTCGCGTAATATACGTCGGTTGAAAACACACTGGCATAATTCTTTTTCATTATATACCAGAGGGGGTCCGGCGAGGGTCGGCGGGCGCGGACCGAAGGTAATGCAAATGTCACGCGTATGCAAACCCACGTTTTTACGGCGCACGGGGTTCGCGTGTTCGCGAAACGTCATAAGGACGAAAGATATTCGTTTTAATAACCAAATTAGTTAAACAGGACTCGCGCAAGGTCTTTTAAACGCTCGCGTGCCACCGACCGTTCGTTTCTTGTCGCGCCTGTTCGCTCAAGGTTCACAAAAAGGACAATGCCTCTGGAAACGAGGGAGGAAACACGTATCGGGCCGAACCCGTCTCTCGGACGGATCGCATCACCAGCTGCCCGGCTGGCCTTCTTCAGACGAGTGAGCAAAAGAAGCCTCTGTAATTTTCTAGGAATACGCAGTGAGAGGCAGACGTTGGAAACTGTGTTCACGCACGTAGAAGTAGAGTGTTTTAAGAAAAATTATAATTAAGTACATGCCGCAGACGTATATCATATATGCATTCGCCTGACTAAAATTCTAACAACAAATTTCATAGCCAATTGGATATTTATCTATTTAATTATCTCCTAAAAGATATAAAATTACAATTCCTATATTACACTTTTTGTCAAATCTAGCAAAATAAGAATTTTCGAATTTTTTTAAGCCATTGTAATAAATTATATAATTAATTTAATAAAATGAATAATATCACCTGAAGCAGATTCACGAATATCGTAAGTTATAACTGATGTTATCACAGGCTGAGAATCATAAGGCCACGTTTAGCATTAAATATATATCACGCACCAAAGATTATTATGCCACGAAGAACGCGAACGTAATACTTATAAAGGATTGAATGTTACGCAACAGCGGTTACAATCGAGAAACCGATGAAGCAGAGAAGCAGATGCAAGAGCAAACGAAATGCAAACGACACAGGAAGGTGCCTCATCGTGTCGAAGGCGGCCAGCGCTGAAGTCGACGCTGGCAGTTGCGAACGGGCCCTTCGCTGCGGCATATGTTTGACAAGGGCAGCAAAGCAAACATAATGTTCGGCTCTCTCGGACCGCGATGCAATTTATTACGCGATACGACCTCGAGTTAAACTCTCGCGGCGCGCATATCTCCGCGTTTCATCGACTCGCGCTTCCTCGTTAAATACGCGCGCGTACTTTTTAACGGTTCTTTTTTTTTATATCCGATCGCCACGGCGCGGTATAGAGTAGAGTGTATAATGCGGTTTGCCGAGAAGATCGGCGAGATGCGATTTAATGGATGAACGAGATTATATTCGCGCATTTCCGTGTGGTAATATCACGCCGCGTAGAAGAGGTAATCGCGGACGGAGTTATACGTGAAGCAACTTTGTGTTATGTACGCGCGATGCTCGAGTGACCTACATCACGAAAGTCTACACTCTCTAATTTAAACACGTTTCCATCCGACGTGAGCGAATGGATATGCATTCTCCATTAGCATAACTCACCTTTATTTCATCGAACGAGAAACGCACTTTGTCAACGATCGGGTCCCTCGCGTGATACGTTTTCATCCGCGATCGTGCAGATTTGGAGAAGAAGATCGAGATGAAGGAAGGAAGGAGGAGAATTATCAGAAATTCCATCGACTTTGCAGCGTTAATTGAGACCTCTCCTTGTAAAACTGCTATGCAAACTCAAGCGCAAATATCATGATTTCAGAGGCAAATGGCAACGCTCCAAGGTTTGAAACTAACCATTTTTTATTCTCAGCAAGCTTAAAAGGAATATCTTCTGCTCTATGCAACGTATAATTTCAAAGAATCACGACAATTATTCATTAGCAGAATTATCCTGCGGTGTCTCTTCCATAGTTGGCGGCAACAAATTTAAATTTCCATATTCGTCCTATATTAGTTTCCATATCAGTAGATCTATCCAATTCCTGCACGTCTCTCTCGCTCTCGCTATCGTGGAGCCGTAATTTGCAGACGCGTCTGTACGTTCACGAGCGTAATACGCAATCCGCACGAGAGTGTGAGCGAGCGGCGCGGCGCGGCGGGAACAAATTACAGGCGTAACGTACCGATCGCAGGCATTCCACCGTGCCTACGGTGTTAATTGAACGCTCGTCATCTCCCGCGACGGACGCGACGGATACTTGACGGTAACCTGGCGCATCTAATTTCGCGCGCGCGCGCGCGCGACGACGACGATGACGACGACGACGAAGGCTCGGCGCGTATATTAAAGGGCATTAAGTCGACGCGGGCCCGACATAAATATCTGCAAACGGGCGACGTACCTCGCGGGACTGGGACTAATTAACTGTGTCGCAGGCACCGCGAAAACGGTCATGCGACGCACGATATAGCCCTCGACAGGCAGATACGGGCCTGAGGAAGAGAAAACGCACGCGTGCGGCGATAATCGTTGTCGGCAAGCGAATATATTAAAAATCTTATTGCGACAGCGTCTTTATTCTTGCACGCTGACAAAGTAATGTAACGAGCGTGGCAGGAGGTGCCAATCGCGAGCGAGATGGAATCCGGAGAACGTCACCGAGGCGGATTCTCACCTTCTGCCAGACGAGTTCATTGGTGACATTCTGTCCGGGTCGTGTGAAACGGGAAACGGAAATGCCTCTGGTCGACTGGAATGTCTGATTGCGACCTTTCATCGGTCACATTGCATTCTCTCTCTTTCGTTTGTTAAAATGATACGCGAATATTAACTAAACTATATTGATATCGATATCAATTAAGAAAACACGCACTCTCCTTGAATAGCAAAAGAATTAAAAGTCAAAATCTTGACTCTATCAGCGATCATGCAAAGAAGCTAAATTAAATGTTTCGTTGCAAATGCTAATTGTAAATTTAATTTTCCTTACATGTAGTATAGAAGTTACACGTTTTGTACATGTATCTATGAAAAATTCATGATTGCCGTATTTATTTACATTATTGTGTCTAACTTTTAATAAAATCTCAAGATTTAAAAAAGATTCTATTGTAAATCTGCGGAATGACATACAAAGTGATTTTTTTCAATTTCTTTATTGAAACTCATTATTATTAACTCATCGTAATGGCCACGTAGTTGCCGCTTGTGCCTCTCGTTTATTCCCTTCGTGTTTCCCCGACCAGGCTCGCGACTAATTGGCAGACCGACGGCCTAAATGGCGACCCGGTTAAGTGTGAACCTGTTTCGTGAACGACGTCGGCGACCATCGCCCTTTTTACCGTGGTCTACGAACTCTACCACACTTCGTGGAAAAAATCGTCTTTCTACCGCGATTCACATCTTCATCCGTTGCGCGTGAGAACATGTCACGTTTTCGAGCGCCGATTATATTTCATGAATAACGCGAATAAATTCGAATGACTTTTCGATGACGATGTCCGAGTGCATTCATGGTCGAAGCGACCATTCCCGACGCGACTATTCGCTGAAACTTTGAATCACTAATGTTTCGCGAATAGCTATACTATGACGTAGTTAAACAATATCGCGGACCGTGCTATAGCCTCGAAATCGCTAATTATATCCACAACAATTCTAAAACTTGCTCTTAAAATAAACTTTGCATAAATTTTTTTCTCTTGTAATTTTTTAGCGAACAGCAGTGGAGTAAGTCTTGATTGTAAAATACATTAACTTCATTAATAAAAATCGTACATAAAATACAAGATAAATAAAATCCTGCGCAGAACATTTGCAAAGCTTATTTTAGAATATAATTAAAAAAAATTAGTTTTTGACTCACCGACTCGATGCGCAATGAGCGGAGTTACTCAGTCACGATGCTGCTGAAGCTGCGGTGATACTGTAACACACAAACATAAGATTTAAAAATGAACATTGCGCTCAAAATAATTAATATTTTAATGGTTAATTCTGATTAAATTGTTGAATTAAAAGTTAAATTTTAAAAGCTCGATGTATCTGTCCAGTATTTGTTAAAAGACCAACTGAAACAGCAGTGTATGCGAAGCTTTTTCGCCGTAAATTTCCGCCTGCAGTAACAAAAACGTATCACGACGAGTAAACATCCGAGAAGAATCCAAATAAACTGCACTCCCTCGCGTATCCGCGTCGATGAGCTACTCGCCGTATGTGCAATTTTCAGCGTTCGGACAATGTATTGAGGATGACGAGGGAAGTGCAAGAAAGGTGCTCGCGGATGGAAAGTGCCGTGACTTACGGCGGCGACGAAGAGCTGTTATAAGAAACGCGGCGACGATCATCGCTTTGGCGGTCTGGTCTTTCGCGCAAGTCTAATACACTGACAGCAAATTCGAATTGAGAAGCGTGAAAAACGCATTCCCCGATCATTACACGCGGCTGCGTGCGCTCTCCTCACAATTCCTTTCTTGAACTTGAACCACAAATCACGCCGACGACATTACTATCGGGAGACAGTCCGTAGTAAAGCCCTTTACTTCAGACCCTTTTACCCTTGTTGTAACACCTTGCGAGGGGTCAAGCGGCCACGGCAGCAAGAATTTCGGACTTCTTTTTTTGTCATTTCTCACGTATCTATACTGTAGGGAAAGAACAATTTTGCTAAAATACAGATCTGAGAATAATTATGTTGAACCATTAAAAAATTTATACTAAACGTTTAAGTTGGTTATTGGGATGTCAAAATTTTTTGCAACATTATCATCATGCTTGAATGTCTTACGTAATGATTTTGATAGTTCATTATAAGATTCTTTTATGATCTGTATCTGTAGCTAAATTTTTTAGACACTAGTGAATTGCTGTTTCTGTGTGTGTGTGTGTGTGTGTGTGTGTGTGTGTGTGTGTGTGATCTTTTTACATTATTTGTAATAATTTTTCAATTTTGAATATTACGTATCTGGAGCACGCTATTAAATTCAGAATATTATATTTTTGTGTACAACTTTTAGAAAATTTATACAAAATTAATTTTCAACATTCAATTTAAAGTTGCGAAATTCTTACGAAGAAACAGTTGGTCAATATGTAACGTGATACGCGCTCGGCATAAACCGCGAACATCGGCTACGTGCTAGCCGGCCGATACACTCGCGGGTCAACAGGTGCATAAAATTTGCGGTACGCGGAAATTGGCAGGGCGGCGGCCATAAAATCCGATGCACCGTCGTGTTCCGGCCATTGACTCGGCGAAGAGAAGATTTAGATCCGGCATTCTCGAAGGTGCATCGCCTACCTTCGGCAGTAGATCACGGGGCCCGCAGGGGGACATTATGCGCGACTGATCGCCGGTTTGTCGAATAGTTAAGAGACCTGTGCTATATGTGCGACTTGCCACGAATAATACATTATTCCGCGACGTTATGAAAATGAAACTGCGCAATGAGGCGTGGCCGCTCCTGACGGCGAACTGACAGCAAAGCTGACAGTCGCGATTTTTGCTTCATCTTCTTTCTGCGTAATAAATAAGAGTACGCTATTCGTAATATTGCTACGACCTATTCCTGTAATCTTCCTCGATACATTTAGCTGTTACGACCAAATGATCGACATCATGTGTACTTTTAATATTACTGTCATTCGTATTAATAAGTGCTAGTTAAATATCCCATCCATTTAGCTTAGAACCGCTTTCGGACGGTAATGTCCATGCAACGAAATGCATTTTCGCATTAAATAGCTAAACCGTTAATCGATCATAACGATGCCGTATCAAGATTCACGATCAAAGATACGCAAGTGAAACATCTTCTCTCGAACGTGTTAACGGCGGAGTTTATCGGCACTCGTAAGCTCTCGTTTCTTCTCACGAAATAGAGATTTACATAAGGAACCTGTTCGTGAATGCGTTCTTGCCGAGAATAGATCGAACAAAGTGTTTTCATCGCGTTCGTTATCAACCCCAAAGAAGCGTGAAACGTTGTGACGCGCGAGGCGCGACAGGAACCGGAGTGGAATCGATTTTCCCGAGAGATCGCTAATCTCGATAACGTTCCGCTCGTCGTTCGTGAATGTATCGACAGGCCGTGCAGCGAGCCGTTCAGCCGTGATCGCCGCGCCCGACTCCGTCGTTGCAACACACGTCAACTCTCAGTTCATCTCTCTGCATTACGATTATCGCCGTTTGCGGAGTGAACTCGCGAGAATTCAGCGGCGACAAATCAAGCGTGAGACATCGTTATTTCCAGCTTTCGCTGACTTTTTTACGTATCGCATTCTCAATCCTTGATAATTCTCCGATCGACTCCGATAGACCAGAGTCGTTTAGCGTCATAATTGTAGTTGAGTAAATTTAGACGGACAAGGCGGCGCGGTTCCTTGAATACGTTAGGCGTATCGAGATAAAGCAACTAAGAAGAGCACGGTTGCGTAGCCTTCTGGAATTTATTACTCCGTGAAACCTCGCGACTATCGCGACTATGTAACTCACGGCGATGTCGCGTCCTCACGCTCGCACACGTGCCATCGCGCGCACGCGTGAGTGCGAGCGCGTTATTCACGACGACTCGCTCGCGCTCGTGCATCGTCCGAGATACCAGCAGACAGGCGGGATTAATCACGAATACCGGTGTACGCGTTCCTAATTGGCAGCGTGTGACGTATCTATTAATCGGGCGAGCGACCGAGCTCACGGTTCCACGCATTAGATCTCGGAGATTAGGGGAAGTAGAGGAAAAGAAACGTTCCGATGTTGCCCAAAAACAGGGAGACTCGAGGAACCGTGCACGTGCGAGAAGAGGAAAACACCTAAGACGCCGCCCGTAAGCGAGATGAAGCGATTGAGTGAGAAAAATGGTGTCCTCTGTTAACATGCCTGTTACCTCTCAGAAATTAATAGCGGCTTCTCTAATTGATACGTCGAATGACTCTCGACGTTGTCTACGTCTCATCCCGTTGTGTCTTTGCGTCCGCGATTTCTCTCACTCGTGTTCTCTTGTCTAGCCTACGCCGTCATTCGAATACTTCGTTTTTCTCTCCTTCGTATCGTTCGCCTCTTTTCCCCGGTCGTAACTCTCACTCGCTCGCTTCGTCTCGCGGTTTTACTCGTCTCTTTGCATACCGTACGCGGGAATTCGAGGACGCGGCGTGACGGCGATAGTTCAAATGCTGTTTTAATCACGAAGACGACTTTTCCCCAAACGCGGCACAAAGTCGATTGTCGTCTTTATTGTTACTCGCGTTCCCCTTGTAAGCACATATACTCGATCGACGCAATTATTCTTTGAATGTGTAAAAGCGAGGAAAGTATCGAGTATTACGTGAATAGTGGCAAAGTGAGAGGTGATGGAGTAGATAGAATTAATAGCGAGACGGCCGGAGATATCATGCAGAGATCCGCTTTGTCTTTGTTGCTTTACTTTCGCCTTCATAACTTGACAATGTTACGCGTGGTTGATAATATTATTACAGGTCTTTTTCTCTCTCTCTTTCTCTCTCTTTTCATCTCCGCTTTTACAATGGACAACGGTATTATTGAATTTCCTGCGAAAATTCTTATCGGACTGAAGAATAAATTCCGTAAGAAATTTCTTAAGAATAATTTTAAATGTTATTCCGAATAAACGAATAAATTCTGTCTTGCGATTCTGCTCGATACCGCGCAACATTTTCTCATAAAACATTCTCAGAGCTATTTCGCGCGATTTATTTCACCGCGCATAACGACGTGCAGGTGCGCGATCGATCCGACCGATGACTCAACGTCCCTTCGCGTTCGTATTCCATGCGGGCGCGAGCGGCTACGACGTTAATTTCAATGGGCTTCACGTCGCTACTTCCACCCCCGATGACCTCCTGAAAAGTAATCTCATGCCCCATAAACCCCGCGGTAGCAGAGGTTCGCGCGCTGAGCTCCGACGAATTTACGACGTCTGAAACCGGTGATTCGGGAGCCTCGTTGCGTTACGGCATACCGATGATTTCCTCTTGGTGGTACGATGCAGAAGACCAAGGAGAGATCTTGCAGGCTCCGTTCCTTTATCCTGGCGCGGACGGTACGTACATCGACGTTCCAGAAATAACGCCACCCGCGCGAGTCGGCTGGTTCTTCTCTCGTCTGCTTGTCAGCGCGGAGTCCACGTGGATTTCGACTTGAATCGCGACCAAGTTTGCTTACCTTTCGGCGCGACTCCGGGCCGCTTGTCTCTTTCATATTCCGCTCTCCTTCGTGGAATATATCGTCCGTTTACGGACCGTGTGTATATATACATTTAGGCCGCTGCACATGCCGCATCGCCTCGACATATTGTTGGAAACCGCAGTGCGGCAATGACGTGTCGTCTCCTTCGTTAAATAACGGGGTTAACAAACCGCCTTCGGAGAAAAAGGCACGGTGATAACTTTGACGCCGTCGAACCGCCGTGAAAACTATCTTAGTTTCATGGAGGTCAAAATTTTGGATCTATTCTACCTTCAACATTACTGAATATACTGTGGCAATATTTTGCACATAAAATTTTATTTGCGTAAAAGAATACCATGCTGTTTACGCGAACACGATATCGACTTTAGTTCAGTATGTAGGATCAAGAATTCAGAGAAAATATCTTTTATATTAAACGAAATTTTCGAAACTGCGACTTTCGAAAAACAAAAACTCTACACACGATGCATTTCAGAAAATCTGGGGTGTTACTCATTTGCAAATGAATTTACTCGGCCGACGTAGTAAAATTGTCTATCCGTATAGGATTACAACGAGCTAGCGCGGAACAAATTGCGTCTCGCGCGCGCGATCTCACTTTTCCTGGCTATTACACTCCATTTCCTCGTCCGTCTCGTATGCCCGCATAAAGCCGAGCCTTTTAAGACTTATGCGTTTACTGCGATGGCGCATAGCCCGGATTTGTATAGACTTTAAGAGCTGGCCGCGCCCATAAAAAAAAAAGAAACGCCGACGGTCGGATCTCCGCATACAGAGAGGGACACGCATGCAAGCGCCTTCACAACCGATGTGAGAGGAGCAATAAAGCGAACCGCATCCTTCTGTCCACAAAGGGTGACGAATTCGATCCTCTCGAAATGGACAAGCCGGAGGATGTGGCCTCGTTGTCTTCGCCGCCGACGCCGCGCCGTCGTCACTGTCGTCGAGTTTTACTTTTATTGCGACCAGAACGACGTTAGCGCGGCGCGACCGGCCCGGGGGCCTCGCTTTCGTATAAACTTTCGTGTGAAACGACGCTTTATTAGTTTATTTTTAAGACCCCGGTGCTCCCGCGTCACGGAACTCGCCCGAGTACCACCGGCGCGACGCGGAGCAGAGACGCCGTAAAACGTCGACATCGGGAGTAAGCTCAACGTTTAAGAACTAACCGCAGCCCGGCCGGAATGTCTTTTTTATAAGGGTCGTAAGAGCCACGCGTGTCCACCGGGAGCCGAGTCCGCGCGAGTACTCTGACGCAACGCGAGAATGAGTGTCGAGAGGAAGAACGTATCTCTTGCTCGTCTAAACAAGTTTCTGAGACACGTAGAAACTCATTGAAATTTTATCACGTGCTTCAAAAGGCGTTCTCGAATTTTTAACATTGTCATAAATATTATAAATTATATCTGCTGCACAATTTTGTTTCATAATTATTTAGAACTTTATAAACAGGGAAGCATGAGTCTTTAATGTTTCACATTCACGGTATCGAGGAAGTGAAATATTCTCGACGAGGAAGAAAGTTCGCCGAATACTCCGTTTCATGTCGCGCGTTTCTCGCCGCATCCAGTTACATTCCTTTTATTACGAAGCACCGGAAAGCGTCTCGCGTCCGACGAATGTCTCGCTGCCGTACGATGCTGCGTAGAGACACTCGGACGACCTTTCGAGGCTGATGCGGATCTAAGGCCTCCTAATGCCTCTTATGGAACATTGCCGGATTCCTTATATAGGAAAGGCGTTTAATTAACATTTCTCGATGACCGCAGGCAGCCACCGCGCCGACTGTCTCCCGTCACTCTCGTTCGCGCGCGCTCACGTCAACGCCAGAGGTTGCTCAACCTCTCGATCTTGTACCATCGGCGTCGGCGTTGACTAACAGTGCGTTGCACGGAGTCTAACAGGGTGTGTCGTGGAAGTCAACTTTAATTTTACGTGCACAAATGGACATTGCGAAAGTAATAATGCTATTTATACAGTTATAACTTGAGATCTTTTAAAGAAGGATTTCTAAAGCTTTAATGCTTTTTCTTTCATGGCACTGCATCTGATAGCCGAGGTATTTTTGTCTTATAAAAATATTGCATACTGAAAATAAATTTATGGCTAATCGTTTAGTCGTTGCTATTTGCATCTCATAATGCGACGTGAATAATTGATGTGCCACGGCGTTCAATACCGGACGGAATATACCAGAGTCAATGAGTCGAGCCCTTTCGCAGGGTAAATATAGCCTTGTTCACACACACGGTGGCGATAGAAAAACGAATGCATAATCGGCCATTAAGATGTTGCGGCGCTTAATAAATGCATCGCTGTTCCTTGACGAACTCGGCACTCTCTGCGAGTGGTCGGCCAGGAGCGGCGAACCATGTCGTAACCACGGCTATACGACTTCAGTCGCTTTCGGTAATGCCAGAAGTCGCTGTAGAAGTCTTAATGAATAACAATGATCCGCTGCGCAGACTGTAGCTCGCAGGCAATCAGTGTCAATCACGATGACTACGTTCGAGGTAATTACCGATACGCTCGAGGGAAATTTGCAAGTTTCGATATGCGTATGAGTCGGCAAAAGTACAATACATAGAGCAGCGTAGCATATAAGATGT
This sequence comes from Solenopsis invicta, assembly GCF_016802725.1. Lineage (NCBI taxonomy): Eukaryota > Metazoa > Arthropoda > Insecta > Hymenoptera > Formicidae > Solenopsis > Solenopsis invicta. The sequence goes on along the minus strand of NC_052666.1, from coordinate 21,371,926 downwards.
ATAAGTATAATTTGTATACTGTGTGTTGCACGACGTAATCGCGTACAGATGCAACTATCTCTCGACTTTCACTCTTCTAGGTCTGATAGAGTTTGCGCTTTATATTTTAAATATCATATTGCTTTCATCAATAATATTCCGTTCGTCCTGGCAGTGCACAGGACGCGTTACTTTATCACGTGCGACACACGTTTACGAGGATTTCGGAGTTAGATGTCGCGTTAGATGCAATAATTCGCGATCCTGAAATTTATGTTACGTTGGCGTAATGTTATTTTGTCACAAATCTATTAAACGCAGCGTGGAACGCTGGAGATAGATGACCCTTAATTTCCTACCGTGTCACTGCGAGAATAATCCTGCGATTCAATTAACTGTATAGTGGTAGATAACCATGTGTATCACGCATATAATCGTGTAATGATATCAACCGTGTATTTCTCGAATGACCTGAAAAGCAAACTTAGAAACGGCAATTTTAAAACGACAATTTTACAAATACGTAATTTTGAATCGTTGCTTCACAAAACAATAAATTATTGATTAACAAAGACCGACCTAGGAAATATACGAACGGCAAAAGAAAGAAGCAATTTGCCGAATTGAAATGAAGCATTTTCGGAGTAAAAACGATTGGCCGATCGAGACGTCTCACCTCGCCGCATTAATTAACTTTTCGGTTAATTCAACCGTCGAATTTAAATTGCACCATTCGCGCGTATGTCTATCCGCCGATCAGGCTGTCTGTGTTCGCAATCGCGCGTGTCAAGAGATTATAGGATTCCTACCGATTCAGCGCTTACACAAGCGGAACCGGGCATTATGGTAAGTGCGTGTTTTTCGTTCATCCTCTCGAGCCCCGATATCACATCTATTATACGGATCCTGGCCGACAAGAGGGACGAACGAGGGCGAAAAATCGCTCGAGCAGGAGAATCAGTATACAGGTGTAGTATTAAGGAGAATATATGATTAGGGTCGTACAAGTGCATCGGGAAAAAATATAATTATGCGTATTTGATTTTAAAAAAATTCAACTGCGGCATGTTGACTTTATCACAATTCATGATTATCTTATTCACGATTATTTGTCGGCGTTGGGAAATATTCAATAATAATACTATAGTTAAGATTTATTGCGCGTGATAAAATCAGCAATTCTCACCGATTTAACGATCGAGATTTGAAAAATATAATGATGCGTCAGAAGTTTAGGTGGTCAGAAATTATTATTATTGTGAGAGGATGAGAGAGGCAATCCGAGACGAGGAATGAAAATGCTATTTTAGAAGTATACGTAATTATCTGAATCACACCAACGACGTAGCGAGTCTTCGGGTATCGATTTCACCGGTTTTCGGCTAGACGCGGATTCGTCATGGCACACTCGTCGCGGTAGGTTAGCCACATTAAATGCCGCGTTACATCTGTTAGAACACGGGGACAACCACGGACCCATCTCAGTCCCTCATTTTATGGGCCTTTCGCCGCTTCTCTCCGGACCAGTTGAAACGGTTTTTTGCCGCTTTCCCTCCTCCCCTTCCGTCTGTATTCAAAGTTCCTCCTTCCCCATGCAAGTTTGAGGGACCGAAGAAGATCGTGAGGAAAGAAGAGAGAAAATCAGTACTCTTCGTTTCCTACTTGGAATTCGGCCGAAATATATTCAACTTCGCCGCAGGATGCCTGCGTTTCTTGTTCCTAGCGTACGGGAGAAAAAGCTGAGAACTGCGGGATGTCAAAAAAAAAGTAATAATAATAATGGCTCGCGAAAGAATCGAGAAGCTGATAGAAACATTCGTGCTCTAAAACATCTTTGTACAATACTGAACTTAAAGTATTTCGAGTCGCTGACAGAATGAAGTTAATCACGTAGGTACTATTATTTCTGTTAAAATAAATAATCTCAAATAAAGAATATTATTAACTTTATCGGAGTAACATTTGCACTATCCGATATCCTTCATTTATCTATGTTACGTAAACGTTCTATTTTACAGTAATCTTGTTTCGAAATACAAAACTGTATTACGCGCTTAAAATATTACTGCCTCGACCTGCTCGAGGTTTGATTACTTTGCGGTGCCATCGTAACCGCGTTATCGAAATAAGAGCAAGAGCGCCGGGTCAACAACAGTCCAGATGTGCAGGCAAAGTTCAGGGGCTAAATTACTCTACGAACGGTGACGGGTCGCAGGCATCTAATTCGGGACGTCGGTTCCTTCGACACGTGCACCATGCGACGGCATTACGCGACGAGTATACTTAGCCGAAAACCGTTTGCGTGTATTCGAGTTCGTTCTCGAGTTCGTAGCCGCGACTTTCTACACGATTTATTTCGGCGGCGTGTGTACCCGAGACTCGTTCCTTGTCCGAACTGATCCTCAGCAAATAACAGGATCGATATTTCTCGAGGATATCGAACCTGCATACTGCGGGGTGCAATCAGCCGCGATTGCGATACGTCGATCATCGTAAGGCCGTCGCTCTCATCGCGAGGATGGATGATTCGTTGTTACGTTGCAGATTTAGAGATCGGATCGACGGGCAGCCCCAAATGATACGCTTTAAACGCGTAATGAAGAAAACGTCGGGCACTTCCTTGTAACGCCACTTTCATCCGCGTCATCAATTTAAGTCGCAAATTTTAGTGCAGTACTTTGACTCACAAATAAGTTACGATTATCACACGTAGTTCCGCGTTTTACTAATTTCTTTCTTTCTCAATTTTTACAGCAAAGCGAAATTGTGAAGTTAAACGGAAACAGCCCCGAAATTAAATCTAAAATTAAAATTAATATTATTTTTATTCCGTGTTATTCTATAATGATATGATAGCATCATTTTTCTGCATGTAATACTACCTATACATTTTCAGCGCCGCGACCGTGAAACAGAGTTATCGTTACCGAATATATATTTCGTCCTCCTTATCCAGGCTCTTAGTCGCAGATATGGTGCTCCACTTTGGATATATTACTGAGCGCCGCGATTTTTGCAAGAGCGGGGACTTGCACACCGGAAGTCCAGGAACCCTGGAACCAGGCGCGCACCCGTAATCGCGATCGACCGATCGTCTGGCCCACCAATGGAGAGACATTATTTCTCCGAGTCTCGAAATAGGTCGTGTAAGTGCTTTCGTAGCCCACGTGCCCCCGCGGTGGACACTGCTTCCAGGTAGATAATGCTCTTGGCGAAGAGAGCGGCCGGGAGAAAGACGAGAACACACGAAAGAGTGAAGACGAGGAAGAGGAGAGTTGCTAGAGGCATGAAAGAGCTGCTATCGCAACTCGCTTGTGTCAGTTCACGGAATGACGTTCGTTCTGGATTATTTATCGCCGTGAAAAATACTTCGAAGTGTCCTTCGTCTCGCCTCGTCCGGCCATGCGATAAGAGAGGTACTCCTCTTCAGTGTCTCTCGATCGGCTTTTTCTCTTACGGTTACTCTTATCTGAGCTTTGTTCCGACCGACGAGGTACCCCATTCGCCCACGGTAACCCTCGAGAACATATAGAAGGATGTAAGAAAGAGAGAAAGAGACAAGACTCTGTTCGAAGTATTCTTTCCCTTTCTCTACCGTTTCCTTTCCGCTCCGGCAGGAGATACCGCGAGCACGCTGACGTCTAGAATTCCATGTGTCTCGCGTTCCACCTTTTCTCTCCCCGCAGCGAAGTTGTCTGGATTCTTTCCTACGTTTACCAGGCTTATCTGCGTTTACTACATACGGATACGTCAGTCCCCGCGAGATTAACCGGATGTGCGACGTTTTATTGTAACTCAAATTTATGTCCAAGAGAGAAAGAGAGAGAGAGAGAGAGAGAGAGAGAGAGACATGTAGAACAATAGAGAGAGTTAAGAGTTAATTTAAAAATCGTCGCCAAACAAAGTTGGGCGCGCCTCCAATAAAAGTATATCTTAAACGAAAATATACTGTGAGATTTCATCCTATATCGTGCGAGGCAGTAAAGTGATCGGCATCCGCGATCTTTATTCATGTCGCATAGCGGAGTCACACCTGTCAACTTTTAGTCTTAAGCGGTGGTATTAAGATTCGCAGGTTTGCACAGCGCGTTCCTTATCAGTAATGAGGAAGATAAATCAAGAGGTTATCGAATAATTACGGGAACTTACGGCCGCTTGGGTGACCATAAAGTCATAAATACGAGTACGTTATTACTTCTTGAACTGCAGCGTCTGCGGCGAAGACGCGATGGTGTCGCGTGGAAGCTATAAACGCCCTCGCGTATGTACGTAAATCGTGGAAAAGGAAACTCCTTATGCGGGCGTCATTAGCATGCGCGTTACGGGAAACGATTATTCTCAGGCAGGCATTAGTGGATGTCCACTGTCGGCTCCGCGATGTTGAGTCAACAGACAATAACGCGCAACGATACCTCGAGTGCCGATCCAATAGCTCGCGCCTCTCCCATCTCTGAATCATTGTCATCGATATGCAGCCACGCGCATAGTGTATTAAACATTACGAATGCTGTCCACACACATTCCCCCCCCCTCTCTCTCTCTCTCTCTCTCTCTCTCTCTCTCTCTCTCTCACGCCCCAGACTCACGTCGATCCGGTTGGTATTTCGTGGCGAGGCGTGAATGTTCTCTCTCGAGCGCGTGCCTGCGGCTAACCTCACGACCGAAAACCTGTTCGGGGGTCCTCTCCACCTCAGGATCGGTCCTCGATGACGTCGCTGACGAGGCTCGTCAACGGGATCGCTCTTCTCGACGAGCCCCTCTTTCGCGAATATTCTCGGATCGGCCACTCAACGTTTCAAATTATGCCTCTTAGTGGGAAGAAAGTGCCTCATATTTTGCATAATTTTAACCAACTCGTAAACAACTTTTAATTATTAACTGTTCTCTTGTTCTTAATGAAGTTCTTTTAGCAAATTGTTTAATAAGACTAGAGACGAAGAGCAATCTCGATGAGATTTAAATTCGAAAAAAAATTACAACATTTCTAACGTCGTGTATTTTTAATATAACTGTCGAAGTAAATAATGTTTCATCGGATGACGATAACGCGAAAGCGATCGTTGAACTTGGCAGAAAGAAAAGCTCACGAATTAGCACGTGGGCTGTTCGAGAGTGATCGACGTATCAGCGTGTTCATGCTCGATTTCCTACGCCGAGTATATCATCTTTTGAGAGGCCAGACTAAACTGGCGAGTGCTCGCGCAGAGGATTAATGTCGCGTAGGTACGAACTCCGAACTTGTTCGTCCCACGGACCATTTGGATAACGTTGCAAATAAGTTGTAGAATTCTTTTCTCACCTGCGCTTCCCGTCGGGTAACCACGACAGGTCGGATTAGCATCAATCCGGCGACTTCGCGCCGACCGTCCTTAAATTCATAAGTCCTTCTTTCGCGTCTCTTTCTCCCTTATATCTCCAATCCGCTTTTCATCTTATTCCATTCGATAATACTTTTCAACGATGTCATTCTAAACTTGCCAAACGCTCGCGGCTTCTGTCTCTCGATAATCTCGTCAGTTGTCGTCTCCGTCGCTTCCTTCTTGCGATCGCACGTTATTCCATGTTGTATCGTAGATTTCGCAATCAATCGTTCAGCCTTAATCCACGCGGCGTCGCCGCGTGTTTATAAATCCGATTATAACCGATATGTCACTCGTATAAAATATAATATGTAAGAAACATTTTGTTGGTGTAATTGGTTTTTCGCAATGATATTACGTACGTCGAATAAAAATAGTTTTAGTTTTTTAGATATTATTTAAATATTAATCAGAAGAAATCTTATATAAAAAAATCACTGCTCAAATTACGTTCTTGAGCGAATACATTTATGTAGACAATGTGTTAAATAATTAATAATCCCTTAATAAATTAATCGTCACCATTGTTGAATTAATATTGCCACCTACGCTGCAATTAATTTTACTTTAAAAAGATTTACGACACATGCGACTGCGTTTATGTCGCAATTAAACTGCTTTTACTGTCTATTTAGCATCACGCATACGTACGTAATTACAAATATCATTTTGTTTTGCCGCAAACCATTGCGCCGGGGGTGAATGTTATCTCGGCGGCGCGCAACCCATTCCGGATATCCTGTCGAAATAATCGTAAGATCAGAGACACCGTTTCTCGCGGGACTTCCTTACCGGAAACGAGCGCCGCTCGCACAGACGAGCCGCTCGCTCGCACGAGATATTATCTCACTGATAAAGTGACGGTGGGCACGGACGAACAGATATACCAATTAGGACGCGCGATAATGATCTCGATCGGAGGTGTCACTCCCGTCCGATTGAATCGTCGAAATCGTCGAATATCGTAACCAAATATCGGGCCCTACGCTATTATTGAAGTTTTAAATGCTATCCACAGCAATCGTATGATCAAGCGTCGTAAAACACGGAGCTACTTACTATACGAATAAATATAGAAGTAGACACGCGATCGTGGTGACGATAAGTAACGTTTCACGAAACCGTAGACGAAAAGGCTATTAAAAGAAAAAAAAGACGAATATAGCGATTAGAAATGTTAGTAGATTTTAACTTCCATTGCATAGATAAACGAACTTTTCAAACAAAAATACCAGATAAAACATGAATCCAACTCATTGTATTTTTAGATTCATATGCCACATGATCTTTTTGTTTCTTGAAAAAAACTAATTCTTAAATAAATAAAAGAAACTTATTTTCGATCGACTCGCAGCTCATAATAAACCTTCACAAAGTGATTCCTTTAATTTCTTTATCAAGAGAATCCATTTACTTACTATACGAATAAATATAAAAATAGACACGTAATCGACGATAAGTAACGTTTCACGAAGTGAAGTTGTGGATAAAAAAGCTATTAAAAACAAAATACGAATATAGCCATTAAAACTGTCAGTAGAATTTACATTCCATTGCACAGATAAACGAGTAAATTTTCGAACAAAAATACCAGATGAAACACGAATCAAACTCATTGTATTTTTAGATTCATATACCACTTATAATCTGAAAAAATTGATTCTTAAACAAAGAAGAGAAACTTATTTTTAATCGATTCGCAGCTCATAATAAACCTTCACAAAGTGATCCCTTTGATTTCATTATCAAAAGAATCCATTTCTTTAGCATTTGTTTCAACGGGATTATTAATAAGCCGATAAAAATTCCAAATGTTTTCTAAAGCTAATGAAATTTGATCATTGCACATTGAATAAAAAAAGGCATGCCGAAATGAGAAACAAGTTCCAGACAATTTCTACGCGGGAACAATGAGTTACCGTTGACAGTTCATTAAGCGCGAAGTTTGTTATTGTAATTACTGTCGCGCGCAAATTACATATTTCTCCTATGTTATAATTATGCGATCGTAATTAGTACATTCTCGAATTTCGCGAGATGAAGTTTGAATACACTGTAACGTTATACCTATTAAAATGCGTAATTTACAGCCGAAAATCTCTCGATTTCAAAGCATTAAGCCCCAATATCTTAATCGATAAATCCAATTACGCGCAAAAATGAGGAAAGAGGAAGAGAGAAAATTATTACTGGTTTGTTACATGGATGTAAAACGACCAACTTCTTCTCATCTTCCTGTGGCATGAATTTAACGATTAAATTTTCATTGAAACTCCGTTCATTATTTAACGATTAAATGAGGCAGACAATCTTAATTAATATCTCGTTTCTTAGAAAAACACTTCGCATCCATGTAAATCATGTATATGAGAAGAATCATAATTTGGAGCATTAAAAATCGTTCGAAACACATTGTTCCCCGAGTTCCGAAGGGGTTAATGCCTTCTTCAATGCAATATCGTCCACGCAGCAGTTTCGCTCCAGGATGTTTCCAAGATCGAGACGTGCATCTCAAACTCGTAGAATCACACCGAGCATTTCCTTTCTCGAGTCGTCAATCGGCACCGACACGCGTTAGCAGCCTAGTTCGCTATATCCGATCCCGGTGTGCAAAAACACGTCTTTTTAGCGCGGTCGAAGGCGCCGAGGCCGACGGGCGACAAAACGAGTACGACCGAGGCGGTTTCGGAATATCGAACGAGCGGAAACGCTTTGTAGGGTCCGTGTTGGTTCGCCGGGTTCCGAGAAAACGAGATCTCTCGATCTCCTCGAGCGCATCCAGCTCGTTCGCCGTTTCTCTTCCCTCCCGACTTTGGGACTGCGATCCCCGACGCGACGTGTTTCCACATCGTCCATCTCCCTGTCGCTCTAGGATTCGCGCGATTCTTCCCGATGCCCGACAGATTTCTCCCGATCTCTTTCTCTGCCTTCGACAGAGTTGTGTTCTCGCTCTCGCTTCCCAACGACGTAACAGGAGCGAACTGCAGGAGCAACGCGAATAGCGAAGGGTTGGCAAAAGGTAGAAGAAAAAAAGGAGAGGAAAAAAACAGGTAGATCCGCGACGCACGATTCGAAGGCCATTCTTCAAGGCCAACTTGTATGCTCGTAAGCAACGGGCCACCAACGAGTGCAACACGCGCCGAAATTAGCGGAGCACGACGCCGATAATCCGTGCGCCTCGTTTCTCCCGTGAGGGATTAGAAAATGCATAAAATTTTTTACGCGCGCTCGTACCGATCCACGGATGGCCACTCACGCGGCGAGCTTCGCTCGTTCGCTCGCTCGTTAACGCTTGTAGAATGGCGCGCGAAAAGACGCGTGCACGCGAGTGCACGGCAAAAGAACGGCTAAAAATCCGGCCGGCCCAGCTGAAATCTTTCCAGAGTAACCGGACACTTCGCGAGACATTATATCGGCTGCCTTAGCGTGCGGCTGAATATTTTATCGTATTTTTATAGCGATCGGGTCGCCGTCGCCAAGCCCGGATTTCTGACTGCCGCCAAGTATCACGTGTGAGCGAGTTTTTTTCTGTTCAGGGAGCAGTTACATATTTACGCCTCCTCGTGTAAACATGTATTAGCTACACGCCTGCCATGTGACTTCTCTGAAAAAAATAACGGTAAAGTATCTACCACTTTAATGAAAAAGAAATCTGTTAGTAGTTAGATAGGCAAAAAGTTGGCAATTTATAACTTTGATCTAAAAAAAAGTATATTAAATTGAAACAAATTAATTTTTGTAAAACTCTGCTGTGTAATGTCATAGCAGAGATTAATACAGAATGGAACGACGAATCTCGAATTAAAGCTGAAAACTCATATTCTAAAAAAATCTGCCACGATTGGACAGACGAGTGACTGGCTCGAGTAAGACAAGTTAGTGGGGCAAGTTTAAATTAGTTTAAATGCCTCAGCGAGCGGGCATTTTTTTCATTTTCAATTCGTTTAGTCCGCGATCCACGTGTATAAAATCACGTATCTGCAATTTTAGTGCCACTAGAAAGACTGGCGGGTTATTATCATCATCGGTACCTAGAGCCAAGCGGATAAGAGCAATTTATCGCGCATTTATCGTATTTAGCAGGCGCGTCTCATACTTAAAACGCCATTAGAGCTCTTAATTTGCATCGTCGCGATGTAGCGACATTGTAATCCCATTGTACTGTCGGACCTCACGGCGGAAAAGAGAGAAGTCCTCCGCTTTGACGAACGTTTCCTCGAGCGACGGAGCCGGGAGATCCCTCGATCGTGTATTCCTGCGACCTTGCAAACGCACCGCCTTGGAAACGCGTTCCCACGTAATCGTAAAGCGGATACCGTCTACTCGATATTGCGCGCCCGTGCGCGATCAACGATAATAGTTGCGAAACGGACAAATGGTAATAGACGTACGCGCGAACATATCTCGCCTATTCGAGAGCGATTTCGCGCCGTTTCTGCCGCGCGGCGCGAATCGCGTGGCTGCGTATATTCTATTTAGTTGCGCCTTTCACGGATTTAATGATAATGACACGAAACCCTGGACGAAGGACAGTCGCGAGTTGCGCATGGAATTCCGAGGCGTTGGCAAGATTTATTGCGATTTGAGCCCCGGAGATGCCTTCGCGCACGATGATACCGCCGGTTTCGTTCTCGGAAATATTGCGGCTAGATTATAGTTTCGCGAAATGATTGATCCATTCATAAGTATTCATTAATCTGACAGGCTCAAATGCCTCGAGGCGTTAACATGTATTACGGTTGAGCCAATTATTATCGGCCTTTAAAAGTGCGTTCTTCAATTGCAATTATATGAGAACAATATGGAGCAGAGCTTTGTAATATTGTTGTTCCGAGAATCGGAGAATGCTTTCTCGCTACTTTTGTAGTTCGCCGTCCAAAGCGCGACCATTATCCAACATGGCATTACAATGAATGACTTAAAACCAGTCGTTTCGTGCAGAATTATCAAATCCTTTTCTACAATTCTCTAAAATTATTCATTAATTTACGCCGTAGAACAGAATTTTACTTAGATTAATACATATTGATCGCTAAGAATTTTTTCACATATTGCCCTGCGCATTGTGAATCGAAGTTACACGTAACAGATCCTATTATTGAAATTTCTTTCGGCTATTTTACGAGGTAACGCTCGAGACTAGGAAGGTTTCTTCGCTTACGTAACTCCAACCGTGCGAACTTTGACCGAAGCATCGTTAAATACCGCCTTTATGCTCCACAAGTGGTACCTTCACGATGAGAAAGTAACGTCGGTTCTTACAGCCACGGCACAATGAAGCATAGGAGCACAATATAAGAAGTAAAACAAGTATACAACGTTCATTACCAATAGGCGCGAGAAGATAATAATTATAAGGAGCAATCGATTGAAGATCGGGGATATAACGAGCGATTTCACTTATCAATAAAAAATGCAGGATATATAAGTGAATATCTTTTATTTTCTCCCTGTGTATCGATGAACTACTTTGCCGCGCAAAGCCGTGTCCCTAAATTATCCATTTCTTAAACTCCTATTCTTAGATTTTATTGCTTCTTGGTCATTAACTACGGCACGTACGGCTCTTCTGCGCTATTTTCGCGGCTAGATAAGGCGTTAAAAGCCGCCTCGTTTATCTTGCCGACCCTCGAGGTCTCGATGCTAACGACGGTACAATTTGTTCCGCGTATTCGGACCGTTCAAACAATGGGGCGCGCGCGAGCGTCGTTATCGGCCTGAGCAAATGCAGAAAAATCCAGTCGTCGGTTTACATTCCCGTGAGTCACCGGGGCGGAGATGGAGAAAACGTGTCGCCGTGACTATTAGAAAAAAATGTCACGCGCGCGCACACACGCCTTTATGTACTCGTAAAAAGACCCGCGGAGTTGCGTCGTAAAACGGACGCGGACGCGGTGGCGTTACAGTTACGATCCAGCTGAGCAGTTGTGATTAGAAGTCCTTTTCGTTTGAAACCTCGACAGAAAGGGTTTCCGACACAATCAAATACACGCGCGCGCGCAATCTTAGGCCATTTAATTTGACCAGAATGACCTCGGTTTTCTGGGTTAAGAGTGTCCGAAGGAACCGCCTTCTAACGATCTTTTTCGCCTTGTCGGCTTTTGCTCGCACGCTCCGCGATGTTCCATTTGCTCTTTTTAAGACAACTGAGAACGGGTTCGGAACTGGAGTTAGGGTCACTGGAGTTAGGGTCCACTCCATGAGATTCTTCTCGTACCATGAAGACTAGGGCGCACAAGAGTCTAGTATAACTAATGTTCGTATATTTTATAATTTACGACTGCCATATGCGCACCATAGCGATTTAACTTTTTTCCTATTTTCCCATCATTTGCTTATAACTAAAAATAAATAAATGGTTGTGGTAACTGGCTTAGTTGATTAATTGGCAAATACAATTTTGAAAATGTGCATAATGAATTACGGGTACGATTATGTCATCATAATTGACGTGCATATAAATTGCCCATTTTCATAATATTATAATATGTATTTAATAATTTCGGATCAAAGATTATTTACTGTAAAACAATTATTAATCTCTAATATATTATAATTAATTATAATTATTAAGAAGCTAGGATAGAAACTACATTTTTTTCTCTGACGAATATTATTTTGCTGCGTCTATAATAAATTATCATATCGTAATTAAATTTTAAAATCTCATAACTTATTGTATGTATTAATTATAAATTTGGAAAACAGTTTTTATTCCACAAATATTACTTAAATTCTTTTTCATTAATCGGTGCATTAGCATATTTTCCAATAAACGCGTGGAGAATGTGTCCTCGCGTCTAATGAAAAATTACCTACTATCGTATTTATTATGAGCAACTGGTATGTTAAGCCGAGAAGAGAGAGAGAGAGAGAGAGAGAGGGGTCTAGAATCACGCACACGCGCGAGTCTGCTTGCCCGATTCACGCACGTTCGACAGCCTAAAAGCGCTTAGTTCTTTCTTAATTTGCCGGCACTCACTTAGGAAAGGCTAAAAAACACTGAGGGCACCTTTCAAACGCATGTTTTCCTGCCGCTGGTTCTCGAAAGGGTTCTTTCAGATCTTCTTGGATTTCCGCGCGACACGATCGTCACATTAAGTGAGATCACACGCCCGAATGCGCGTTGTTTATGGTCGCGTGTTGGCGTTCCATTAAGAGTTATTATTTATCGCACAGACAAAATTAACTCACGAAGAATGGCGCACACGATTCCGACCCTCTCCCTCTCTCAAACTGGGGTCGAGAGAGATATTTAATGAATTGCGCTTGCATCTGACCTCCCTTATGTCATCTGTTTGGCAGTAATCGGAAGCATAGAGTATCTAAAACTTTGAAAGCTATAATTAGACAAAATAACGTAGTCTCTCTCGATGACTAATGAATTCCGAAAATTACACAAACTTCTGTCGTTCCCCACTTTATCACGTAATCGCTATCGACAGATAGGCTTCCGCTCGCTTTTTCTAGATTGATCTTTTGAACAGTAAGCCGCGCCTAATGCATAAGACCGATAGGTTCAATCGCCCCGATGATTTAGTCGGCAAGTATTACGGTGCGTGGCTAATTCGACATTTGTTCTTGCTTCCTGTCGAGTTAATAGATGTATAGCTGCCTAACGGCAACAGTAAGACCATTGTTAACCACGAGTTTCCCGACACGTACTATTTACGACCGACGAAGGCGAAAAAGCCGATATTTGCGTGGCAAAGATACACATATCGATAAGCCACGTTACGTATACATGCAAATGGAAAATGAAATTGTGCAATCTGAGGGAAACCGCAACTATTATTCATCGCGGCGTAGTACATAGATCGCTCGTCATAATTACTTGGGCTGGATAATAGCTTCTATTGGAATTCATCGTGTAACGTCAACGACGTTGCGATTGATCGAATAAATTCGCTCGGGCAGCACGCGAGATTTTCACGGATTTGTTGATTTTGAAATATTTACGTGTCATCGCTCGCACGTTTTTCTTTCTTAGCGCGCAAATCACGTGCTTGATTTATACATTATTCCGATTGGATACCACTGCAGATCTAATGATTAAGCGTGTCAGCATCGAGGCACGACATTAATTCGATATGTGTCTTTATTTTCTGTCGAGCTGCCAGACGTTAAGGCTGCTGTTAATTTCTTTCACGCTCGCTTATGAAACGTACATTGCGCTGCGGGCACAAGAAATCGAAATCTCGATGTACGCATGAGAGGCGCGATCTATCATTCGTGTTTAATTAACCCGACGCAGTTGCCGTTTTGTATCAAAGGATATATTTGCGATACCATCACATTACTCATAATTCTATGGAAAGAACGGTTTTACTAAAGTAAAAATTGAGATACAGGTCTGAAAATAATTTTACTGAACTCAAAATAATTTATATAGGACGGATAATTTATATATCAAGAAAGTTGCTAAAATGTCAAAATTTTTTTGAAACATCCTTATCACTCGAATGTCATCCTGCATAACTATTGCAATAGTTCAACAAAATTATATGCAAATCTGCATCTAAAAAAAATTTTTAGATACTGAAGCAAAACTATTTTTTTTGTATGATTCCAGTATTTATTTTTAATTTAGGATTTTATAAACGGAAAGAACAATTTTATTGTAGTATCTAAAAATTTCTCTAGATACAGATCAAAAAACAATTTTATGTTGAACGATCAAAATAATTATGTAAGACGTTTAAGCATGATAATATTGCTGCCAAGCTTTTGACGTTATAATAACCAGCTTAAACGTCTAATTTTTTAATGGTTTAACATCATTATTTTCAGATATGTATTTCAACAAAATTGTCCTTTCCGTGTAATAATATCAGAGATAGATTTTTGAATTATAGACGAGTTGCTTAATATAGAACGCGATACAATAAATGATTCAAATAACTGTTTTAAGATTGTATAGCTTATTAGAGTTATCCATTGCTACCTTTTGACAAGCAAAACATTTTGCGGAATTTGATTGGGTAATTCAGTGAACATTTAGTGAATGGATTGCAATTTGTCGTTTGCTCTTATATCCCATCGTTAAATTGTCACTTACGGAAAAGCGCTCTTACTGCGACGTTATAGCCACCGTTAATTTCGGAATGCGTTACGTCGCGTCGACCACGAGAAGTGAAAATCTCGATACGTGCACGTGCCGGTATCGATAAATCACGAGCGACGGCGTCGGCGGATGTCGGTGCACTTAGCCGGCATCTAATCTATTATTGAGAGCGTCATTCGGGTCTCGCACGGGTCGCACATTAGCGCCGGGCGTTTAAATGTCGGTCCCCCCGTGATATTTCGAGTGTCTCCATCGGGACGATGCGCGCCGGTGGTCCGTGATTTATTTCACTCGGTGAAATCGAACGGACGGTCGGACGACAGCGCGCTCAGGATGGCGAACAGACGCTTGAAATCTTCGATAGTGACCACACCATGAAAAATTAAATGCCCTCGCAACGTCCGATTTCAATTTTTCCGCTAGTGACGTCTCAAACTTACATAAATGCTGAAATTTGTGTTTTTTATAAATAGAAGTACCGAAATCAGGAATCCTAATTTGTAATCCACGTTTTGGTGGATATTACTCGTCCTGCCTGGAGGATATTGATACACTTACGGAATTTAAAAAAAAAGACATTTCGCGATGTAACTTGATTACAATCAAATTTGATCAATATGCAAACTATTATCGCGATAAAACGGTAAAAATTTCAATTAATTTTCTTGTTTAAAAATTTTATTACGTTTTATTTTATATATATTTAGCCTTTTATTTTATTTTGCTAAGTTTTATTAATTATCTCAGTTTATTTTTACTTTACGTTAGATTGGTCAGAATGTAAATTACTGGTTTCTCTTCGATTCTGAATTGATCCTAAGACGGTCTTGAATCTGATAAAGATAAAAATCTTTACGCGTAGAATCACAGGAACGTGACGACACCAGACCTGGCTACTGAAATCTTTTTCCCGCATTTCTATGTGAGAACAATTTATCAGACAGAAGATGCTCGAGAAGCGAGCGCCGCTATACTCGCATAATGGCCATAATTTGTATGCATGTGCTGACACGAGCAAAACGTCAATATCGGTTAGTCGCTCGACCGAGAACTTGTCCTCGATAACGATTCCTAATAACGCAGGTTGTCTCGCGACGACGCGTCAGAAACGATCGTTATAAGAGCGATCGACAACGGCAACGAAGTGAAAGTGTACGAGCCGGGAGATCGAACGTGCGCGCATATACACATTCATGTATGCATATAAACGCTGTCATCCTGTTTTCAGCTTTGAACACGAGAGCCTATTAGATCCGACAGCGACGGCGGTATCAATCTGCACAAACGCCACGAGTGTTGGCAGTACGCGACATCACTAATCGATGTCCCAGACGACGATTTATCTATCAGTTATTTTGTCGCTTTCCCGTTTCCCTACGTGGTGTTTCATTACTTTTACATATCGGACTTTGAAGGCCGAAATTGCAATGATAACGATTATCATTTATGCGATTCAAGCACTGATAAACACGAGATTTTAATCAGATTGATAAACGGAGATTTTAACAGTGAATTATTAACAGTTGTTGTCTTGAAAATTTTACAAGCAATAAATATTTGGCAGTTCTCCCATTATATACCAAAATTTTGTTAAACCGTAAATACAATATATATATATATATATATATATTATATATATATATTTAAACCGTAAATACAATATATATATATAAACGACATTTTAATAATTGGAAGAAAATAACGCGCGTGAGCGAAAGAATATATCGTAGTACTTAAAAAAGTTGTTGAACAAGGTGTTATAATGTCAGATGACTAAATCGCCTGGGAATTTCTTAATCTCGCAATAAAAACTTTACGAATTAAATTGCGGTACGAAATCAAATCTATAAATGCGCGAGCATTATCTCTAAAAATCTCATTCAACGTCTCTTCGTCCTGCTCAAGGTTTTACAGCGGCAAGCGATGTCATCTCCCATGCTTTGATCGCTTACATTGTCATTCTTTATGAAGCTCAAGAGAGAATCATCGGCGTGTCAATGGAACGACGTTGCATAGAGAATGCATCGGAATAATATCTTGCCGTAAAAATACTGTGGCTGCCAGAGCGATCGGCTACGGTGCGAAAGGTAACGCAGCGGACGCCGCGTGGCCAATAATAAATCAATGAGTAATTAAAGATTAACGGTACGCGGCAAATGAGCGCGCGCGCTCGTTGGCTGGGCGGTGAGGAGGCGCGAGGTGGAGACGCTGATGTATGAATGATTTCATCAAAGGTTATCCATCATCGCCTTCGTCTAGCGGCGAGATGTTTGATGGTGCCGCGCTTCTCTTTAAGCGCCCGCGATTCGTGCGTGATGCTGTACAACACGCGCGCTTCTTACACGCGCTCACGAGCGCGCTCGCGCGCTTGGATTCAGTCGCGCGAGCACACCTCCGACAGAGAAAAAGAGAGAGAGAGAGAGAGAATACCTTCCGCGGTATTTCGACGGATTACCGACACGACGGTACGCTATAAGCGTTGTTATAGGCGAGGGAAACCTGCACCGTCTGTCGAAGGACAGGTCTCGATAGTACTTGTATGGCGCACGAGTGAGACGACCGGTGTTACGCGGGTTTGTAATGACGTCGCGACGGCCACCACAACGAGAAATCGCCCGTGGTGATTAATGAAAGGCGGAAGATAAAGCGACGGACACGAATCGCCGGCTCACGAAACGTACGCGTCCCGCGGATAATCTCGATGCCTCGACGATAGCGTAACAGCATTAAGTAGCGGCTTCTTTAACGATGCGGTCGGGGCTGATGCGGTCGGGGCTAATTCGCGGACGCCGATCGTATCTTCCGCGATAGGTAGATCTAATTCAGAAACATTTATCGTATCTATCCCGAGATGAAAGCGGTTGCCAACAAGATTGCAGATGGTGCGCGAAGTCGTAGAGATACATAGTCACGCTGAAGAGAGGGATCGTCGGCGAAGGCGCAACGGTGCGGCACGTTCTTCATAGGGAGTCAAGACTGAACAGCAACGTGTCCGCTTATAGCACTTGACACGTCCAATTACACGGTTCTCATGCCTTTTGCAAGCGTCGGCGGTTGCCAGTTTCGTGAAACGAACTCGGCAGCTTATGCTTTGAAACTAGCCGCGAATGTATGTTACGTCACTGTCAGTAGCAAAGAACTTCTTCATGAATTCAACTTTCACTATTTAATTTTCCTTTCTTACGACTTTCATGTATGTTCAGAAGTAAAGTGTAAAAGTAAAATTGATCCTAACTTTATAATAAATCCGGTAGAACGTAGTAGAAACACGGAAAGAACATTTTATTGCAGCATCTAAAAATTTAGCCAGATACAGATCAGAAAATAATTTTATACTGGGCCATCAAACTTATGTAGGACGCCCAAACATGGTGCTGCAAACAGTTTTAATATTTTAGCAATCAAGCAAAACTGACACAATTTTTTAAATGGTTCAACATAATTATTTTCAGATTTGTATTTCAGCAAAATTGTTCTTTCCGTACATTTATGCCTTTAATAATATATTAACTTTATACAGAGATATTTCCATCATTTACGTATTAATTATTGAATTTGCAGTTCTCTGATTGTTAATACCTTTATATCTATTTATTTGGAGAAGAATATCTGATACGCATTGTATAAACTTTCTATTACGGATACGAATGATCTGGTTGCGCTTTCGGACACCGATTCGAAATCAATAATTTCGCGGTCATAATCCGGCGTTTCATCGCACGACACGATACGAAATCTCGAATGTAATCGACGAGCGAGATACCGCGTGCAGTGGTTGATAAAACTCATAGCGAGGATTGGAGTTAGATAGGGCAGCGATAGGGCCCATCGATCGATCCGGAATCACGATTGAGCAGCGTGCCCGATGATGTTGCTCTCGACAAACCCCAATGCAAACGATCGATTAGGCCGGCGGACCGCGAGCGATTTCATCTCGATGTAAGCTGAATCGATCGCATGACTGCGCGATTTCAACCCCGTCCGTCCGAGATCGCCGCGCAGGATTACGTCCCTGAGGCGGCAACAATAATAACCGAAGCCCCGGCCCGCGGAAACGAATCTCGATCGAAAACCGCCTACTGCGCTTATTCGCGGTATCGGGAATTCATTGCGACGGCGACTTAGCCGCTTGATGATGAACTCGGCTTTAGAAACTGTCGTGTCAATCAGTAACGTTGCGTTCCGAAACGCACTTGCTCCTTTAGGAAAACTTTCGAGAGAGCTTTTATTTCATTGAATTACCGAATAATGAATATTTAAGAAAAATGAATTTGTATTGTAATTTTATACGAATAATTTGATGCGATTATAATGTTAATGTTTTATTGTACCTTAGAAAAAATTCACCGTTTGAAGGAAAATTGGGAAATTAATTGCATACCGATTAATGGGCTCGCGAGAAGTGCTGATTCAATTCGGGAAAGCTTGCGTACTAAATTGCTAGAAATAGGTACCGAGTAATAGCTGTTGCATAAATAAGCAGTCGCTCATGGTATTGCGTATGCAGAAGGAATTCACGTATAATACGATTTAGTTTACGTGAAGTTATTCCGAGCGAGATGAGAAGCTAAATTTCATTGTTGACGATTGTACTCTCTCTCACAACGACGTAACATAATTACAATACATTGAAATGGGATAGACATAATTTCACAGCTTAAAGATAAATTACCCCTTTCTATTTTCTCGCTATAAAATATTTCAATTACAAGTTGATTATAATATATAAGATGATAAGAATTATAAAAATATAAAAGAACTCATGAAAAATATTAGTTTATAAAGTAATAAGTTTATAAAGATTTTTTAAGTTTTTTTTAGGAATATAAACAACATTCTAGATTACATATATCGAAAATCTTAAAAATTAAATATTTAATCTGAAACTATTAAGCACAAGTATTTCACGGCATTGTATAAAAATGATATATTGTTATACATTTTAATCAGGACATTTCTTGCTTATGTTCTATGTGCAATAATCTTGACATTTTATTAAATAGCGCGAAAACAATGTCGCTCACGATTCTTGGAATAATTCCTTACTGTAGGAAATTAATTAAGACGATTAGTCGGACTCGGCGAGGCAACATGATCGATAAGAGTACATCGATAAGTAAACGTGCGCCAAATGCAACCTGAATTAGAATGTAGGTAATCTTATTTCTTTGTGTGCATCGAGAATTTATTCTTCTTTTTCTTCGTCGCAGCGAAGTGCATTTTTAGTCTACGGTAAAAGAACGAACTTGTGAATTACAGTATTGAAAAGTCGTTAACTTTCTATTGATCGATGAAAAAAAAATGGAGGACGGCTTGCTTAAATTTGCATAAGCAACCATCAGATGTACGTAAAATTTTAAGATTCATCTTCACCTGATGTTAAATATGATAATTAGAAATTCAATTCATACATCTCAACAAAAAATAATTTCTTATTTTTTAGTGTCGCATTCTTTAAGACTTTTATCATTCTGTGATGTTTGATTTAGCATTGATCTATATTTATCATATTCTTTTATTTATTGTTAGCAGTTATGTCTCACGCGTTTCCAACGTAGGTGAGTTTTTGAACCCAAAACTAACCGAATGCGATACGTCCACATATTTTTTATCACACAATTTCCTTTAAACGTTTGCTAACATACACACGTGCACGCCCATAAGAATGGTCTGACCTTAAAACCGTGAGAGGGTTTCGTATCCAAAGATGGTATGGAAAGACGTGGCAGCAAAAGGGATCCGGGATGCCGTGTTTTGTTCCTCATCGTCTGCTGCGTCTGCTCGAAAAAGGGCCGTGAATAGGGCTAGTGATACAAGCGGTGGGTAATTATAATCGACGTTGATTATCCAGACGGTTATTTATGAGATATTTATGTATAAGGCCGAAAGTCAGAGCCGGTCGAACGAGGTCGGACGGTGTGCTCGGACGCGAGAAGATACGTGCTACTACACGTGTGTTTCACGTACAAGGAAGAACGACAGGCTGATGGAAAGAAAGAGGAAGACGAAGATAGAGTACCCGAGGGAACGGGGCACGAGCCACGCCTTCTCGGGTTCGCCGTCGTTTTTCTAGCCTAGAAAGAGAGAGCTTCGCGTGTAGGAGAAAGCTCTTCCCGTGTGTCTTTGACAGTATTTTTAATTACTTTCCTCCTTTCTCTCGCATCCATCGATAATTCAAGTTGGCTCATATCTCACTTCCACGTAAAGCGAATTTTTATTATCCAACGTTTTATCCCTATCGTATCTCTAAAAATACCTGTCTCTAACTGCACGCGGAGGAAATAAATTGTATGCACCTTCTGTGTGATTTATGAATATGCAAGTGGCATAAGAATTTTATGCAATAGAATTATATCACTAAATACCGCGTTATCTTTAATCGTGTATCTCTAGTAATGTCGTAATGTTTCGGAGTAAAATAATTGAGCAACCATCACAGCTACCTGCACAGTTGCTAGTTTGTAACAGATTCAAGTAATAATAATTGATATGTATTGCGTAACAATATCGCGGAATAGTATGAACTTTGCAACTTCGAAATCCCTCAAGTGGTGTACGCAAATTGCATCGTTTCTAGTTTCGCTTGTTATAACATATAACATTCTCCTTATCGATTGTTCCTTCGAAGATATGGTCGTCGAAATAATTTCGTCTTACTATTCGGGTTACTAATATTATGAACATCTGTACAGGTATTATTATCGCCAGCAGAATTGGAGTATTTTTAATCATTATCAAAATAACAGGATTAATTCACGTTAATTATTTAACATCACGCACGGCCGAGCTGAGAGTTTAATGAACAGTAGCAACAGTTGAATTAACAGTCGATTAAATCTGGTAAAACGATGATAAATTATCGAAACGTATTTCCATTGAAAATTGCACCGCAGCGCGCAGTCCATAATTAACAACTCTGGCAACTTCGGAAATCACATTTCACATATAAGTGTACTGAGATTTACCGACGTTAGTCGTTATAATTTATTAACATTTCCCAAAGTGGATGGGAAAAATATCACGTTTAACAACACAACTAGCCAGTTGCAAACGATAGAAGACACTGAACCAGATTTTGCGACCATGATTTTTTTTACGTGCCACAATTATTACGCTAATTGACAGACGTCAGTCATGGAAACTGACACCGGGTTTACATCGTTTATCGTAATAAAAACCGCATCCGGCTGGTTCGTATCGATGTCAGTCAGCTTATTAACCACCGCGGTCAATTCATCATCGATCGGTCAGAACTCAAAGCTCAGGCAGATCTCGTACATGCACGCACGAACGTGTTACGAACGTCATACTGTCATATGTGCGCGATACCGGAAAAGAACCAGCGCGGTCGCGGCAACGCAAAACATCGTCGGCGATGCAACCAAGGCGAAACGAGGTTAATCGATACGCTAATTTCGAGTAACTGCGGGATAATTGCGCGGCATTTCTTGTCGACTTTTCTGCCTGCCCCAAGCCACCCCTGCTCATCTTTTCATCCCCTTTCGCACCTGTAAAAACATAATTAATAGCGTAGGAGGAGCTCGAGCAATATCACCTGATTACGCTCTCACCGCGAGGATTTCATTCTTCACGCTTCCGCGACTGTGGTTACGGTTTCCCTCGCGGCTTCTCCTCCTTTGTCGAAGACTATGGTATTTCTTTCTTTGACCACGACGTAATGTATTCAAGAGAGCGAAGATGAAAGAAAAGAAAACGAGAGAGAAACGTTTATTGCCGTTTCTTGGGGATAAACGTAAGAAATACGCGAGAATAAGATTTTACTTAATATTGAATCATAGATAAAAGATGATGTGACATAACTGTAAACGTGATTTATAAACAAAGAATTTATTTTGTATAGAGTAAAAAACGGTATCGATCGTCAGTTAATACAAAAAATAGACAAGATGAGCAAATATATTATTTCCGATATAGAAATAAGGAAATTTAATTCGTTAATGATTGAGTTAGCTATTAAAGAATGATTTCCTATAAATCAGTTCTCTGTTAAATATTTGGTCAAGAACGATCGATTAATTCGATGAATTGAGACAATACGTGGTTGTTAGTAATAATGCCGGTTATAAAATATAAGACAGTCATATCAACGATTGCTCCTGCTGTTGATACTTTTGTCAAGGTTGGAAATGCGAACACACGCAACAATATATGGATCAAAAGCACTAGACCGCTTAATAAACGTTAAGTATTCCATTTGTTTGATCCGCCGCCAATTAATGCCCGTTAGGAGACAACGTGTCAGCATGTTAAATCATTGCCTTTTAATGACAAACTAGTTTTGTGCTTCTTCAAGCGCTAAAGACTCCTTTGAAGGAGTTATATAATCTTACAAGCTGACGAAAATGCTTTTCCCGTTCAATCCGTTAGCAATTAAAGTCCGTTACGGAATTATAGTTGCGCAAGGTATTGTCTTCTGTCGGCGGTGGTTCTCCCGTCGACGCAGCAGTCAAGAACGATTCAGAGAGTTAGAAGTCATTAAGCGTGTTGTGTTCGACAAACCTGCAAGCGATTGCGATAAGGTCAAGCCAAATTGAATGTGTAATTAAATCGAACGGACGGACGAATGAAATAATGGATGTCATCTGATAATGACTCTCTCCCTCGTTCTGCCAGTCACGGTTCTGGCATCGTGCGTTGAGGCAAGATTAAAGTCGTGTCCATTTTGTGATCCAACAATACTTGATCCCACCCCGCGGACCGCGGTCGATAATTAATTGATCAGCATCCGCAGATATCGCGTGCCGATTACGCTATTAATTTTGAGTTCGATGAATCTAGGACCGCAGGGCTGATGACCCGCTCATTAAGCCGATCAAAATAGCGCATCAGACATCTATATATAGCCTCGACGTTTGCTTCTGCTTGCTGTTTTTACGTATTAATTGAAACAATTTTTTGTCATAAATCATAACATAGATTTACATTAATTATATAATTTTAATATTAATAGTAATAAAAAATTAATAAATTGATATTGAATTATAAATTTTTTATATTTTATTTTTTCTTCTTAGTTTATAATATTATACCTGATGAGACATTCTATATAAAAAATTGACCTAATACAAGAAATAGATCCAGTTCTAGCTGTTACACAAATTGCCTATTTATGACCTCTGACCGAATTCTTATACGAGACGACAGCGACCGGTTCTCTGAGCAATTCGTGATAGTCAGTTATTGTTTCCGACTATATGCGGATGCTCGTCCACGCCGAAAATCCGAGAAAGCCGCGAGGAGTCCGAAGGTATCTCAAAGATCAAAACGCGATGAGGCTGGCCGATCGATTGCGACCGTTACAGATCGGGGCCGATGCGAGACCGTACGAATGCCTTTGACGTTTGCAAGACAACGTGAAAAGAAGTAATGGTAGATAGTCCCGGTGAGATAAAGTGAACTGACACGAGCCATCACCTCGACTCCTTCGTTGTCCAGAGAGAAGAGATGAGGCTTCGCTTCGCCGCGTCGGGGGTTCTCGTTTGTGTATTCGGTTACCGTATGTTCCCACAGAACATGCTCTCGCGTTTCGAATGCTAGTCCTGCTGCGCGTCTTTCCTAACTCGATGCGCACGGAAGTGTGCATTTTCACGTGAAAGCCCGCTCCGCATCACGACAGCGCCTCTTTACGTATCCCTTCAGGCCTGTCTTCGGCGGTAACGACCACAGATGATGCGGAATCTCGTAAATGGTTCGACATTGCCGAACACTCGGCACGGAATTATTCGCGAACGCGACGTGTGTGTAACTTTCTTCCACTTTTCGCGAGACCGTTCGCTGCCAGCGTGAAAACGGGTTTATAATTGGAATAACGACACGAGGGAATTTCGCGATTGCCCGCGGTGTTTGTTCGAGGATATCCAGCTCTATTCGTGCCGACGCTTTCTTCTTTGAATCCAATTCTAACTGTCAGTCATCATAACCACTCCGGATCATTCCGGGCGGTACTGCGGAGGGAAGTAAAACGTGAAAGGACAGCGGCTCCCTCCAGGACAGCGCGTCCCGCAGAACTTCTTGCCGGTCTCCGCTGTCACCGCGGTTTTGTAACAGCTGATTGTAAAGTGCTTTGCGGCTGGCAGACTCGTACTACTCTTTGTAATTAATGACCCACCTTTACATAATGCGCGGTGACCGACTCGACGGCTTCCTTTTTATTGCAAAATTGCTATCATCCAATGCCAACTGACGTTAATTAATAGCACTCTCAATGATGAAAGGGATGCAATTACTGTTTTGTCACATCGTACCCACAGAAGCATCCGCGCCGCGTCTCTTTGTGAATTCTCAGCGCATTAATTCCCCCTGTCATTATGCGCTACGAGAATCATTCGATAAATCATTCGTTGAGGAACGATCGTGGATTTCTCTCGTTACGTTACGATACATCGGCGCAACGATCGGCGCGAGAGCGACGAGGAATACTCGAGCACACCGCGTATATATGGCTCGACGCTTTCTTGCCCGCTCGGCGACTACCACCGTCACCACCCTGCCACCGGTCAATCAGGGATTTTATTCAGTAAACTGCCGCGCCTTAACCAGCGTATCGCATTAAACGGGGCCCTTCTTGTAATCCCCCCTTTCCTCCTTCCCTGCCGCCCCTTTCCGCCCGTTCACGCATGAATTATTCATATCCTCGACTCAATTCTGCAAGGGGGTCCGTCTCTCTGGAAGTCAGTCAGAAATACAGGTCCGGATTATAATAGCGTTCATCGCGCGACGCGCGGTGAAAACACCGAGCCGCGCTACTCCCGGATTAAAGCGGTGCGCAAGGTAGCATCATTTCCATTTAAAAGTCTCGCTCTGAGGATTTGTTCGTCCCGCAAGGGTATGCAGAATTTTCTTAAAGTTTGCCTAGAGTGCCTCGTTGGGAAACACGAGGTATCTCATTGACATCGATACGTTCAATATTATTTCAGCAAACTATCGGCGTTTCACAGCGACTTCGTAAAACTTTGGAAAGAACTTTTAAGCTCGCGATAATATCAAATTCGAGCTTTAATCTAAAACCTTGATAATAACTGGGTGTTCTTTGCAGAAAATTTACATAACGTTTCAAGAATGTAATTTGCAACGAAATTGGAATTGAATTTTTTCTGTCGAAGATTTGAATTGAGATTACTTAGCACTGAAAATGAGAGAATTCCTAAAGAACGCTTATTGAATTACAACATTGACTTTAATTTGATCAAACTTTAATTTCAGCTTTAAATGCCAAAAATTTTTTATGTCACTGAGAACATTGAATTTTTGCTGAGAAGAATGTTATTCTTAAGTGTATTGGAAAGTGTATACGTCTCAAATCCGATACATTTTGTATTTTTTTTTTTTTCCCAATTTGGGGCATGTACGAAGACATGTAGAGGTGCGTTTCCTCAATTAAGCCAGCCTGGCAAAAAGCCTTACAACTACCATTTCCATACAAAATTCTGTACCGCGGACGATCGGAACGGAAATACGACAATTTCTCGTGTCGACTTGGACATTCGGCATTCGGCGAAACCGCGAATCGACTTTCGATTAAAATGGAGATAACGCGGTAACAGGAACGTACAAAATATCGTGTCGACATCAATCGTCTGATGCCACGGCGACATTGGCGCGTGCAACGGAATTGCAACAAAGTGAAACTCGTTTCGCTTCGGGATTTTAGCTCTCGCGTGTGTGTATGGGGAATCGACATAAACCTTTGGCGACTCGATAAACGCCTCGCACCCGTTGCTCAGCCCGTCGGTTGCCGTGCCCGCCTTATAACTTACGTCTACCCTTTCGTTGCGCAGCGGCGCGTTGTTTCAGATACGGTTTCCGCATCGTAAAATTTCATTATTTACGGGATATCGCGACGCGTAAAGGGCTCCTTGCCTGAAAGAGGGTCTTTGAGGATCGCAATCGAGGCAGGCGGGGTTCTAGTTACGGTGTCACAACACGTCGCTAATAAAATTTACCGCGGCACCGTGGCTTAATTCGCCTTTAACACTCGCGTGGCGTGCGAGCGGGACCGACGCGAGTGTGAATGAATCCAACGAACGTGCCACGACTTACGGTCTGGCGAGCGGCGGTAACGCCGGTTAAAGCGGAATAACGCGGATCATATTGAATTCCCGATCTGCGCTTCGTGGCTATGATCGATCGCGTTGCCGTCCGTCGAGGCGGAACCGAGAGGCGAACAAATCGGAGAGGAGCCCACCTGCGCTATTCGCTCCGCGGACAAGACAAAACAAGAAGCTTGAGTAACAAGACGAACGGCGAGCTAAGTGAGTGAGAACAGACCGGCGATCAATAATTCCATGAGAGCAGGATCCCGTTTTTGTCCGGCATCCGTGGCATTTGAAGATTACCGCAATGGCGCATTAGTTGGATCTTATCCTCGTTATCGGTATTACCTACACGACTGCCGCTGTAAATCATTGTTTGCATTATCTAAACTGACTTCTGCATCTGCGAGTCGCACGCCAACGGCAAAATTCCGACGATGGATCCCGAATTCACGATGAAATTAAATTTCATTCTCTCTCAGCCGATTACGCCTGATCTTTTAAATTATCGCGACACCTTCTGTGAAATCTCCATTATTCTCTAATTATTAGCGACCGGTGACGGAATTACTAATAACAACGATTTTACGCCACTAATATTTCATTAAGTAACTTAAAAAATTTGCCATATTATTCTCGTAATATAGAGCGCGCGAAATTTCATTATCTTTTTAGCACATTGTAAACCTACCACGTTATATACTAAGCGGTAATGGTTGCAACGAAGTCCGCTGTTTCGCTGACACTCGTGCTAAACTGACGTAAAGTATTAGCTCTAAAACAGTGTACGGTAACGTTTAACAGGCCTCTTTGTAGTTCGGATAGTGATAACCGCTGATAACCGAGCTATTCATGCAATTTTGTAACGTTAATGTTCCGTTAAGTGATTTTGTGAAATTGTAAACCTTTGTCGTATCTTTGACGACATGCAGTATAGTTTATTATGATTCACAAATTTCTTGACTCACAGCGATTTTTAATAGAGATCATTATAGTGTTAATGGATCATAATAATATGAAAGATATGAGATAAGGAGTGAAATATATTTCAGATAATTTAATTGCATAAACCAAAGTTTTGAAGTCTTGCTAAAATATATTTTTTTATTTTTATTATACTTGTGATGTTGCTATGATTTTTATATCATTTTTGAAATAAATTATTTTAATAGCTCAACGACCGTGTTTGCGTCGAACGTGAAATTTGTCTCATCCCATCAAGACTATAAAACATTTCTGGTAGAACGTATTCGGACATCTAAGATGCCATGTGCGCCGTTAGGACGGAGTCAACGTCTATTCTCTGGACGATCATACCGGGTAGTCGTAAAGCATCGCCTTCTCTTAGGACCGGATCGGTAACGTTCTCAATGGTGGCTGAGCGACGGATTCGCCGTGGAGAAGAAGGAGTTATGCTAATTTTACGATTACACCTCGACCCAGTTGCCGCATATGCGGCGTTTCTACGCGAGTGAGATACTCTCGGACGCCAGCGGATTTCATACTGTCACCGCGGCGAACGTTAAGCACCATTGTCGGCATTGAACAACGGCATTATGACTATCGTGCCCCTCACCTATCTCCCTAGATGCCGCTTTTGTCCCCCGTTTACCTGCTCACCCACAGCTCTTGTCACGCTCATTACTTCACGATCAATAGTTCGCTTGAAAGTCCTCTGTGGGAGGCTGGTTACGTTCGAACGAGATTTGCGTGTTGGACCCAGGATTTCGCAAGGGAAGTTATGGTCTATTCTGCGACAATCTAATTAAAACAATCGATCAAAGTTTGATTTTTAACTAAAATGTTATAATACTATTCTTATAATACTTCTTTTCCAATACATTCATTTTTCTTCATTATCATTTCTTAATAATATATTGAAAAGATTGATGTTAATTATATACTGAAAAGATAAAGAATGATCATCCATCATAGTTGTAAAAAATTAATTCGATTAGTTACATGCGTACATGCGAGCGTTTAGTGCCATTATAGTTTTGCAAGAGACACTTTGACAAGATAGGAGAAAGAGAAATTGTACTTTGATATTAAACAACATCTTGCACAAGTCGAAGATCATGTATATACTCACCCGTCAAATTCTAATTGTTTTATTCTCTTATTAATGAAAATGCTGTGTAATGGATCGCGGGTTAATATACGAAACAAGCCCGGCGTGACTTAGCTTCTTAGGAATCTTCAAGCCAGCTTTGTTGCGTTGGGATAGCTGGAATAGTTTAGGATTAAGTCAGAGTATATTCTTGGTAGAATTATAGGCTATAATTAGTCGCCACTGAAGGAGGAATTAGCTGAATTAAGTTATGCACCTGAATGTTATTGCACATGCACCCTCGTGTCAGACGATGGTATTGCCAATGTAAACATGGTATTACCAGAAGCACGGATTATTTAAATCTCTCAAGTAGAAGGAATTGCTGATAAGTTGACAAGAAAAGCCGTTTGAATTTATGTAACGATTCTATAACACAAGTTGATATTATTATACTGTCTCTATATTTTATGTCAATATTAGTGAGGCAAAACTTTTTTATTAATTGTGTACGTATAGTCGTTAAAATACGATGTTTGTGCGGAGTTTGACATATTTCAACAACAAATGTTAATCGCATGTTTTGTGTTTTTTTATATCTCATCATAAAAAAATATATCAGCAATCTTATTTTGTTATACAAACTACTCCATATATAATTGCAATTAAATATTTAACTAAGTTTGCATTAAATTTTTTAGTAAAATTAGATGATTAAGTATTCTCACAAATTTAAATTTCAATTGAAATTTTTTAATAAAAATAAGTTGCCGTACTTAGCCACACTTTTATTTAATACGCTGACCTAAGTCAATCATGATTACCCAAAATAAGAAAAGTAAATTTAGATTTAAATTGCGTTTTGAGAGTTTTTATTGGGAGTGTATTATAATTTACGTGGATCTGGAATTTAACTTGAGACGGCATCTTTCTATCTCCGATTACGTGCGATCGCACGTACGCGAGAAAGCATTATAGGCCTATCTTTATGCCATGTACCTTTTATATTCTGCTTGGTGTTGTACACCAGCCTACCTTGTATAGATTCTCCTCTTTTTCTTTCTTTTGGCCAGATTGAATTCACTTTTTGTAGCTCCTGGCCAATATCCATTTTGTTTCGTACAGAAATCGACAGCAAAAAGCAATAAGCGCAAGATTTTATGCTTTTGTATGATGTGCGATGCGCATAACGAAGGGTCATCATATTAATTAAACCAAGTACAATATTAACTATAAAATAAATAGTGAAACCTCAATCGCTATGAATATTGAACAAAAATTCAACTTTCGTTTTATTTATTAAAATTACATTTACTTCTCAAAACATAAATATTTGAAAAAAAATGAATTATATAATTTTCATTATTCAGCCATAGGAGAAAGATGAATTTTCATTTTTAAAAATTAAATGTACAATTACATTTAAAATTTAAATTACTTCTTTCTATTTAAAAGAATAATTAATTAACTATTCAAATGCTCGTATAAATAAAGGAATTTTAATAAAATAAAAATTTTAATTCTGTGACATAATGAATATAACAGGATAATGACAATCTGGCAGCGTTACACGTAAAAACGCTGTCTTATGCATATTAAGGCTTCGCATCTGACGTAAGACTTTAATCATGAAAGACAAGAAGGAAGACTGATTGTGCTTTTAATGCATACAATCTCACGCGGTCGATTAAACAGCAAACATGTTTAATCGGTGTTTTTTCGACACATCTTAATTTTTTCTTTGACCCGTGGAAGCTTTAGACCTTTTTGCGAATGCAATGCTCGAATGGCTCAAGAACAAACATTTAAATTTCAAAAACAATAATTATAATTACAATATTACGCACTTTTGCAGATCTTCTCTTACATTTTTTTCGTTCCTCTCTCTCTCTCTCTCAGATATTTCGTAGACAGATAATTGCAGCTATAAATTCAAGATTAATCGAGCCCAACGCTGCCTGTCGTTGCCTCCTCCCCGCGAAATCCATTTCGCACTATAAATCAATCGGCCCGTTTCTCTCGTTCCTTTCGCACGATTCTCTCGCACCTTCTTCCGATAAAACTTCGACACTCTCTCCCCTTGGCTCGATCCCAGGGTAGAGATGATGCTTGCGAGATAGGTTGCATTCACGAGCATGAAACTTCGGTATTAACCCCACAGCTTGTTTTGTTGAGTGCGTGCGATCGAATCTTACACGACTGGCCGAAATTCTCAGAATAATAAAATCGATCTTTCTGGGTGTGTATCGAGATTCAATGCGAAATGTAGTATCGGCCTGCCATTAAAACTGCACTGTGAAATCGAACGGTGCGTTATTAAATCTGAAATAAATTTTGGCGAAACGATTGCTCAAGCGCTGATACCGAGAGAAAATATTTAAACACATAATGCTTAATAATAAACTTTTTTTCTCGGAAAATGTATGATGTATTAAATTATTTATGCTCGAAAACGTTCTGGACAAAATTTATGTAAAATTATTTATATATTGCATAAATTATTTATATCTTAAAACACAATCCGATTTCCGTGTGCACATTCGACGGAAGTTCTCTTAAGTACATTTCCCTCTCACACACTTTTCTGCACACCGCATCATATACTTCATCCCCATAAGTAACGATCGCACATGTCTCGATCGCGAAATTAAAAAGGGATTCGATATGGTATGGTACGGCGTAAGTTCGAGAGCGAGCTAAGAGCGGAGGGAAAAGGGCGGAATGGGTATTCGATAGCTGGTGGGATGGATAGGTGGTCGAGAACGTGGACACGCCCTTCGAGGCGCGATCTCGCGCGATTTAGGGCTCTTAATTATATGTGTGTGTGGAATGGAATAGCGTGCATTTTCAAGGCGGGGGAGTCGAACTCGTGCGCGCGTATACGCGTGTGCATCATCCGCGCGCTTACGTTCCGCTCTTTCTCTCGCCCCGCATTTCTCTCTTCCTTTTCTCCCTTTCTTGCTCTCTCTTTTATACGCATTATGAATAAATATATATGCCGTATATTGACGCGCGTGCACGGGGCGTGGTACGCCCGGAGCGTTGACCAGACTCGGCCCGAATCTGGACGATCTGTTTTCTCTATATCTCCTCGAATGCATCTTTGTGAAACATGTCATGAAAATGTGCGCTCTGTCTGTTTAACACCATCGCATCACATTTTTCTAAAAACATACGCGATCATCGATTTGCTATATTTGACAGATTATATATTTATATTTTTCCATTAAAAAAATGACAAGTCACGTTTTTGAGAACTATATAAAAGTATAGTGTTTTTACCGTCTTTTATATCCATGATATTTTTAATTCAACTGTTTTTCATCACTGTCAAATTAAATAAATCCAATCAGTTACAAGTTTTAGATCAATCTGAATTTTACGATTTTTTTGAAATAACTGTCAAATAGTGAGTTTAATAAATTGAAAGAAATTTTCTCTCTGTATTTTATCTCTCTATGAAACAAGGTTTGTCACGTGTTAATCGCGTCCCATATCGCTTGATCCATAATCCAATAAAATTTCAAAGATAGTTTACACCAACTGGCAGTGGCTACCGCGCGTAATTACGAGAGATGGCCGCGAGATAACCATGAATAAGTCATAAATATCTAGCAATTAAGAACCACTTACTGAAGGGACATGGAATGGTATCGGCGATCGAGAAATTGAGCACCGCCACCTCGTCCGCTACTCGAGACGAAGTCATTCCGGGCTTGTATATCCGTGAAATTAAATCGTGCGTTCGCGGTGATCATCCGTCACACATATCGACGCGTATCGGACCGCATGCGTGCACGCACGCGTACGTGCGCGCATGTGTGCAGGCATGCTGTGCCGCAAAGAGCATTCGCATGCGGCGCAACGGCCGGTGTTTCGTTTCTGTTGCGCAAATCACACCCGACGGAGAACGCATGGCGCACGGGTGGAAATGCTTAACTTGTAAATTGCGTGTCCGCATGCTCGATACATCTGGATCGTCGTGCGAGTCGCAGCACAATCGATCCGACGACACTGTCGCGCCCCCGATCTGCCCGCGTTGCGCTCGCCAATGTAATAATCCCTGCAGTGGAATGAGACGCTGGATGGCTCTGAACGTTTCGATGCAGTACCAAGTTATGTTGTTATCGTCTCGATACAACGCACAAGGTAATGGATCTTTGCGGCGAGTCGTGCAGATTATAATAATATCTTGAGTGACAGCGTAGAAAGACGGGAAGAGGGAGGGGGGAGGGAGAAGAAATACAATGTGTGGGAGTAAAATGCGTTTCCCGAGGGCAAGAATATGACTATGCTATGTGCTATGAGAGTCTCCATCTCTGTGAATCACGTAGGTAGAACGTAATCTGCACTCGCAAATATTTAGCTGCAGCTGCAGATGACCTTATTACTTTAGCATTAATGTCTGCGTTTTTTTTTTTTTTTTTATCAATTTGCATCGAGGCTGTATCAGAAATGATATCAACTTTATTCAATTTTCTCGATTGGAATGAAAAAGCCTATCAACGACCGATTATGCGCTCAAGAGACCGCGTCTCTTCAATTCGAGATTTAAGCTGCGCTTGCCTGTCTCTGTCGAGACATCTTGACGATGCAACATCGGAATAGATACCGCTTGAAGAAGGCATGAAAGATGCGCGACGATATTAACCAGTATCGCGCGGTACGGTACTCTCTCTTTCTCGGACAAATCGCATATTTACGACGTCTGAGTACAATGATGGGATTTTTAATCCGTCGAGCCCGACCTCGCGGGGAATTACCGCGGAGTGATTCCGTTGCCGGTCGTTTCACGTTATATTTCGTCCTCTGCAAGAGGAGCCGCGCGTGCGTTCGCGTTAGGCGGAGACATGCATGTCTCACGCAGACGGCGTAGCGAGGTTCAAAGGGAGCCCGGGGGTTGGCAGGAAGGATGGAGACCCCAGCGTGTGTACATAAACATGTCAGGGAGCTATTATGCAAATTTTTAAATACGATGGGACCATATATCCTGCGGCTGCGCCGGGGTGCGAAAAATAAAATTAGTATTGCCACAAATGTTTCTCGGCTTAAGAGACCGCTCGGTTCAGATATACGCGTCGAACGAGCCGCGCGAGTAACTGCCGAGGGATCAGCTCGGCCGTGTGTCCGGCTCAGCTTCGAGTCGAGGCGTTAATGCCGGATCGCAATGATTCGTTCTCAAGGAAATATGACGTCTTGAGCCCCGCAAGACTTCCCTTTCTCACGAATTTGAAGTGAATATGAGATAGCCAAAGATATTACAATAGGAAATTCCGATAGTTTTCTTTTCACACGTGACATCGATAATCGTTGATCAATATTTAAAACGTTATTTGTATTTTATAATGAAAATCGATAAATGCGATATTCAAGCTGCACAGCTTTTATTATTTTCAAAAACTTATTTTTAAATAAGTTGGGTTTTTTCGTTTATGGACGCATGAGATCATTTTATATAATAATTTATTAGTTTTTACGCTTGTTAAAGACTTTTGCCGTGAAATTTAATATCGTATTAAGAACATCTTAAAGAATGACTAAACGGATTCAGAGGATTCATTTTTTAAAGTAGATATCCCACGTAGATACAGATTCTGGTTTTGCGGCGCTTTGAGGTGTCGTTTTTAGAAACCGCACATTAATATCACGCTCGTTGTCGCTCCGGAAACTGCGGAATTCTGACCGTACAAGGCGCCGGTGTAAAAAGCGTGACGCAAACGACCACCTCCTAGACATTTATACTCACACACAGCGACAAAGATGTTGTACAAATAGATTTGGCACTACGAAATCGGAATCGGAAATGCCCAGAATTCCACGCCGCGTGAATAAAGCAATAAAATTAATAGACTTCTCTGACGCCTTTTTATCAAGTTAATTTATACTTGTCTACCGTATGGGTTCGTAACTACGTATATTCGTAAATGCAGTATGAGTAATGTTTAAAATATTTTAAGTTTGTAAAATCATAAGAAAATTTCCAACTTAATTTTTCGTATTTTAACATAATTTTGATATCTGATTTGATTACCAATTAACCTATTAATCTTGCTTGATTCATTAAGATAATAAATAAATTAATAACAAAATACATAAGTTTTTTGAAATTTCTCATATATCCACCACTCATGTGTATCTATGTGTCATATCTTTTATAACTATTTTTTCATAGATGAATGAATTTGTATCAGTGTATTATATTTATTATTAAAAATTATTAAACTGAGGGAAAATTTTTCAATAGTTTTGATATAATGGCTTTTAGCTTTATACCATCTAATTTCCTGTTACTTAACTATTTAAAAAATATCGATTGCAAAAATTGAGAAAATAATATTCTTCCCGGCAAGAAATCGTTCTACGTCATCTCGAGTCTGGTATCTTCATCCTTCGCGCGGATTCTAACATATCGGGGCGCTCTCCGCTCCGCGAATTATATCAATCGCTGCTATTATCCCGCGTATTGCGTAATTCTCGTGCGAGCTAGCCGATTCGATCGGATGTTAAACCGCAATGCGCCGCATTTCCGGGATGGCAAGAAGTCAATCGTCCAGTGAGGGGCACGATCAAATTGTCGACTCGTCATTCTCGAGTTCGCGTGAACCGGAAATTGCAAACTGTCTGTATCTGTAAACGAACTGTTTGGACTTATTCCAACACGTAATGCAAGCCCATCGGCTGTAATGCAGACCTTGGCGCACCTCGCAACAACATACGAAACCTTTCATCAATGGCGCGATGATGGGTTATTATTCTACAAGGTTTGAAAAATAATAGCATTCGAGAATAAAATAAGTTGCGCTTACTCGGACGTGTTTCCCGATGTTCTTCGAAGAGCAGCTCGTGAATCGTTGCTAAACCCGTAAGACCGCGAACAGTATACGCGATTCCGGCGAACGCCCGGCATGCTCGGCGCAAACCATTTGCGCTCCATTTATACTCGAGCGGTTAAAGAGTGCACGCGCCGTCCGGTGCGCGTGTGTACGCGCGAATCCGACGACGACTTACCGGGACCGGTCCCGGGAGAGGTTGCCGTTGGGCCGGGATGCCCGGTCGCGTCTGCGGCGGAAATGAAGGAGTTGATATATCTGCCCGAGAGCTATAACTCACTTAGTACTTGCATACATACTCTCTCCCTCGTGTACCTCGCCGGACCCCGTGTTCCCGCCCCGCTTCGACCGTCTGCCGCAGCACTCGGCTTTTTCTCTTTTCGCCCCCTTTCTCCTCATCCTGTCGTCTCCATTCTTATCAGCCTTATCTAAATTTCTCGCTCCTATCCTCCATCCTCGACGGCGGTTACTCCCCCTTTGCACTTTCCGCGCCCTTTTCGCATGGCTGTACACATGCGCATAATTTCCGAGCGCCCTTGCCCGTGACGTACGTGGATGCGTTTACGCAACCTCGTGTCCAATCTATTCTCTCTTCCTCCAGTTCTTCGGTTCGGCGTGTATACGCGAACGTTACTCGTTCTTTACCCGAGTGTCTATACGTTAATATATGTATGCACGCATTTGCGTGCGCCGTACGTTAAACTCTTCCTCCGTACCGCATATTTCCGCGGCACAGAATTTACAGTCTCTATATATTTTTCTATCTTCCCCGAACATCTCAAGTTGCATTTTTTGTTCAGCCATACATTCTATTAGCAGAGACGGTAATTGCATTGTTCTTCCGCGTTAAAACGCGTGAGCTTACGATCGTTACACAAATTTCCCCTTCCCTTGCATCTGCTACGCTCATCTTTTTCGCGAGAAGAACGCTTACTCTTCCTCGACGTTCTCCCCGTAGATCCACGTGCACGATACATCCTTTCGAACCCTATGACGTATACATATGTGCGCTCACGTGGTTGTCGCTGGGCGCGCTCGCACCAGGAAGAGGTGAAGAAACGTAAGCGCGCTCGCGCGATGAGGAAAAGGATTCCGCTTCGCGCCCGCGGGCCGCGGGCCGCGGAGGTGTGGAACGCTCGTGAGGCGTAAAAGAAGCAGAAGAAGCAGAAGAGAAGGGGAGAAGTCCCGGAGTGGATCGGTGTTCGGAGAGAATCGAGCGAGAGGCAATACGCGAATGTTTAATGCTTCGCACTAAATTATGCAATTACCTTTATGTCCGCCTGAGACCATCCTGACTAGCACGAGCGCATGCATTCGCGTGTGTATGTGTGTATGACGCGATGTGATGTCCCTATGGCGATGCGTCGCGCACCTGCACACGCATAATTCCCCTGTACATCCCCGCGAATGTGTGCGCGTGAAAAAGCACGCGATCGCTCACACACCACTCGCGAATGCGAGAATACATACGCGCGAACGTGTGCGCGTGTGCGTGTACGTGCCGAAGATACACCATGGTTTGCATCTCTCGCCTAAAGCCCACGAGCCACATATATCATGAGCTCCTATCATGCCTTTACCTACTACCACTAGCGAGACTGAGCCGCCAGACTACGCCGCGGCCGTTAGAATACAATGACTACTATCATTTACTATCCCCGCGAATAGTATTACAATAGCGTGTCGTTATTATAATCACAGTCGCTTTACCACTTTACCATCGATATATCTAAGCATGTCCGGCAAAGGGCTGATTTGGCGAGAAAATTGCCTGTCGAACGATCACGTAACGTAAAAAAGAAAAAAAAAAGAGCGAACATGCGTTTGTATATGGCTGCAAATTGCGAACGACGCAGTATAATGTGTAGATATAATATTTTCATCGAGTTGCGCCCCTAATTAAACGCGTGTGCGTTAACCGCGCGTATATTTGCTTTAACTGCTGTAGTACCAGTAATTACTGTGATGAACGTGCATTTACTATACTCTGCGAGCGCATCCTGTTCTAATACAGGAAGCTTTGCGTATTATTCCTGCATTCCCTTATACTAATCGACCGGGGCAACCTATTACTGCAACAATGTCGAACTCATTTCTGTATCAACTATACGGGCGATTAGCATATGTATGCTCTTCAGAGTATTATTGACGAATTGACTATTAACGTGTAACAGCAGATGCTGCCGATGTAACCGGTAATGATGGGTATTCTTCATTCAATCTCGCGCCGGTTACAAATGACTTTGTTGACGACTTGTGAGAACGTGTCTCGTTCGTCCAATCGCGATTTATGTGTGCAAAAAGCACCGATGCGTCGCGACGGAAGGATCGGTTCGTCGTGAAGCAGATTAGTCATCGTGTAGAGACCAAGAATATAAAACTTGAACATCCTGTATCTAAGCATTCTCATAGGATGCTAACACATATGAGATACAGTCGGCGTGACAGCTGATCGAACCGGTTCCCGGTAGATTCGCTAATTTGCGTGGCAGAAACTGATAAAGACGTGGCTAGTGGGAAATAAAACTGTCCGTTATAAAGCATAACTTCTCCTAACACAGCTCTCTATACGAATATTATGTAAACGTGTTCGAAGTATTCGGAAAGTGGTCGCGGTATCGGTCTCCCGTCGGAAGATCTCCTGTTACCTTTCGGCGAAAAAGAGAGAGACACATTTTAGCATAAGCACGTCGATTCGACGAGTGGCATTCTCTCGACCGATACGCAAAAATAGAGGGCAAAAGTGCGCGGACGTTCGAGGAGCGACGAAGGATACGTAGATAATGCAATCTCTCCTCGATTCTCGGATATTCGAGAAGTACGCGTCGAGAGCGCAGCTTTAGAAGATTTTACAGGCCGGTATTTTATTATTTAGATATCTACTATCGGATTATTCGAGTATACAAAGGTGCGTATGCGACATAGACGGAGGTGCGGTCGATACAAGCGCGTAGAGGCGCGAGAGAAAATTGAAATCTCTTGTGCGTGGCCGACCCACACGTACGGTATTACGTTCACTCCCGCGTGTAGCCTTGAATTACCAAAGGCCTTCGGATAAAATGTAAAATATGTAATCTTCATCGAGCTTGAAATAACTGGAAGATACGTAACAGACATTCGCGCACGACCGCGCGGAGAAACCACGCAAATAACAGAACGTGACGTGAAAAATGACGCCTGAATTCCTTTCTGCGATGTTACAATGAGAAATGTAGATTGCAAAAATATCGAAAGGGTTTGCCTCTCTTCGCGTTGAAAATTATTTGCAGATTAACCGCTGGATAACGTGCACCGTGGTGCCACGTTCGCAATAATTTCGAGTATAGATTGGACACATCATTAGGGAAAAGCCGATATCTAGCGTATACTAACGTAAATCAATGGCTCACTGTGAGAGGCATGCTGTAGATACTTATTATATGTAAGATAACGAGATTTACGTTTGTTGCTCTTGAAGAAGCAACTCACGGTGCCAATGCAGCGGATAGAAGCGTCAAGAATTCGTCATTTACAGCAAATCTCGTCGCGCGCGCGCGGCTCTCTGTACGTGCAACCTTGAATTACGAAGAGCCTTCGGATAAATGATGAAATATGTATCCTTTATTGAATCTAAAATAAGATGGAGATACCGCGCGTTGGTCCCGCGTGTGTCGTTTTCAAGCGGCAAGGTCAGCCGATGCGCGGTCATCCGAGATGATCATCTCAGATGCTATTATCTGGATAATGCGCGATGCACTGCGGCGTGGAAATACGTACGCTTGCAGCCAGGACAATGAATTACGCTCGAAGGGTGCATCTCCTTCCTTTTCTACATCCTTCCCCGCCGCTGTCGTTGCTTCTGTTGCTCTTACTGCAGCTGGTATGTCGACGAAAAAACGATCTTTGACCTCCCTTGTACTTCGAAGGCCCATCGTTGGGTCAAGCAGTATCTGGACCGTAATTCACAAATCGCAGACGTGCATCCTTGTCCACGCAGACCAACGAGACAACCAGAACCGCCACGAATTACGCGACTCCTCTGCTTCACGGAGAAACAATCCCGACAATATATTGTCAATTTCAACTTCGAATTAATTCTACATTACTGTGATTTGCGGGTTTCGTTTTATGCATTTCTACTTTGTTACAAACTTTATAATAATAACCTGTCTTTGAATTTTATTGTGAACAACGTAATTAGGTCAATGGTTGCTATTGCATAGTCTATTATATAATTTGTATTAATATAGGGAACAATTTGAATGCAATTTTCATTCAAGAATTAAAAATCAAGAACTTATTGAGAGAGAAAGAGAGAAAAACTCATTAAATGATAAATCAATTATAACATTAAATATTGAATACTGTATAGTGTATACTATATGTTTTCGTGACCAATATGAGATATGTATGATAAGAAAAGTTTTGGATAGCTTATGAAGGTTCTTTATTCAAATGTCGTTTTCCAACTTTCTGTAGTTAATAATATTGCACTATTAATTTCTAAATTCGTAAAAGTGTAGAGCAACGTTGCGATTCACAAATCACAGATGTAGGAATTTTTTTATCCCAGCGATCGCGGCAACTGACCCGAAAAGCGTCGGTTGTCGCCGGAAATTACGAGCCGGACGTAGCCCGGCGAAGTCCGGCTGAAGTATTTTTGGTCTCCTTGACATCAGTGTGTGTGTGTGTGTGTGTGTGTGTGTGTGCGAGCACACGACTTAACATTTCATTAACCGTATATTAGCGTGCTTCAAGCCTCGTACATACGTCACATAGATAACCGTGCCGGGTCCGCGCGAGAATGTACAACGAGCCTGGCAGATAAGTGTAAGGAGATACGGGACGGGTAAGTTACGATGCGTCCTCCGATGCGAAATGCGTTAGCGGAACGAGGGTTATAAGCTGCCAAAACCACTATGGCATCGTGCGAAAAAAGGGACTTCATCCAGTAAAAAGTAATTAGACTCTTAAGAAATTATATGATAAGCATCGTTTAATCTTACGACTGATCGCAAAGCAGATCTCACATAAAAAATGTCCATGTGCATGTAATAATATTGGTTTTCTTAATTTTCTAATTTTAACGATAATTCCATAGTAATACTTGGGTCGGTATAAATCATAATGTTGCAATAGCTTCTATGTCATGGAAATATAATTTAGGATTGAAGTAAAAAGTGGAGATGTCTAAAATCAGCTTGCGAAGTGGGTTAAGTTCTCGAGAGCCGATTTCTCGAGTGCCTCGAAAGCGCCGCTCGATAGATTTATTTCCATTCATAAATACACACCGCGAGCGCGTTTGAAACTTTGACCGCCCCGTTCACTTCGCTTTCGAAGCACGCGAGCCACTTTCGAGAACTCGGCGAAGTATAGGTTACATACTTCGGGACGTGGGACGGTGGAAATTCCACGCTGAAAAGGAACTCTTCTTGGCCAGAACGGAGAAGAGACGCAAAGATTAGGTGGACGAGTCACGCAGGAGAATAAGAGAAAAAAATCAGAGAGAAAGATGGCGTGTATAATATCTGTGCTAAGCAAAAAGAATATTAGGACGAAAGGAGACGAAAAAAGGGAGAGAAACAAATATAAAAAAGAATCAGAAAGATTGTGGGAGAGAAGGACCGAGAGAAGGAACGAGAGAAATAATATAAAAATCATGGTTTCCCCATGGATTGTTGGAGGATCGCACTATCTGCGAACGGTTGCCTGTTGACTGTTACGCCTTAACAAGCAGTGAAATAATTATAGTGATCTCCGCGCATGCCGCGGAGAGGAAGACGCGCCTCCTCGCGTTCTCCACAATATATAACGCGGCTGATGCATTTGCGAAATTGTTTCGCGCAACGCCTCGAATCTGATAACGCTGTGTCCGGATTCCATACGCTCGTTCCACGTCTCGGACTTGGAGGCTGCGAAACGATCCGCGCAACAAACCGCGCACGATCGTTCTGCACCTCGGTAACGTATCGTCCGGTGCGGTAAACTAGTAAGCGGCGGGAAAATCGAGCGGCAGGAGAGGTAACCGATCACGATTCAACCCTTAAAGGTACAGCGGCCGCGGCCGCTTCCTGGTGCTGTTAACGGTGAAAACCGGCGAGCACTACCGCCGATGTTTATGGGCTCGTTACGCAGCGATACGGTCTCCCACCATGCGCGGGGCTCAAGGTGCGAAAATTCAGAACACA
The DNA here is from genome assembly GCF_016802725.1 of Solenopsis invicta. Classification (NCBI taxonomy): domain Eukaryota; kingdom Metazoa; phylum Arthropoda; class Insecta; order Hymenoptera; family Formicidae; genus Solenopsis; species Solenopsis invicta. The sequence goes on along the minus strand of NC_052666.1, from coordinate 21,330,423 downwards.
GAGGGAGCACTGGGAAAGGAGATCATCCCGGGCGTGTACCAGCGTTCGCGTGTAATCGTAATGCAACGAGACGCGTGGAATGCAACTGCCGACAAGTTCAAGGATAGTCGGCGACGATATCCCGGGGAATCGGCCACGAGAATATTTCATTCGCCGAGGCTGATTTATGGATCCCCGATGGTATCGACGACGAAACGTGCTTGTCCGGATTAACGGCTGCATGTGGCGAATAACTAAGTCGTAATTAAATTCATTAACATTCGAAACCCGATGGAATTGACCGATTTTGAAGAATTACACGCTCAGATATGTATCGATACAATCCTCAAAAGGATACTGCCAAACTAATAACGCGGCGATATTCGTATGAATAATTTATAGTCTACACGATTTTCTGGGTAGAAAATATTTATGTTCGAGAATGAGGCACAATTAGTTATATTCATATTGTGCTTGTATATCACATTGTTATACATGAGAAAGCTATTCTTATTTGATACCTTAAGACAGATCTATCCCAGCAAGAGAGAGAATCGTTTTCCCAGTAGTCTGATGATTAACGACTGACACCGTTAAACAATACGAGAAACATAAATCTTGGTTTCGTGATAATTCATTGTATCTAAAGGAAATCTTATCACGTCGGGTCCGTTCATAAAGAGTGTTCATCGGAGCTTATGCTGTCGTTAAAACCATTAGTATCCCGTGTTCTATCGATCAGAGGATCACAAGTGCCGACAAGTTCATGGCCGCGCGAAGGACACGTTTTTGGGCAGCGTGCATAGGTGCCGATCGAACGATCGTTCCGGGCACGAAAGTGACGTCAGACATCGCGATTATTAAAGATCTTCCTTAAATGGAAACGTCATAAACGACAAAGCGCGTCTACAGTATCGTCGATTCTTGTGCACGCAGGGAGAAACGTCTAGCTTTGGAACTGATTGGCCGATCCTACAGAAATACACGTGGAACGAATCAAGCTGTCGAAAACTAATTGCGATATCCCGGGTAGCGCGGTGAGTGCACACGAGGTCATTCGTATCCACGCAACTCGATCCGTTTTTTTTTCTTTTTTTTTAATCTTCCTTTCTTTGACGTGCGGACGTCGAACAAAAAGAGGCGGACAATTATGAGACGCGCCGGATCACACTGTGCAATTATATCTCACAAGACTAATTGTGTGTAAACAAAAAAAAGATATCGATCGCGCCGATCGGTAACGATCTCGCGCGAGATTTCGGGCTCTCGTACACTGTGATTATGAAATATATCTCTGGATGCGAAGTGAGCCATCTTCTTATTGACACTGTAATTCCCTCATCTCAAGATCGAGAAATCGCACATGTAGTTATATAGGTAAGTGTGGTCAGTAGTGTTTTTACAAGCAAAATCCGTTACGTGGAAAGCGATTAAAATTTAGTAAATTCCCAGAAATGATTATTTCTGAAAAAGCATAAACACTGTAATACGCAAATTAAATATTTCACTATGTTCATTGAAAGATGCTTCCGTTGTGCGAACCTCTCAAAAATTTAAGCACAATTCAAAATTCGAAGGAATATCCGGTCATTCAGACGATTCATCATTCAGTTTCACGTTGAGCTCCATTCTTTAAGGTACAGAGGTTAGAACTGAACGTATTATTAAGGAGTCCTCTCTAGACGGTTCCCCCCGTTATTCCTTCGTATCCTCATCACGCTCTCTCGACCGGACAAAACCACGTAACGCCCGAGAAACGGACGGAACAGCGAACGTAGGATCTCACAGAGACTGCAAAGACCGAAGCCCCGGAGGTATTCCGCCTGAGAGTAGGGCTGATGAAACCACAATGACATAATATTACGCGGGATACCGGCGTGGTGCGATAATCATATGCCTTTTCTCACCGTAGCCCCACGCGGATATGGTCCTTTCAAACTGTAATGCTTACTATCTTGCAGCAGTTCACGCTTTTCGCAAATACCATTTAAATTTGAATGATATTAAAAAGTGAATATTGAACGATACAATTTGCAAAGAGAATTTTTTCCGAAAAGAACGACGTTTTCTTTTCCGAAGAATTTTAAGAAATAAATTTATCAAATTTCTATTCAGCATTTTTCTAAGTAGGTGGAAAAAACTTATACTCGAAAGTTAAATATAAAAGTTATATGATAACTGTTCAGTGTATAAATTTAACATAAAAGTTTAAACACTATTAATTTAAATTCGAGGAAGAGAATTTTATAGTTCGATAGGTACACGATTGTCAGTACGTTTTTGATATCATTCAATTCGCGGTGTTACAGAAAAACATACATGCATATATTTTTGCATTTAAGTGTATAAATCCTTGATATTTTTTAAAACAGAAATATATGTGATAATAAGAAAACATAGACCGACGTGTGAAAATACAACTAATTAAAAAGTCTTAACGGTCATAGCTAGATCTTAGTGCTGATATTTCTGAAATATGTTAATTTGAATTAATTTTAGTTAATAGTAATACGTATTTATAACATTTATAAAGTGGCTTTAATAGAGATTGAAGAAGATATGCTTTAAAACATTTAATTACAATGAAAACATTTTAAACCGATAAGTTACAGACTTTTTGCTTTTACAAGTATCGGCAACACGTACAACGAATTTCTTTGCTTTCGCCGTACATTAGTCGTATTGTCTGCGTTAAACTATCGACCATTCCTGGAACAATGTTCGCTATGGATAAGCGTGTTAGTGCAATAGAAAAAGAACGACTGAACGTCAAACAAGAATTGATGGAAAGACCGTATCGACATATTGTGTAACTGTTTCTCACTATTCTGCTTCGCCAACGAACACGATTCTAGCGAAAAAAAAAACAATATTTCTGATACATTACAAAAGTTTCACTTTACAAAAGTTCATTTGGATCTTTTTCATTTCCGTCCAATTCTTTCGTCGTGCAATTCTATTTAATTTTGTTGATATTTGCGCAAGAGGTATAGATAAATTTAATGCACGTACGTGCACCAAAATTCTAAACAAAGATTCTATGAGGCAACAACTTTGTAATTATTTACAACCACGCCACGGTAAGTTACAGAGGGTAGGGGGAGATGTAAAAATGGCTACGGTTCACGGAGGAACCTCATCGATCATCGTCAGTCATCGTGCGGACCTCGTAAAAATTCTGGGATACTCCATCGCATGCGTTCCTCCCCATAATGTCGAGGTTACAGGCGAGATAGTTTCTTAATTAAAGTCTGAGAAGGTGCGTTGAGTTCAAGGCCGGAATCCCGGTAAGCGGAAGTAATTACGCTTATCCAGAGAAATCTATTAAAAGTTTAACTCAATATTATCTCTCTCTTCTTTCGGAATCCTCCTGGTGTCTATTTTTCCCCGCATTAGATATCGTTACGTGGCTATCTACGCGCGCCTAATGAGTCAGAATAAATTTCAGCATAGGGGAATTCCTTACACGGCCGATGTTTAATTTTTCACGACCGTAACGTGTTCTATCCAAAACGAAATCATTGGGAATGTAAATCGAAATAATAAAATATCTAGTGACTTTATCTCCATGATCTTCCGGAAGACCGGCGAACGTCTTCTTGAATGCATTTTTTCATTACGAACTTAACATCTCACGTACATTCTTCACGAAGACACGTCGCTCTTTCACTGTCCCCTATTTGAATTTGATTTAGCGAATGAACGCGAGTTCCGGTTGCTGTAATTTCTCTGTGACAATGATTTCTCGGCAAAGTCGCCAGCGGGTAAGAGCAAACTCCAATCTACCTTACCGTTCTCCTTTAATAATTGTCAAAGCAATCCGAAGTACTTCCTGAGTAACTCTGTTAGAATCGTTTTTGCCGCAGTTCCGACAGACGACGCCGCGGGTGCCGGCTCGTCGCGTCGCGTTGCGTCGCCTCCGAAAACTTTGGTCCGAGAGTCCATTCGAGAGTCATGTCGCTTGCGGTAAGATCCGCGCTCTCTCCCCCCCCCCTCTCTCTCTCTCTCTCTCTTTCTCTCTTTCTCTTCTGTCTCTATCTTTCTCTGTGTGACTCTGCACACCTTAAATACAAGTCTGTCAGGATCCCTTGGTGTTCTTCGTCTTGGCATCGCGGCGCTTACTTGCCGAGGCAATTCCCGGGATCCATCAAGAGCGGCAATTCCAGGTTCTCTCCTCGCTATGGCACGTCAAGTGTTATTTCACTTCCAGTAGGAAGGCATTATCCTGGCGCGAGTCGCAAGTTTATTGTACGCGTCGAAAGAGCGGTACGAAGTCGACGAGCGCGCACACACACCGATCGCCACCGCCGCCGCTTGCGTGTGCACGCGCATTCGCGCGCGATACCGAGGTTCGAACAGTTCGAGAAGAGATGCCACGAAGAGGGAGACCGTGTGAATGAGCTACCGTTCTGCGGTCTACCGGACGTGTTTTTCTTATTGATCGGAATGCGTGCCGGTACGGTATGCCGCGGCCAAGCCAGGTAAGGGAAAGATAGGAGGGGACGATATTACGGCCGATCGGCAGCTTCGGCTTCGAAATAGAAGGCGGCGGCAACGGCGGTATAGAAGGCAAGCGTACGGAAAGGCATAGAGGCGCGAGGAAACCGAACACCAGATTCTTGAACGGTAGATAACAGAACGCGCGCGCGCGAGAGAGAGAGAGAGAGAGAGAGAGAGAGAGATCTCAAGCGTTCCGTTAACCATCCTCGTCTGGATCCGACCGCGATCATCCGAGAAATGTGCGACCGTAGTCGCGGCCGCCAGCGACGATCCAGTTCCTGCGCGTATCGAGCGTCTGGCGTGTGGGAACCGGATGTCAGGGGTAAAAATAATCGAGCCGTTGATAGGGGGGCCGATGTAACTGTTACAGAAGAGAAACGTGCGTGCGTGCGATGCGTGCGGTAGAAGAGACATACATAGCAATGTGACCTTATGTGACGTTTAAATTTCTATGCAAAAAAAATCATAGTTTACACATTGCATTATTCTGTACGCATTCTCCTGTAACAGTTACGTTGCACTCCTTATTTATTTCCTGGTCTTTTACTTATTGTTTTGCATCTGTTATGTCACGATATACATACATAACTGCAGTATGTTATTTTTATCATACCTGCTCTACGTATTTTCTACTGCTCATAGTTTTCGTTTGCAATGAGTTATAATAAGCATGTTATTAATATACCTATTACATAAAATAATTACGCCGCGATTTATGGCAAGCGTCGTTATACTATGGACAGTGAGACAAGGAATAACGGTAATGTGTGGTAAACGTGACGACGGAAACCAGACGGTAGCGCTCGAGCGTGAATATGTAGGGCAATAGGCTCTTTTTTCATGATACAGTTAACGAGTTAAATTCTCCTCGGTCTATTATTCGCTAATGTGAAACCACGCTCGATTGTGCAGTTATACTTTCTATGCGACGTAATCCGCCAGAACTGCCATCTGGAGAATCGTCTAATTGCGTTCACAACCGTAAAGGATCTAAAAGAGAGAAAACGAGTTCGATCTTTCGAAAGGTAACAGGAGAAACCTGATCGTATGTGGCTCGCGGACATATACGCTACATATATATAGCGCGGATCAACGATTCGTGTACGAGCATTAGTTGTTACCAATTATCTGTCGCTAGCGACAGCGCGACATGCTGTACTTGTTGAACGCCTTTTAATCTTTACGAGGCGGGCTTTACCGAGGATATTAATCGATAGAAAGCAAGTTTGCAATCGGCGTAAGCTCGATCGACATTCACGTACCTGGAAATCTCGAATGCTCGATACGCATAAACTGATAACTGAACAGCGTGATCCTCATAAACGGACACGTCAGTTAGTAAAAGCTAGATTTCGCTGAGTAACGTTGTTCCCGTGCTCGAGGAAATTAAGGATACGACGTAGGCAGCGAGTTAAGAGCGATTAAAACCGATGATAAGCGTAGAAAGGGTACGAGGTACACAGGCAGAGCCTTGTTGGATGCATACTTTCTGTCATGATTGGTAATATTGGCAGAGAATGTAGGTAGTAGAACAGACTCTACGTTTTTTTTTCTGGCGAATAACGAATAGTACTTTCGAAGCAAAAGAATATAATACCGAGGAAGTCAACACTCACTACGGCGCAATGAGTGCGGTTAGGCCAGATTGATACTTTCAATCGCTGAAAACGATGTAGCCTCATCTCGCGAGAAGAAACCCTGGACGTCGGTGGTAGCCAATTGCGATTTCTCGTTCGAGATGGTCGTATCCTGAGACACGGTAAAGGGAAAACGTCTTCGGTGGATATGACCGCAGAAACGGAATCGTTCAATTTGGTGAAATCCATCTGACAGCGCGTCTATCTCACGTTCCTCGAAAGAATCTGCGCGATCTGCGAGCGAACACTAACACCTCGGACGATACCTTCGTTTGCTATCGTATTTATCGTAAATCGTACACTGATTTAGTTTTCTCTTCGCAAGCGTAGCCGATCTTTATCAGTTTTCTGTAATTGAAGAGTCGATGAAATGGAATCGAGTTAATCCGACTTTATCAAATTTTGCACGTTTTTTAATATAACAACACCTATCGGTGAAAGCATGTTTTTTTTAATAAAAAATTTATTAATTCTCTCTGCAATAGTGGGTTTCAGATTACAAAGTAAGGAAAAAAATTTTTTGGTATCTAGGAATTTCGCGAATATTGAAAATTCTAACTAAACAATTGTATTAAATACTAAATGTAGTTTTTAGTTCTACTGGTGCAACACCTAATTCCGTTTTATATTATTTTAACGTGTTCGAACGTGATATAAAATCATATTGTAATCGTATCGTATTTATTTCCCCGAAGAATCGACATTGCGAGTATAGCATAGCTCTTTCTCTACACGAGATATGTGAACACGACTATCGTTTTCGTGTAATCCGCACGAGAGGAATGAAAACACATCTTTTTAGCTTTGGTGGCATCGGCTATCGAGTCCCACGAAATTCTACCTATTTCGATATCTACCCTTTTACACGTCCGGTCCCACAAGCGTTTAATCAACCTACGATAGCCGTGGGTTCGGAACAACGAAATGTCTTTAAAAAACATTCGATCGTCCGATCGACCGTTCGCTCGCCGTTCGAGGTCATCGAATGCTGGTGACCACCTCGAAAGTTTTCGAGAGAGGTAAAGATAAGTGTCGTAACGTGCATTCGGACGGATATGAGCGCGGCTCGGAATTATTCAATTTTACGAAAGGTGTCCAGCGACACGTTTATCTCGCGCTTGTTGAAAGGGTTAAGCTATGGACTATACGGCACGACTCGCATTCCGAAGCGAGAAGTAAAGATAATGCGAGGTGCCGCGTTGTGAACGGCGAGACTCCTGGGGCTCGATGGAAAGCAGCGTCCGCGTGACGAGAGTGACGATAAGGATTTACGAGGCTGAGTGAGGAAAGGCGGAGTGAGGAAAGGCGGACGAGCGACGTATTGCATTATTTTTACGAGTCGATCTTCCTCGCATTGACTTTTCCATAGGAATTCGCACTATCTCCGTTTATCTTGAAGAGACAATTGTCTGTCCAAGAGTATCGAAAGAATTCGATAGTAAACTACAAATCTTCTTCTAAGTACTCGTTTTTATTACTCGATTAGTCTACGGTCAGTCACGGAAACGCTTGCAACAAATCTTACGCGGTCATCATGAAATCGTGAAAGCCAATGGCTTTTCTTAAAAATATATTGTGCTCTCATACTCCTGTTTGAAATTACTATAGTCTGAAAAAGAGTAAAATCTGAACTTGCTATAAATTACTAAATGCTTTATGTTTATTCCAAAAAATCATTAATATAACATTATTTTGCGCTATTGATGTTAAACTTAATACACGATAGTTCTCAACACATGAATGCATCGCTTCTCTTGTTTTCAACCTTATATCCCACGCTTTCCCAAGCCTCTATGTTGTTGCCAGCGTTCTCGATGTCTGGGCAATCTCATAGACAACATAGAGCCTACAGCGAGAAAAGTGTTTCGCTCAAACAGCCATTTCGAGCGCGAGAGAACTGTCGTAAAATCGACGCAGGATCATTCTGCGTAGGGTTCTATAAACCGTTGACACAGCACTCTAGCTCGTAAATCAACGAAGGACTTTCGAACTTCGGCATAAAGACGTCTCTGGCTTCCCTTCACGCGCAAGAGAGCGCGGAAAGCTCGTTCACGCATTCTACGAGATCGGCACGCATCGTGCAGTGCTCTTCCTATGCACCGTGAAAATATAAGACCCGATGTTCCATACACTGCACCACACTCACTTATACGTACTGGGCATAAATTTTTAAGCATAAACAATAGCCATGATAATCTGATCTTGCGTGACACTCTTCCCGCGTGCCGATGTACATGCGCGTGTACATGCGTATGAAAGCACAGAAGAAAGTACACAATCTCGAAAAGAATAAAGAATGATGAAGTCACATTTGTTCGTAATCGTTATTTTACGTATATGCCGAGTTTGTATTCTCGAACAGTTCTAAATAAACGAGTATTCTTCGATTTTTAGCGCCTGACGTTTAGTGACATAAATTTTTTACTTCGTTAATCTGAACATACCGTATATTTTCAATCAAAAATCGATGCATAGCAAATGGACGGTCTTTTTGCCAAAAATTATTACTTGCAGTCTCCACTAAGTATGACATTAACTAGTATCAAACATATTTATATTCGTATATAAAATGTCAGTTTCTCTCGATATATGTACAAGTCATGTGTCAAAATACATATTTCATTGAATTCAAATCGTCATGAGAAAATTTAGGGATATTTTAGCTATACAATACAAATTAAAAGTTATAAAAATTTAAAAACTGAAGGCTTTTATAGATTTATTTGTTTTTTTCCTCAACAACAAAATATTTTGATCGCGAATGCCCGAATTTTCGCCCTAGCTGCAAAAAAGAAAACAATGAAAAATTTGATTTATAATGGTTCTTGCAGCAAAAATTACTATATTTTACTGCAGTTTTAAATAAATAACTTTTAAACAAGTAAATGGATTTAAATAAATTTTTGCACGGATATTTAGTAGTCTTATTAGTAAAAATTTTGATTTAATTGGTACTTTTCCATTTGCAAACAAGCACTGCAAAGCGTGATTTTATAAAAGAATCAAGATTAAACAAAAAATTAAACAACTTTTAAATCAATAAATGAATTGTATTAAAATTTTATACAGATACTCAAACGTAATACTAAAATGGTCTATAAAATTCTTATATTTTTATGTTTTTTGATATATGATCCACCATATAACTTTAATTGGTTGTTATAATAAATGGAACAATTGCCAAGCGACGAAGAAAAAAATGTTCGTAGCTTTTACGAACGTTCGTTCAGATGAATCATTATTCCGCCTACGATACCTATATTCGAGACCAACAACGAGACGAATGGAAGAGAATGGAGGACTCGCTAACGGGAAAACACGCGAATTGAAATTCGACGTGCGAGCTCACTTATTCCGGCCAGACGTCGTCGTGTCGAGGAAAGATGACACGCGCGTTTCGGAGACGAGGCGGATGATCGGTATTCCGGCGCGTCCGCGCGACTGAACTCCGGCGAGTAGGTACTGTTAAGAACGATTTACGATAGTAATAGACGCTACTCTTGGCGGCCGACCGTGAATGCTAATATGCGTTACACGTGGGCGCAATGCGGCACTGCGTGGCAAATCCAATCAAAGCTCTACTATGCACTATTTGGTCTTTGTAACGCGCTGTATTGTCTGCCGCCACCTCGGTTTATCTTCGTCGTCTTCCTGTTCCATTCGCTGTTTCTTTAACGCGCGTTCACTTCTCTTCCGTACCGCAACTTTGAAAACAGCCCTTTTCCGCATTGCGACTCGTGACATCGCACAGATAAAGTGTTGTATAAATATTATGATAGCCAGATACAATCGAGGTTACAAATAACACGCACGCAATGGGTAGCTTGTCGTTCGTTGTACGCGAGATATTTTGTTCTATTTTTTGCACGTTGAAATTAATAATGTAATATTTTAATAAAGTATTAAATGCAGATTGAAATACAATTTATATCAAGTTCGCTGCTTTGCAAGGTAATTGTGCACGTTAATTACAGAGGATTAATCAAATATCGAAAACGTCAGTAAACATTTTGCGTATATGTAATATTATTGAGAATCATTTTGCGATAAAGTATGGCAGATACCGTTCATGACACAAATGTAAACACCATGTTGAAATACTGGCTGTTCTGAATCGCCGCGTTCATATACTTCATCGCGGAAACCCCTTTTCACAAGCAATATTTATCTTTCTCAGTTTCTAGCTTTGTGTTTCACATCAAAGAGATGTTGCAGCATAAAGCACGGGTAAGAGAAATCAAATGATACATGAATTGGAAGTATGGTAAATAATCCAAAACTAACAGGCGAATAATTTCACGCTGTTGCAACATGACGTATGTATATTACATGCATATGTTTTCGGTTCAAGATAATTTATTTAATTTCTAATCAATCAAAGGAATGCTATAAATTCTATAAATATTAGAGAGAACTGTAAAATCTTTCGACTAAATTTTCCTACCGTCTGATTATTATTTTTTAAATCTACATTTTATAATAAACAAGTCTATGAATTATTTTATGTAACATAAAGTATTCAGCGCTGTATACATGAAAACTTTGTCAAGTCATAAAATTTTATTAAGCTCGGCTCGTTAAGCGTCATGGTACGTAATGGTGACATAATGATACTAAATGTGAACATAAAAGTTTTCAGCTCTTGCAAGTGTTAATATCAGTTTTTATAATATAGACAATTATTATATAAATTAATAATTTTATAATTTTAAACAAATTAAACACAAAATATCACATTTTTTACGTATTATCAGCGAAACGATCCGCTAGATGCATGTTGATCAATGGCTCGTGAGCAGCTGCCTCAATAAAAGCTGCAGCTTGAGAATTTCTTGCGACTACGAGGTCACTAATTTGGGGTTAACAATCGAGGTAAAGGGTCGAATGGAGGGAAACGACGAGTGAGGAAAGTGAGAGCTGTGGCGGAAGCGCCGCGAATCGCACGATAGACGAAAACATTGAAAGATACAGGCGCTGAGAGAAGAACAGAGAGAGTGAGAGAAAAGGTAACAAACACACGGCGGACCATATAGAAGCGAGATGGTGAAAAAGAGGAGAAGAAGCCAAGGCGATCCAATAAACATGAGAGTTTATCGAGCTGTTATGCCAGTCGTGGCCGCTTATCTCCTGGACACCCACTTAAACCTCGACTGGAGTCGTCCAGGTGAATCGCGTGAAAAACCTCACACGTCGCGCCTGCCTGCCTCTTCTGCGTAAACGCATAGGTGCGAATCCCTTTCCTTCCCCCTCCCTTCGCCTCTCCTATCACCGCGTGATGCAACGCGCGTGAGTGCGAATAAACTCGGCGTCTCGTTGCGAATCGGTGTGCATCGGGCCCCCGGGGCACACATGCGGACCCGTTGAATTTATTACACGCCCGTTGGCCCTGAGACGATTTTTCCAACAGCCGTAAGGCCGCATGAACGCGTCCTTGCTAGATAATATGGAGCATTATTCGGCTTTTATTCGCCGCAAATATATTTCCATTGTTTCTCTTAGGAAAGAATACGATAAATTGTCTTTAATGCATGGGTTATTGTTAATTTTTGTATGCATTGCTCATGAGTGATGATAATAATAATAGTATCTAAGATATTTATAGAGTTTTAGTAAAAATATTGTGAAAATTAATAACAAATAACAGAAATTGATATGTACATGTCGGTACCTAATTGTAAATTTGAAGCGCGCGTTCTACACGATATTGTTAAACAATTTTGTTCATTTATAATTTATACGAAACATCTCATATATAAAATCACAGAATAATAATAAAAACAATTAATTCTATTTATATATATAAAATTTCCAGGATGCAAGAAAATATTTATTTTATCATTTAATTGCTTTTCTCAAATTATATAAAATCAAATTAATGTATACAAATGGCTAATTCAAATTGTTAATATATTTATATATAAATATATACTGATTGACAGAATAGGAAAGATTAATGTAATATATATAAAATTAGTGTTATAACAATAGAAATTATTATTTAAATATTTATATTTTTATAAAATTAATTAATTAAAGCTATATAAAATATCAATACTTATAAATTATTTTATTATACTTTTTCTCCTTTTCTTTATTTTTTACTCATATAATCATTTTAAATTTCAAATAATTATATAATGAAATACTAAAATCAACCAAATAAAATTGATTAATATGTTACATCTTCATCTGATACTGTTAATTGCATGTCTTGAAAATCTTGGATATACTTGGCAAATTGAGTATACATTATTCACAACAAATTAATATATATTCTAGGATTAAAATATTGCACTAATTTTTCTTTTAGCCCATTTATTTTAACTAATTTATAAAATGTTATATATATCTACCATTCTCTTATATTATTAATTTTAAAAATTTATTTTTGTAAATATTAAGAAATAAATTCAGAAATAAATTTACAGAAATAAATTCAGGCAAAAGAATTAAGCAAATTTCACAATGAATATTATAGAATATTTTACTGTCGGACACATTTGTTAATATTATAAATTCATATTTTTATATATTAATAATCAGAGAAAAGCTTTGTTACACACATATATCTGATATAATTTTTACAAATTTATTACCTCAAGATAAAAAATAATTTCAAACTCACCGACACGACGCGCAGTAGCGGAGTTGTTGTACACACTACGCTGGTGTTAATCTGTAAAAACGTAAATATGTCCTAATTAAAATATAATGTCCCCAACAGTTAATGTTTTTAAAAACAATGGAATTTTTAATTTGTCTTTTAAACAGATATGTAATGAAAGAATTTTATAGAATAGATTCTTTTTGGACGATGTTTTGTAAATGACTTGTAGCAAGTGTAATAAATAATTAATAATTAATAATAAATAATAAACAATACTCACCCGATGGTTGCTCCGCTGTCGCTTGATACCTCCTAGGCCTCCTCCTCCTCTCGCATTTCTCCATTGTTGGTCTATTGTCTTTTCTCATGAAAACACAATCACTCGCGCACTAATTATCAAATATGATCGCGCGACACTTTCGATACTCCCGCACTGAGAATATACTTTATTACGTATCGCGAGGGAAGGCTATGAGAAGGAAGAACATGTTTTTAGAACATTTTGTTTCTAAACTGTATGAAATTGAAGATTAATACTTTTTGCAATATTTTTGTTTTACTTTAAAGCGCTGGAAATTGAAATATCATCGAATAAAATTTAATATAAAAGTATTTTAAAGTAGACTTTCTAAGCTTTAAAACGCTTTTGTGAAAAAATAAGTAAAGTTTTTGGCCTCAAGAATCATAAAAAAATTGGTATCAAAAATTCGAAGAACATTTCTAGGGTTCCTCTTGTGAGAAAAAAAAATTGCTTGATTAAAATAATTTTTAGCAATGTGATATCGAATTTTTTATGTATAAACTCAATTTTCATGTAAAATGTCTTTAACTTTGAAATTTTTGGAGTTTACGAAGAAAAGAGAAAAAAGAAAATAAATTTTTATAAACTTCTGAATTTGCACAAATTTTGAAAAATTTTTGAAACATGAGTAAATCATTATCATACGTGTTTATAAAACGAAAATGTTCCAAACTTATAGATGATTCTATATGTATAATTAAATGTTAAAATATAAAACGTGAAAGTCTTGAAAGTTTTAAAAAATAAAAAAAAAATACAAAAACTAATATAAACTAACATAACTAAAATTTAATAAAACTAATAACAAATATCAGCTATTATGTATTGGCATATCACAACATAATAGTGAGTTTAACAAATAACTTGAGTAAATAATTCTATAAGTACATTGATAAGAAAGATTTCTTGATTCAAGTAAATATGGTATTAGCACTTCAAATAATTTATTTACATCAGATAAATGAATAATTGTAGTATTTTGTTTGTATTGAACAAATAAATATTTCTTGTTTAAAATTAATATTACTGATTTGAAATAACATAATTATTTGAGTAGTATTAATAACACATTTATTTCAATCAAATTTTCTTTTTAGTGAACTTTTTTTTTCTCTCACAAAAGAAAATTTTTTTTATGATTTTTTTTATAATTTTTGTTTTTAAAAAAGAGTTTACGTATCGCGGTGTTTATCAATATGCGGTTTTGTTTTCGAGTTTTTAATTTTTAACATTTCGAAAAATTGGACGATCGCTCTGTTTTCTACTCCAATTTTTGTTTATATTACTATAGGGATTTTATGATCAATTGAAAAACACTTTTGCTGGAATATTTAACTAAAATATTGACACAAAAATTACAGCAAAATAATGATCTGCAAGAAACATCGCTATTTTATATTCATTAATTATTAGTACAAAAATTCGTATATTATGTTTTTAATATTTAAATTATTTGAAAAAAGTAACAAACGGAACATGTATTAAAGAAAAAAAAAAGTTGCCGAACTTTGAATGCAAACCCGATTTACAATTATTCAATTTTTCGGATTTCAAAAATTTATAACTCAAAAACAAAGGCTGCGTTCCACAATTCACTGCCAGTATTGAAAATTTACATAACGCGAATTACAGATTTTCAGTATTGACAATATATGGAAACGCAGTTAAAGCCATACGTTGATAAACGCCGCGATATGTAAATATCTTTTATCTCAAGAATCGTCCAAAAAAACTCGCCGAACATTTCTCGTGTTCTCCTTGTCAATACAATCGCTAGAATTCGTTATCTAATAACGGAGATATTACGAGTAATCACATCTACAACGCTATAATATCACCGTAATGCTCCCCGTAATCGTGCGCGCGTACGAAGCTACGCAGCTACGGTCCAGTCGAGCAGCTACGGTCCAGTCGAGAACGTTTAGCGTTGCGTTGTTGGTGGACGAGACGCCAATGATTCTGCGTATAAATCGCGCGACCAACTTGGCGATGTATGTACACACGCGCCACGCGCCACTTGCGATCGCCCGTGTGTACATACGTCGCAGGTCAACGGAGTAATTAAGGTGCGTTGGACACGTTCGTGAATACATACGTAATTGCCGGGAGTAAAGCGATCCGTTCGCGACTGAGCTACGTTCGATAGTAACGCGCGTCATTTATGTACTACGATTCTCGTCGTCCTCTCGTCAAGTTAGACTATCCCGATGATCGCGCGATACACGTACTTCGCACGACGCCTTCGACGGCACGCGAGAGACATACTTTATTACGTATCATGAGAGGAGAACACGAGAATAAGATGATCATGCATGCAAACGTAATTACCGTGTGTCCGGGACCAGCGCCATATTGCAAATGAACGAGGCATCGACTCGAAATTACGCAGCCAACTTCAAGCGGCACTCGCCGCGGCCGCCGCAGGCCGCACGCCATCGCCCCGGGCGCGGAAAGTGAATACGACGTGAATCAATAGACTAATTGAGACGCGACGGACCGTCCGTGAGTGTTTGTGCATGATCGTCGGAAATAAAGCGAGCCATTCGCGACGAGGCACCGCTGAATGACCCCCGCATTATTCGGAGTTCTCGTCGTTTCGAATCTCTCGTCACGTTAGACGACAAACTTCGAGAAGTATTCGTTTTGACCAAGCGAGTAAGCCGGCGCTCCCGCTTCTCCCTCCAGTCGCGCTGGCATCTTCCTACGCAACGATTAACTGCTTGCACGGAGACGACAGTGATCGCAATAATTGAGTGATTCCACGCAGACGACCCGTCGGAGGGAGCGAACGGTGAACACCGAACACCCTGTGGCATTCCTGCTCACCTTGCCGCGACCACGTTTCGAGAGGTAAACGGCGATGCGTAGTGATGTGGCGCGCGGCGCGGCGCGACGCGACGCGACGCGGCGCTCCGTCCGATCCGCTCCGTCCGGCCTGCTCATCCTCTCTACGCGTGTTTTGATACCGATGTCGCGGCTAACGCTTGTAAGCATAACGGCGCGCGGCGGCGCGATGTACGGTATGTAAAAACAAACAAGGCGGTTGAACGCCGTGTATCTGGCCTTGAATCGTCGAGTCCCCCAAGAAATATTCGCTACGCATTGAAATTGATATTCGCGGAGTCGTATATCGTTGCCGGCGTTGATGAGCTGATCTTGATGGGTGGGAGACCGGGGAGGGGGGGAGGGGGGCAGCGGTGACGACACATTCTTCGCTACGGGTTGCACACCATTAACGCCACGGGGCGCGGAAAGTGAATACGACGTAAATCAATAGACTAATTGAGACGCGACGGACCGTCCGTGAGCGTATGTTGTACATAATCGGAAATAAAGCGAGCCGTTCGCAACGAGGCACCGCCTGGATGACGCCTGCGTAATTCGGAATTCTCGTCGTTTCGAATCTCTCGTCAGGTTAGATGACAATTTCGAGAAGTATCCGCTTTGACCAAGCGAGTGGCCGGCGCTCGCGGCATCTTCCTACGCAACGATTAACCGCTCGCACGGGAACGAGAGTGATCGCAGTGATTGAGTGATTCCACACGGACGACTCGGAGGGAGCGAACATCGAACACCCTGTGACGTTCCTGCTAACCCTGCCGCGATCGCGTTTCCAGAGGTAAGCAACGACACGGCGATACGGAACGATGCGACGCTCCGTCCGGCATGCTCATCCTCTCTACGCGTGTTTTGATACCGATGTCGCGGCTAACGCTTGTAAGCATAACGGCGCGCGGCGGCGCGATGTATGGTATGTAAAAACAAACAAGGCGGTTGAACGCCGTGTATCTGGCCTTGAATCGTCGAGTCCCCCAAAAATATTCGCTACGCATTGAAATTGATATTCGCGGAGTCGTATATCGTTGCCGGCGTTGATGAGTGATCTTGATGGGTGAGATAAAGAGGGAAAGGCAGTGACGACACATTCTCCGCTTGGAGTTGCAAACCGTTAGCGCCGCGGAAAGTAAAGGTTATTTCCTCGATTCAGAATCTTTCTCGCATCGTTATTTCATCATGAAACAGTAAAGCGTCTACAGTCGTACATGGAATATTTTATACGTATTTCATGCATACTGTTTGTTATAGTGTAATATATAATTCTTATACTAAGAAAAAAAAATTGTTAAATTTTTTAACTTGATTAAATTTGTTCCATTCAAGTGTCTTGTATTTAAGTTAAATATATATGTTTGAACTAAATAAATTTAATATCTAAATAGATTTAATATCTCTCTACTACATTAAAAAAATTTAACTTGCATACATAAATATTTGAATTAAAGAAAATCAAATTAATAATTCTTTTTTTCTCATTGTATTTTAAGATATTTAAGAAACTTAATGAAATATTTTTATTTTTCTAATATTTGTAAATTTCTTTTTCAATATACCTTTAATTACAATTATTTGCATCGTTTATATAAGAATTAGATTTTTATTTAATTTTATAAAAATTTATTTAAAAAAAGACATACGAAAATATAATATCAAAAAATAAATAAAATTATGTAAAATAAATAATGAGCTATAAAATTGTAAATAGAATTCTATAAAGAATTTAATTTATATAACCAAACATGAATAAATGAAAATATTTTTAATTAAATTAAATTATAGTTAATAACTTATAAAATGAATTATGTTAAACGTTACATGGGTAAACAAAAAACCAACTTAAAATTAAAAGTTACGTTAAAATTCAATTAAATTAAAAATTAATTTTGTAATTAGCATTATATTCATATTAAATTAGAAATTGGTTATTTTTTTAAATTAAATTACTTAAAATAATTATAATATGAATAATTAAATTTAATATTTTTAAATTAAATTTATGTAAAATAACAAAGAAATATTGTTTTTGTGGAAATTTATTTTTTCTTTTAAATTTTGTTCTTTTATATAGATAAATTTTTAACTTAGGAAAAAATTAAGAAATTTAATTTTACAAGTTTTAAAAATGAGTTAAAAATGAAATCATTAAAATTTAACTAAATAAGTTAGAAGTTATTAACTTTTTTATTATTTATTTATCAACTTTTTTATTATTTAACTTTTTACTAGTTACTACCTAATTTTGTATATAACAAATATAAAAAATACATATATGTTAAAATATACAGTGTTTAAAATTACAAATAAAATTCTATTCTGACGCAAATTATAAAGTGCCTAAAACGAATTAAAGCGGATTAAAAAAACGAAAAGCTTTAACAATTAAATAACAAACTTTATTAAATATTCTTGTTGAATATCTTTAAACATAATCTTTTATTTATTATTGTGTGCGTTGACATGTTTCATAAAAGAATTTTCTTTTTGTCTGTTTCAGGTAAGTGCTAGAGTTGTCACATTTCTTTCCGATCTTCGTTAACGGTAAGCCACGAGTAGTACCCGATGCTTTTTCCGGTGCTATTTATGCTTGTATCACGGTAAATAGTCGCGTGGCGACAATAGCAGAGATTGCAGGACAATATGAAGGGAGAATCGTGGGGTGTAATTAAACTGTGATTATATGAAAGGAGGTTGAATAGTAGGGAAAAAAAGTTTAAAGTGCCAAAGAAACAAGAGCAAGGATCGATCTTTTCTAAAAATATGCTCGAGAGAGATAATGAGAGAGCAACACGTTGGCGCTTTTCTGACATGTTGCACCAAAGAATATCTACAAGAAAAGCGCTAAATCCCCTAAAGCTCGTGGTAGGTAAATGTATATATATTAGATAGGTAGATCTTTCTCTCGCACCTCTTGAAATACTCGAAAAATCGAAGTCACTTGCCTCGAGCGGTCGCCGGATGCGTTTGTCGGAAGCTCCCCATGTTACGATTGCCCGTTGGAAAACAACTCTCGGCGATTTCCGTTTGAAGAGTTTACACTGCAAATCCGTCGGCCGTCAGCGCGACGTTTTTATTAGCCGGTACATGTCTGGAATAAAGTTTGCCGTCGGTCTCGTACACGCAATCGAATCAATTTCGGTCGGATTTTCTCGTACACTCGGGATACTCAGAGTTATTTATACGGAAATCGTCAGTCGATGTTTTTCCATTTTATTACTACAATTCGTGAGAGCGATCGGATAACTGCGTGCGCGCTGTAATTCAACCAGATCATTTTATCTTGAACAACGTTCGATCGTTTTGCAACGGACCTCCCGGCGAGGCTTCGATGTTCGAGCTAAATAAACGCAGTCTTGTTTCTCGATTGCGTTACTAGGCGATAGTCAAACCGCGATAGCCAACCTCCTCGGATATGTTCGGAAATGTTTATCGAAATCCTCCGTGTTATGTACCGAAAGGACCGCAGGAGAACCGGGCCCCGGACGGCCGTGCTGTTAAGTTCTGCTCGCGGCATTGCTCCGCCGGATTCTCTCAGTCGTTAGCTCCGCGATTTTATTGCACGCTTACGCTTAGGGTAATGCGCTCATCCCGTGACCTCGGCTTAGACCACGCTATCTGCACACCGCAGTAAGCACTTGGACAAAGTTCTAGAACGATGAGTGTAGGTGAAAATATATCTTTTAGGCGGTCTCTGCACGCTCCCACATTACAGGAAGATTTTATTTAAACATTATAGATAGAAAAAAAACATCGTCATTATTATCACATCATTATATATTGGGTATATTTTGAACTTTGGGAATAATTTGGCTATTTTTTCTAGATTATGACAGGTTTCTTATTTAAACCATGAAGTGTTCCGAATTGAATATGCCATATGTCATAATCAGTAGTTTAAATAACTCAGCCATTCTCACAGAAAAATTTTTTTCAGGACTTTTATATAAATTTTTTTTTAATACTTCTTTCAGGAATATCTATGTTTCTACAATTTTTCATATATATAATTTCTAAAATATTCTAAGTTAAAAAAATGTAAGTAATTTTCTAAAAAATTATAAAATTATACACAAATTTCGAAAAATTTTGAAAAAAATTATATGGAAAATTTTGTGAAAAATTTTTATCAGGATTATAAATTTTTTCTCAGAATTTCTCAAGTAATTTTTTAAAATTTTTATGTAAATTTCAGTATTTTTCAAAATTTCTATACAATTTTATAACCTTTTAGAAAATTGCTTAGATTTTTTGAACTTAAAAAAGTTCTACGAAAAATTCTGAGAAAGATGTGAATTTTCTCAATATTTTTGGAAAGTGTTCCAATTTTACAATTTATAAAAGTTCTGATAAGAATTTTTGTAGGAAATAATAGAGTTATTTACAGGTTATTACCGATTATGACATATGACATATTGGTTTGAAACACTTCTCAGTTTAGGGCCTGCAATCATTGAGAAGATAATAAGTCAAACTATCACATCGTTCGGAATATCTATTGTTTAGCGATCAAAAATTTGAATAATATTCACGTATCGATATAGCTTTGAAGATTCACAGTGCACTATCCGAGAACCAATGGAGCGTATACCGGTTTCTTTTCCCCTCACGACTTTAAATATGTTTATCCGCATGTTTTATGCTCCTCCCGCAATAATGCAACTCGCGTTTTTCCTGTGCTCGTTTTTGCAACTTTTGTGAGTGTGTCGTGTCGATTCGTATCAGCGCATCAATTTGGCCCGCGCGGTATGAGAGTTTAACGCGTCTGAATGCGTCTACGTGCGTGTAATAACGACGAATCCTAAAAGAGCCACGTTCAATAAATTTCGAAGATGCAACCGGTTCCCACTTTCCAAAGTCGATCCACTCTTTATCGACTATGGTCGAAATTCCGTCGACCAAAATTTGGCTTCCAAGAGTGGCAAAAAGGTAAATCTAAAGTTACCTTATCTCGGGGATTACAGTTTCTCTCTCGCGATTTCACGACTACAGTTTTCTTGCGAGCGTCCTTTGTCAAAGTCAGCCGATTTTATCTGCTTGTCGTGCCGCATTAAAAAGTTTCGAACATATAATTTACGGTGTGCATAATTTTGCAATAAAACAAAGTCTTCGTGCTAAACACAATTAAAATTGAATTTATTGCTCAAAGATGAGAAAAACATTTCTCAAAGCAGAGTTCGTGTTTTGTGAAACGCGTCATAGGAAATCTTACTCGTGAAAGATTTTTTTGGCGACTCGCTCCAAGAGCAGCTACCCATCGATTACACGAAACTCACAGTTATAAATCATATCGAGGCAACGAAAACTCGATGCTTCCTTTCCACGCGCAATTTGATTCCGAGAAAAGTTTCCGAATCCGAAGCAGCAGATCCCCGCGATTTCACGCTGGCGCTCCCACTCACGCAACCTCTATCGAATTTCGACGGATTTTCTCCTGTCGCCGCGTCGTCTTTCGCACTCGGCGAGGGAGAAGAGCATCATCGCGTAAGCCTCTCATCGGCGACGACTTGGTCGTCGACAACGCGCGGAAAAAGGAAAAAAAAGAATGAAAGGATGGGGACTCCCTAAGCGAGATATCTCGTCGAGATTGACAAACGACAGGACTAGAAACGGCGCGGCGCGTCTGGCACCGCGAGAGCACGCAGTCGGGCACATAGGAGCGGAAACGGAGAAAAGGGAAATTCTCCTTTCCTCCTCTCATCTCATCCCTGTACTCTTGAAAAGACGACGGCGACGGCGACGATGGTCGTGGAACGAAAAGGAGAACGAAAAATTTTCTCGAGCGGAAAAAATGATATTCAGCAGGCGGCCGGTCGATTCCGTTTCGCTCCGTCCGCTGCTCACGCTTGCTCCATTTCGCCATTTCCTCTCGATTGTGACTTCCTCTCCTTAGCCCCCTTCCATACGTTGTACGTAAATCAGACGCGATGTTTGCGATCGCTTCCACAGGGATCTTCTCCCGCACAAGTTATTTCCCGCGACGCGCGGAACGATTCTTGTTACTCTTTCTCTCCTTTAGCACGAGATTGAGTCCGATTAACGTTTCGGCCCGCATCACACGGCGGTAGATAGAGAGATAGAGATAGAGAGAGAGAGAGAGAGAGAGAGAGAGAGAGATCGTCGAAAAGGCGGCCGTGCTCCGCATTAATTTACGACACTTTCGACCACTTTTGCCACTCGGCCACTTAGAGGCCGCCGTCTCTTCGGAGGCCTCCGCGCATACCTACGGCCTGACGTGGTTTCGCATTCGAGATCTGAGATTGTCGCTGTCGACCAAATTCCGCATGTTGTGTATAACGTCGTTTTATAAATGATTGTGACATATTAAAAAACCAGATATCTTTTTCTTTTATTATCGTTGATATCGAATTTCAATTGAAAAAAATTGAACGAAAGATAAAGAGAATTTATTCCGAGAAATTAATTTTTTCGTGACGATTTTTTTAATTGTGATATCATTCTATTTAAAATAAATTTCAACAAATTGTTGCATTATAGTTTTGAATCATAAGAACTTCATATTTTTCAAGTGGTCAACCCTTAACCTTTTCTCGCTAAATTAAGAACTATTTAGCTAATTGCGTGAACAATTCTGTTTCAAGCTAGAAGACATTCCAGTATAATAATTAGCACGCTGACAGCTTTATCATTTTACTAGAAAAAATTTTAATCAGCAAATACCATGAAATTACAATAAGAAATAACCACGTTAAATCCATTCCGCATTGCCAATAGACAAATCCGTTCGTAACTCTCCGATCTGCCATGCTTTGTCATCCGACGCCGTAATAAGTAATCGGGATACGCGGCAAACTAGGAATTAGTAACGGTCAGCCGAGAGAGATGTACCTCTTCCGTTAAGGAGCGGAGAGAGGTGGCGGGCGATAAAGATAGCAAAAATCGAAGGAAGCGAGAAAGAAGTTGAGGTCAGACGGCCGACCAGTCAGGCGAGTCGATTGTAGGTCCTCCAACTGCTCACGCACGTCCCACATAAGCTTTATAGTAATAACTATCTATCCATACGTAAGTTATTCCCAGACTGTGATTTAAAGTTGCCGATGCATAAAGCCTCGCCGCACGACCGGTATCTCTCCTTCTCTCCCGTGTATTGAGAATACCCGCGTTAGTAGTCTCGTACAAGCACGCTAGAGAAATGCGTTGTGTAGGTATGCGAAAATATGACGACGTCGAGAACGAAAGGATCCGTAAGAGGAATACGAAGATATGAGGGTAGCGAAGACGGTTAAGAGAAAGAAAGAAAGAAGGAGATGGAGCCGCGCTTTACGCGTATTCTCTGAGAAAGGCGGCTCCGAGGACGAGACCCAACAGCGGCTTCTGCGGCGGCCTGCCTTTTCGCGCCGCGGCTCGTCCACATCCGCCCACTTCGCGTAGGATAGAGATTTACTAATGAGTATCGCCACTCGCGCGAGAACGTATCTCAGGACGCTTCGAAGAATGAGCCGTGGGTGGTAATAAGGTTCGAGGCTTCAAGGACGCTGCGTGATTAATTGAGAAGTTACTGTCAGATTTAACGAACCTGTATTATATTATTTACTTGTGATATTTTTGAAACACCTATATTTATGTGCCATACAATCGAAATATTATTATACTTTGTTATACTGAGCATTTTCATTATATGTAATAAAAACGCATAATAGAAAACGTACACTGAGGGAAAAGTTACTAAATTTTAATAAATATTTATTTGAATAGCACTAACATTTATTAAATGTAAATGTATATTTATTTAGTACAAGAATTACTAATTTAAGTATTATTTTTTTAAATGTACCATAAGTAAAATTTTGTTAGTACTATTCGAATAAATATTTATTAAAGTTAAAAAATATTTTCTCTCAAGTGTTATTATAATATTATGAACAAAGTAACAATGTTACACTTTTGTATGAGATACAAATTCAAATTATTCTATCTTGAATTTTTTAATCTTAATAGTTTATAATTGTTCCAAACAATTAAGGAGTCGTAATAATAATTGTAGTCTTTTCGTTCCTTCACTTCAAAATAGTAATTTTACTCAGCGATTTCTTTTCAAAGAGAGTTACTATTGCCGTTCTGTAAATTGTGCTAAAATTGAGAAATATGAAATGACTAGAACGAGAAATAATAGTTAAAAGAACGTGAGCCACTCATAAAGTTACGAGTAGAGATTCTTACGAAGTCTCCATTGGATTTCACTATCAGAGAAAATGAAAGCCGGCGGGCACAGGGCTTGTTCCTGCCGCAGGAGCAAATCCAAATATCACGTCTCACTGCGAGTGGGAGGACAGAGGATATCCTTCCTCAGCAAACGGCCGCTAAGTCACTGACGTCCTTTCCTGCCCCGGGGCGTTCTCGTTTCCACCCTCTCGAGCGTGAGACGCGGTGAGTGGACTTAAACCCTCTAGGCACACCGGATCTTAGACTACGCACCGGATCTTAGACTACGGTTAGCCCTTTTTGCTCCTCTCTCCCCGCATGCCTGAGATCTTCACGATGAGTCACTAGTCCAGCATGAATCACCCGGTACATCTTCAGACGTTATTAATTACCTGTTGTATCTGTATAGGACTTGTCAATTAGTAACATGCCTCTGGAATGTCTGGAATATTGCTTTTCAAGGAACGTTTAATTGCATATGATCTTGTTATTTGAATAGAATTACACTTTACGTATTGCATACTCACGCAAAGCAATATGAAGTGCAAAATTTATTACAGAAATATGTTTTACGAGATGACGGAATAGAATATATCCACGACTAGTTCATTGACAAATCCTTTTAACGGTAATTAGATGAAACAACTTTTTTGCGATATCGAGCATTGCAAGGAGCAAAACCTTTTTGCGCAAATCTTTGTCGCTAGTTTATTTAAGCAGAGTTAATTTATCGACAAGTACTGTCGACAACTCGCGATCATGAATGTCACCTGACCGATGATGGAGTCTGGGTCTCCGTGTCACGATGGTGAACCAACGGCGATGGTTCTGAATGCTTTCCTATTCGTCTGAATAACAGCCAACACATAACATAACACCTTGAGAACAGCCAGCCATTGAAGAGCAGTACTATATTGTCCTACGTTACAATAGGTCACTGAGCGCACTCTGAATAACATATGCCCAACCCATACAACTCTTTACGACAGTGCCTCTTTTTCTTCAACGTCGTGCTCATTCGGGTACATACGTCTGCCGTATTAGCGTTTTTTCTTTCAAGAACGCGGACGTTGTAAAGAAAAAGCGATCTGCAAACTTGTTCGATTCTTAGATAACTTTTCCGTGGATATTTCTTAATTTGTGTGATCATTCTTTGTTTTTTAATTTAAAAAAAAACAAAATGTAAGGCTATAATTTTTAAAATTTATTAATAAAATATACATATAATTTTGCAAATTCTCTTTAAACTAAACGAGAAATCTTAATGTGAATGTGAGATAACATCATAAACTATAATATAATATTATTGTTTTAAGTGTTTTTACTTTCAATTTTTTATTAATACTAGACAAAACAGACGCGCGCGTGGCGCGCGCTAGAAAATCTATATTACATAATTTCATACAAATTACAAATTGAATATTACATTATTAACTCCTCAATACAAATAGTCAAAATACGCGTTCTCCGCGAACGGCTATCATTTACGAAGTAAGCATTGAATGAGAACCAATCAGCACATTGGAAAAGCGACAATAATAAATTTCAAGATTCCGAGTATTGATGCAATGCACTTTTTCAGATACAGAATTTTAGCTTTTTGTGATAAGTGTAAAAGACATTGTTATTTGTGGAAAATAATTTTCACGTTCAATTGAGCACATGTGCAATTACGGGATACGCTTCGGTATCGGAGACCGTTACAATGTGCATTCTGACTTCTCGTCACGTTATCGGTCCAATGAGACCATGTTTCATTGGACTTAGCGTCTAACCGGCCGATCAGTTGGATCAACCACGATTTGTGAGCACGTCGCGGGTTGACAAAAGCACCCCAGAAAGTGCGTCTCCTTTAAGTGACTTGCTGCCTGCGACTATGGCTTGTAACAAAACAAGTGTCGTATGAATCGTGGTTGAAAAAGCTTAGTCGACGTTAGACGTGCGTTAAACGTGATACAAAAGGCAGAACGCATTCGTAACGAGCTCACTATCGATCCCGTATCCATCGCGTCTGAATTGCTAATTCGTTATTTCGTTAATCGCCTAATAAGCAATGTCTCTTTCAGATGCCCCGGAAAGATGCTTGCAGAGCTACAAAATGATTTTTTTAATGCAGAAATTTTTTTTATCTTTATGTATAATTTTTATTTCTATCTCAAATTTTCGTGATAAATGCACTAGACATTGTGATTTGTCCAGAAAATAATTTTCACGTTTGATTGAACACATCAGAAATTATGGGTTACGATTCGGTATCGGAGATCGATGCAATGTTCACTCTGACTTCTCGTCACGTTATCGGTCCAGTGAGACCATGTTTCATTGGACTTAACGTCTAACCGGCCGATCAGTTGGATCAACCACGATTTGTGAGCACGTCGCGGGTTGACAAAAGCACCCCAGAAAGTGCGTCTCCTTTAAGTGACTTGCTGCCTGCGACTATGGCTTGTAACAAAACAAGTGTCGTATGAATCGTGGTTGAAAAAGCTTAGTCGACGTTAGACGTGCGTTAAACGTGATTCGGGAGGCAGAACACATTCGCAACGAGCTCACTGTCGATCCCGTATATATCGCGTCTGAACTGCTAAGTCGTTATTTCAAGTAACAAGCAATGTCTCTTGCACATGCCACGAAGAAGATGCTTATAGCGATATAAAATGCTTCTTTATGCTGAAATTTTTTTTCAGCTATAATTCTTATTTTTATTAGACAAAACAAACGTGCGTTACAAAGCTTCTAATATTACATTATTTTAGACATATTACAAATTGAATATTACATTATTAATCTCTCACATAGTCAACATATGCGATTTCCGCGATGACAGCCGTTCACGAAGTAAGTGCTGAAAGAGAATCAATCAGCACATCGGAAAAACGACAACAATAAACTTCGAGATTTCGAGTATCGATGCAATACACTTTTTGAGATGGGACAAGAATAAGAGAATTTTTATGACATTTATTATATTTTCATTGAAAATATCCATAACATAGAAAATATTTTTAAGAAAGAGATGCATTAATGTACGGTTTAATAGACACGATGATAAAAAGCGATCATGCACGTTCTGGTCGAGAGAGAACGAAACTACGAAAAGATGTGGGAACTGTCGGATTCTCTTACAGCGAACCGTGTTTACTTTGGCGTGTCTGAAACGAAACGCAGTTCTATCTACAGCCGCAGAGATCTGTTTCCTAAACAATCCGAGCGGATCTCGAAATGAATCTACAAGATGACAGACCACACACAATCGACGTCATGGGGCGCCGCGTCCGGCGGAGTTGTACGAGTTTTGTTGAGGGCTCGTCGGCCTCGGAGTTGCGGACGTCTCGGTTGGCCCAACGGGGAACGTGTTTCCTCCGGGCCGTACTTAAATTCGTAGCAGCCGTAAAAATAAAGTTCGGACTCGATCCGACGCGCGGCGCGATCACTAATCTTTCTTGATCCCGATTTTTCTCAGAAGCGACGACCGACGGTATCTTCCGCTGGCTAGTCGAAAAAGAGCGCGAATAAAGGTGCTCGCGGCGGGGAGTCCTGAGATCTCAAACCGGAATTTGATACGGAAAGGATTTTTAACATTTCGATTGGTCGGATTTGTTTTCATTCGATCATCCGTCCGATGAAATTTGTTACGAGATAATTGCGAGAGCCGTAACAAATTGGATGTATAGAACTTCGATTCTATTGTTCAATTTTATTTTTACGATTCTACATTTACCGTAAACGGATTATAAAAGACATTTAGTTAAGTCAAACAATCATTAATTTATAAGGATTCAGTTATGAGAGCACCAAGTATATAGTGTTGAGGTAACGTGAGATGTTGGCACGAATTTATAAAAGTGACGAATTTATAAAAAAATATTTTTAATTAAAAAGCACATCCGCTGTCTGTAGGTAAACACCTACATCCGCTTATAAAAATATGCGATCGTATAAAGGATTGACAGAGCCAGAAATATTTGCAAACTGACCTACATTTATAATATTTTTATCCATTTCAACCGATTCATTCGATCTATTCTTGAACGCGAATTCACGTCTCTTCTGATCGTATTTTTTTCCTCTTTTTGTTTTCTTCGTATAAACGTTGGTATTTTTAACTTAACCATTTTAATTGAAACGTTTCTTATAATCTCTCTTGCTACGTTATTTTTTATGCAGTTGGCTTATTTGAAATCGACATGCACGGCATGTGTGTAAAACTTTCATTACGACAAAAATATTCTCGCATCTGAAAAGAAGCGATTTATTTCGGGCGATTGGATTATGATGGATCAGGTAATCTTCTAAATCATCGTTTCACAGCGAGTTTTATCCGTTTACTTTATGCACGATATTGTCAATCATTCAGAATGCAATCGCGTGCGCGCTGTCTTTCCTCGAAGACATATAGATATATATACTTGCATAGTACCACCTTCATTTCTCACGCTCCTATTAATTGTTCGATACAACGTGGGCGGCAACCGTACCGTACTAATTAGTTCAAGAAGAATGTACTGAGATAATTTGTGCAGCACGGAAGAAACTGTGGGATCTTTCAAACCATTAGACGCCGCGCGACAGCTTAAACCGCAGGAGAAACGAGGAATGATCCGACCGCGGCGCAAGAGAGATCAGAGGGAATCGACCTTTGGCCGCTAATCGTGCGAGACACTGACAAAGTTTCGTCAGTGTCAGAGCCAGGTTTCTGATATTTCGCGGAGAGAGGCTCATCCTCATTGGCGTCGTGACGCCCGTGACTGATCATACTCGTAAAAGTCGACTTCCTCTCCCTCGAGAGAGGTGCCGCGACCGTTGCAGGAAATCCGGCTCGTGCGGGAATAGTTCTCCAAAAGAATAGGAACGTGCCGTTGTCGGAAATTCCGATTTTCTCCTGTCAAACGGAACTTGGTTCTTGCGAGAAATCGTGTCTTGCTCGAAAATAATAATTCATATTTGTCTGCGCGAAAAATATACATAATAAATGCTTTGAAGTTTCAAAATTTGAGTTTAGAACAATTTGTTGAGATATCGCTTTTGATACTTTTTTTAATATTATTTTTCATTTACCTATGTAAATCTCACTTGGTAACATGGTTTCCGGAAATAACTCACAATGTATACGCGACGCTTGATCAAGTAGTCAACCACTTCATTCCACAGTGTTTAAATTCCACGAAAAAGCTATTTGCCAAACGAATACCGTACATTTCTGGCACACGCAAAATTGGTGTTTCGTGCCAGACACGCATATATGCGTGATTATAATAGACGTCGAGACATGGGCATTATTTGCTTGCGGAGTAATAAACGTAAGATAGACCAAAACGAAATAAAACTCGGTCAAATCTCATGCAGTACATTGTGAATCATATTCCGCATTACGACTTCGTGAAGAAGTAAGAACCCGTCAAGTAAATTTCTTTATATATGAACGAATGAAATTGCCTCCGCATTACAGTTCACGAACGAGGAAATTTATTTAAGGATCTGAATTGGTTTAACACGGAAAATTAGCAAAATTAGGTAAATTACTATTACTGAAGATTTTGTGTTTGATGAACTACATAGACAAATCATCTTTAAGAGAATAAGAATAGACATAAATTGTTATTAAGAAATAGAAGCGTAAAATGGAATATCGATCTTCTATTCTCATCTATTACTCATTTAGCTTCAAATTCTCAATATTATGGCTAAAATATTAGGTATTGAGAAGTTAATTTATTATTTATATTTCTAAATTTAGATAACGTTAATGATTTCTTATCGAGAAATTTCTACGGTCGTTATTCACAATCTAGTCGCTTTATCATGCGCAAATGCGGCTTAGCGCGATTTTTTTTCACGATACTCTCATGTTAACGACTGCGTTGTGTGGCTTTACGATCGCGAAAGACCGGATATTGTTTATAAATTGAAATCGTCGAACGGCGCGGTAAAAACAATTCGATCGTACCGATAGCGTCGCTAGACATGGACAAATGAACGATAAAGCCTACGAGCGGCAAAGGCCGCGGGGAACTTGTTGCAACGAAGAAGAGTCGGATGTGCGCGCGTGCGCGCTCGCGTGTGTAAATCTAAAGACTTAATGAACGGTAGGTTAACGTTTCGCGAACACGTCGTACGTAGATAACGCGGGACAAATCGCCGCGTGTAGAACATGTCTGTAACGAGCCAACAGGATCGCTCGCGTCTTCCTCGCGGAAGTGATTACTGACGCGTCTCGCCACAGCAAATGGGCTTGGATGAATGACTAATGGCAATTGATACGGGACAAATAATGTGCGACAGCTACAAGACGGGCGATCCAATTATTCGCTATCAGAACCACCAGACTCGATAAACTCGCATAACATTCCGTTCTTTTACCTTAAACAAAAGAGAAGTCGATGCTTCATCTACCGCTTATTACGCTACTTCGATATAAATACGCGTGTCTCATGGTTTCTCATGTTCTCGTAATTAAATAAAAATTAAATAAAAATTTACATTTAATTTCTAGTTCTATATACATTTAAAAAGAAAAAAATTAATGTTTTCAATGTTTTTAGCGATGACGTATAGACACTATTAAAACACGATGAAAGATCAAATTGTCATTTCCGTTCACATTACCATAATTTACAAGGCAATGTGTGAACATGAAATAAGAATTTCATATGTAATAACACACGAGTTGACACCTTGCATATTTTTCTTAAAAATTCCATATACCCATTTCACACGTGCTCGTGACTCGTGGCGTATACGAGCGCACGATTTATGCATCATGACCTGGAACGAAGCTGTCCGAAAGATGTAATGGGAGACGAGCCGCGCGAGAAGAATCTCGCGATAAAGGGGCAACGAAAAAGCGCGAGAAAGTAGGAAGGGAAGGGCGGTAACGCACACGGGCGGTGAAACATGCGTCCAATAATTACCGGGATTTTCGAGTAAACACCATCTAGTGTTGGTAAGATCGCATAATTACATAAATTAGCCGCCGGTCGGTGCACGGCGAACGACGATGAGGAGGAGACCGTAGAGGGCCCCGAGAAAGAGGTGCTGGTAGCGGAGGTTGGGGTCGATGAGAACGGAAAGGAGCGCGAACGAGAGAATCGGATGAGGATGACTGAGAGAGGCTGATAGTGGTTGCTATACAGCACGCGTGTCTAATTTCCCTACGAACGGCTCGATCGGCGGGCCCGCGGGCGGGCCCTGTGATTTACGCAGCTGGCGCACATGCGAACGCACGAGCACGCACAAGATCCCGATGTTAAAGCTACAAACTGTTAAACGTCCTTAATAATATTCGGCGACGACGGTGGTGCGTCGCGAAGGCGATCGCGAGGCGAGGCGAGGCGATCTATCGTCGCGCGGTGATTGCGGGGATTCTCATTAGCGATTCCCGTACAGGTGTAACTCTCGGTTCTCCCTCGTGTGCGATTTCTCGCCGCGCGACGAGATGAGATAAATAAATACAAAGTGCTGGATGTTTCAGCATACCGCGAGTGGGAGTGCTGATTTACCGTAATGGGTCCGCGCGACTAGTAATGCTCGGACAACGGTTGCCGTCGGGAGAGAATAAGTCGGTTTTATATATGTGTAACGCTCGAGTGAGCTAGGGATGCATATTGATGCCAGAAATGATACTCTATCATATAAGAAAAATCGCGATTATAATAACGGCAGCGCTATTTATTCTTGCACTTCAAGTTACATATAGTTTTACTTTTTGTTACTCGTATTAAATACGCGAGAGTATTATAACACGAATTTCGTTATGCACAGTACAATGTTAAAAGCAATTACTTTGACGTTAAATTAATTTTCACGTAATATGCATGAAATCTCAGACATTTATACAGATGCTACTATATTTATATAATTTCACGTACGTTTTATCCGTGTCGACGTGCTATGACACATGTCATCGGTCACTCGGTCTCGACACTCAAAAACACACCGGTTTTCGTGCTTTGTTTCGTTTTGTGGTCGCATACTAATTAACCGGCCGCTAATTTACCCGCGCCGATAAATCATGCAGGCATATGAGTTACCCGCGCCGATAAATTCCCTCTTACGACACGCCGGATATTCGAGTCGAGTTCGACTCGCGTGGAAGTTGTGTGGTTTTTGTCATTAGTTTTAACTAAAATTTATCGACCCTAATAATCACCGCCGCGCAAATCATTATTTTCAATCCGCGCCGACTGGGAATTTTCGCTTTAATCGAAATTTATTCCCCCTTGTATTTACGTCGGAAGACGTTAATTTAGCGTAGAACGCATCTGGCGGGGCATTAGATGCAAGGCAAATAAACAGCACTGAAAATAGTGATACGTTAAGTCTACGTAAATCGTGTGTTTTGACATTCGAAGGGAAATGTTACGCGGAAACGTTTAAAATGAAGAATGCAACCACAATATGTATTTATGTCACAAAGGTTTAAATACGACTCGTAGAACATAAAAATATTAAAGTATTCGAAACGAAAGTCGAATACGATTGTGTCTGAGAGTTTTCTTGGATAGTACAAGTCGCAGCATTTGGAGGCTACGCTTTTTAATGAGATGCCTCTCACTTGCACCCTTGCTTCACGCATCGCGTAACTTCCGAACAGTAAAAGCGCGACTCACTGCATCATGTAAATTAGTAGTTACGTATCCTTGGACTAATCGGAGTTAAAGATCCGGGGTTGGGGGGAGGGGGCGCCAAAAGCCGTTCGAGCCAAGGAACACCCGTTAATCAAAATCGCTTTTATCGCATTTGTTTAATAACACATCTCGTATGCCCGCTGGACGGGTATCGTTTTCGAATGGTCGGTAGCTGGTGTGCATCCCCTCAATTTGCTTCATTCGATCTCTCTCAAATCAACAAAGTACGAAGTACTTTGCGGCGAGTCTAACCGTACGCCGCCGCGAGCGATAGTGTAATTTATGAGGGTCTGCGTACTACGACGCGTCATATAATTAGAACGTACGTGCATCCTCGCGATCGGAACACAATGCAGCGAAATGCGGAGCGTAGATTTTTGGCGGCGCTTTAAATGCATCTGGTTAATTGAATTTCGCTTAAATCGATCGGACGATCGCTCGCAGGTGGGCGATAAAAGAGATAGGTTGCCCTGGGAGTTAATCGACGAGCATAGAGAGAATTGCATATAGAGTTACCGCCATGACAGTCACATTCGACACTCATTAGCCTAATCGGCTTCATTACACGAAATTAATATGCAAATACGCGGATGCGCCGTGTTATTTATAACGCACCGTAGAATAGGTATAACGGCTCGATGCCGTTGGCGTAGTACCTAGCGCACGACATGTCACCCAATTAATTATCCACCACGCAATTCCTGGCTCATACTCGACGAAGTTAACGGAGTCTTAACGTTCCTCCTCTCCTCTCTCTCTCTTCCCTCTCTCGCTCTAGCTGCCCGAGCCGCCGGTGCATCGTGAGGCTCGTGGAGGTCGAGAGGATGGGCTCGGATCAGAGAGACTAGACACGAAGATTTCGGTCACGTTCAGAATGCGCGGAAAAAAAATATTAACGTCTTCAGAGTCCAACCGAGTACTTGATATTATAATTTTTTTTTTTTGCCCTGCGCAATCTCCAAGGCGAATATTAACGCCGTGTTGGGCAACGAGGCTAATTGCAATGTACACGTAATGATCATCTAGAAGGAAGTTACATAACTATTAATTAAAGTAATACATTACACGTCAAACGGTGTTTTCTCACCATAAATACGTGTTAGTCCTAGATTATTCAAACTTCTCGGTAAGCAGAAAGAGAAGAAATCTAATTGCTCGTTTTATTTAGTAGATAAAGTTGATTAACGAAGATTTGAAAAACACATAAAGGTAAACATTATAAACATAGAAGTTTATTTAATTACGAAGTATATCTCAAATAAACGTTAAAATACGATTTGATGTATTTAGGTTTCTTGTTTGAGGCATTAAAAAATATTAATTTGTAACGTATACCGATATACATAAAAATAAAATTAAGCAGTCTAAGAATCTTCGAGCGGAAAATCGGACTTTGTTCTAATTTAGCGTGCCCTAAGTGAAGCCAGAGAATTCTAATTTCCGTAGACATTAGACGGTGTAATGAGCTTCCGCTCTAACGAGGCCATAAGGCGAGCATACGCGAGAAGTCAGACGTGTTATTGGAAGCTATACATCTGGAATGTGAATCATCAGCACGAACGAGAGGAACAAGGCGATTTGTATCCCAAAATTGGGAGCGGGATATTGAAAGTCTTAAAAATGCCTCGTAAATTTTTCGCCCGAGACAGCTCAGTGACGCGTACAGATTTTACGCTTTGTTATTAATTTCGCTAACATGCATTGTAAGTTACGCGAATTGTTTTGTGAAATATTTTTGCATAATGCTTTAAAATTTAATTATTTAATATTTTATCCCATAGGATAATATCTCATACGAGAGCACCCAGTTATCGTTTCATTCATCGGGTGCATATACGCGTATATAATAATATTCGAAAATACGTCTACATAAATTTAATTAAAATCAAATTGGAAATTTTCGTCATATTATAACATATCCTATGTTGTAATTGATAGTCTACTTGATTGGAAACACTAATTAACTATTAACTTTGAACATGTAATATAAATTAAACAACATACTTTCGTTACCATTTTACATAATCAATTAATTTTTTGTTAATTATAAATATTTGTGTCAATATGGTTTTTTTATATATTTCTTTTATGCTAATATAATCTCTGTTTTTTAAACAGAATAATTATTATAGCTACCTAAATGTAATTTAATATATATAATAAAAAGAACAATTAAATTATTTTGGGAAAATTTGGAACAGAATGTATTTCTCTATATATAAATTTATAATCGCAAAACATATATCATTGCTTACTCTTGTTTCAAGCTGTCGAGTTTCTACAACTGTCTAGATTGATTTAAGTTCCCAGTTGTATATCCGATAAATTAATACTTTCACGTGTCTGCGAGCAAGGACCCCGGCCGCGAGCGTGATAAATCGGAAAAGTCTTGGGAGGGTACCAGTCTTTTATCTAAATGCCTTATTAAGCGTTGCCCACGCGTCCGCATTTCGACTTCTAATTTATGAAGGATACTCGGTGTTAATGCGCTTCTATGTACGCCGCTTTCCGAACAGACGTTTCTAACGAATAGATTTTATCCTATAGTCGGGGACGTGCCGTTGGGGTTTACATGGGGAGAGTAAAGGGAAACTCGGAGCAATAGAATAAATTATGAAAATACCGAATGTCAAGAATGATCAAAGGCGGCCGCGCCTTATTGTACACGTCAACCTGATTGTTTAGCTCTCATAACGTAAGCAGACGTCAGAAAATAAAGTAATGGGGCTGCCACGGTAGTGAGAATAATGTCGCACAGGCGAAACAGTAAAGAGAAGGTGACGACTGAACGTCAGTTTTTTTGATTAATTATCAGCGAGATTGTCGATTAGAATCGTCGACAAAATTTTTTACATACAAGTTGTATACACGCACACATACACATGTATACAAAGGATTATTATGAATTATATTCCTATTTTAAACATGATTGATGTTTTTACTGCCATTGCAATAGATATAAAAAGCAAACATCTCGTTAATTGATGAGTTATTAATTACTGTGAAATTGTTTGGTTTGATAAAATTGAACATACAAGTTTATTTTTATTTATTTATTAAATATCGAATATGTTTCATTGCGAATTTATAATATATGCATATTTCTAAAGTACAAAATAAAATATTCAAACTTTTTATGTTTGAATATTTTTGCTCTTTGTATACGTATTAAATTGCGACGCAATTAATTTATTTGAAAAAATTTTATATAAAATGTTATTTATATTTCAAAAAGTTATGGCTTGTTATCTGTAACTTTTAATTATTTCGACTAGGACTTTAATCGAAAAAAAGCAGATATTTGAAATACCGCAAAATCATGAAATAGCTTGAAACACTTCCGCTTTGGGTGTTGTAAACGACTTCTGTAATCATCTTTCCGCCGTTAGGCAGGGAATCATCCAAGTTAATAAGTGGAAAAACGAAAGGAAGGAGGTTCATTTAGAGGCACGAAACTCTCTTTAAAGGAAGCAGAAACCACGTTAACGCATGCGCCAGCCACTCTAAGTATTCTCGTAAGCGTACGAAGAAGGTAGATCCATTGATAATGTCCCTCGCCTGTTCTCGCGTCCCGGTCGTAAGGACTTGCTCATAGTTCACGGATGTTAACCAACTGGAAAATAAGGGAGACTCGCTTGGATCGTTGAAGGAAGAGGAAACGGGAGAAACGGTGCGAACGCGCGGCAAGAACTTCTCCTTCGGTCGAAGCTAAGCACACTCTTCTCTCTCTACTCTCTGTTCTTTCCTTTTCTCTTTCTTGACTAAGATTATGAACGTTCATCATCCAATCATCCTTGCTCTTTTATACCGTTCCATAATTATTGATTCTATTATTATCAATTTTTACAGACATGCGACTAATTTCTTCAAGAATAACCTGCTTGTAATTATTTAATGAAATAACTTTTGCATTCTGAATTAGATAGCATCATTGCGTCTATATATGTGTATGTATATATATATATATATATATATATATATATATATATATACAAAAATTTATATATATATATATATATATATAAATAATAATTTAATATATAAAATTTATAATTAAACTTGAAAATAATCTCCCTAAAGAAATAGTTCAACTTAAAACGCATTTTTACTATTTTTGATGTCTTTGCACGCAATGCTTCTCTATAATTGTAATATATATATATATATATATATATATATATATATATATATATATATATATATCATCAAAAATAGTAAAAATGCGTTTTAAGTTGAACCATTTCTTTAGAGAGATTATTTTCAAGTATAATTTCAAATTATTTTTATTATAGACAATTGATTCTTATATATTCACTTTTTTAACTTCCTGTCTACGTAATTAATGTTGCTTATAAATTATGTTACTAATTTGCGTGTACATACGCACATTCAGGCAACGCAAATTTGTTAAACTTTAAAATTTCATAAATAGAAACTAATTATTTATACAATGTTTATTTTGCAATTTAATATTTGCATTTTACATTTAATACAATCATTGAATAATTAATATTTTTAATAATTATTTTCACAAAATGTAAAATTATTATAATTTCTTTTCACTCAGGCAGACAAAAGTATAAAATGTTATCATGAAAAAAAGAAATAAACTCGATGTAGATATTTATTAAAACAGTTGAAATTATTTTCAAAATTAACTTAATTGTTATTACAAAAGAACAACAGAGAAATTATATAACATATTTTTGAAAGCTTCGAAGATTCAATTTCGCGTACGCATTCAGCCTCGCTTGATATATAGTATCAGAAATACAAAGCTTGCAAGCTTCAAAACGTGCGGGTCGAGCATGCTTGAAAAGCTGGCAATTAATGGATACTATACTGATGGTAAGCAGGAGCTTATAATGCAGGTTTCTATGCCTTTCCCGCTGGTGATAGGCATCTCTTGTGCACTTTTATATACCATCACGTACGGATTCAGTATCTATTCTAGGTATCTATGTAGACATTTAGTATATACCGTCTAGTATACGTATACACAGATTCGTTTGTGCACAATGTACAGGGTGACATTGAAAACCTTACTACCGTTTGATGCCTTGTATAATGTTGCTTTTCGATTTCCTTTGAATTAATTGATAAGACATTCGAGCAATATTGATTTTACGTGTAGTACAATGACGCTGATATTATACGCCGATTCCGTAGAATTTTTTTTATCTTCGCTAGAAAATGCTAAAAGGATTATGCTTACGTCGATCACGCCCCATTCCTCCATACGATTTATTATCCTTCTCTATCTATCCGTGCGATTCGCCGTAGCGATTCGAAACAGTAATTTATCTAACGTTTCGCACAATTGAGCTATCATCGCGCCCGTTATAATAAAGTATGAGAGGCGCGATTCTAACGCGTTTCGAGCGGCCGCGTTTCGAGCGGCGTGGTGCGCGATTGTTCGCAAGAAATCAGAATCGCGTTTCGTGGGATCAAATTCACACAGCACGCGCATGGCACGTTCGTCGAATGCATTTCCTTCGTTCCTCCCGGCATCTGCATGCACACCGTCTTCTTATTACTATGGATAATTTTACGGTACTTAAAGAAACTTTAAGAGCACGCTCTTAAGTGCATTTTGCTAGAGTATTCCAGCAAAAAGGCATTCCTTAAAGAGCATCCGTGCAATTATATCATTTCTTAGTGTTTACACCTGGTCCATAGTTCCCTCCTTATTCCAACACCTTCTTGCTGCTTTCTTTCCGGAATGATACAACACTGACATACAAGGAAAGTGAGCGAAGAAAGTATCGGATGCCTCGCGACTTTAGTTGGCAAAATTGCACGTTATAACGAGCGTTTCAGACAGGAACAGACTTCCGCGAAGTCGATACGAGATGCGCTGATTGCAGGAAGTTCGCATACGAGGAATTGAGGCGAGAGTAATCATGGCGAAAGCGACCACCCGGTACACTTAAAGACGAACGCCAGCTGACTAGTCGCATTTTTCATTAACACGCTATAAAGCCTCGTATGAATAGCTGGACCACAGAGAGCGATGAGTCGCGTTTACCTCACGTGGACGTGACCGAGATTCTTTTACGTTAAGACGCGCGATAGCGGAGACTGGCGCTAGGGAAAGATCATTACGCTCGAAAAAATTTATCGGGTCGATCTTGATGTTGCTTGAGGAACCTTATCGTCACATTAAAATTTTTTAATGAACTTTTCACATGAATCTAAAGTGTTCTAGAACGTGCAACTTATAACAAAAAATATGATGGCAATTACAAATCAAATTGAATTAAATTATTGAGAATTAAAACATCGTGTAACATATATAATTTAATTAAATATAATATAAACAAATTTCCTTTTCTCATACATACACACACGCACACAATTAATAGTTAATTGCAGTCTAAACTATAACAAATTTTCTTATAAAATTTTATACTTAATTTATATTGAAATTTTAAACTTAACTTATGTA
The DNA here is from genome assembly GCF_016802725.1 of Solenopsis invicta. Taxonomy (NCBI): domain Eukaryota; kingdom Metazoa; phylum Arthropoda; class Insecta; order Hymenoptera; family Formicidae; genus Solenopsis; species Solenopsis invicta. Next base: position 21,291,329 of record NC_052666.1, on the reverse strand, counting down.
AACTTTAACAGTACCAGGAAATATGCCGATTAATTTTTTCTAATATTAACATATATCGATGTACTTTTTTTCAATATTCCATTATTTTATATTTGCTCAATCTTGTTCTCTTCTTCTTAATCTCTTTTCAACTTAAAAAAATCGTTAAACTAACTTCCGTCTTCGATAAAAATGTCAGTATCGAATCACGGGATGCCAAAAAGAGAGGAAAATATGTGTAAAAAGGAGAAAATAAAATTTGTGTACATATATATATATAAAATATGTATTCTACGGGAACGTGGATGAAATTCCTAACGGAACTGTAATGTATGTGGTATCACGAACACATATTCAATGATCGAGATGCATCTATAGAGATTCTACGAAAATTGCGTGCTTACTTAAACTTATCGTATCTCGACGAGTTTCGTTTAGTTTAAACGTAATTATCGCTGCTATTTCGGTTGAGCGTCGACTAATTAGTAACGAACGAGTTGCATCAACCACGTTAATCATTCATCTACGATAAATAAGCGAGTGTATACAATATCGCAAATTAGGCCATAAAAAGCTGTAGTTGCTTTTCGCCGTTAGTTCTGTAAAAACACGTCATCACTTTGCAAACTTACAATTTCTCATTCTTTACTCAAGCCACACGCTTCGAAGGTTTACTGCCCATCTCCGGCGATCCGCTCATGCCCATTCTTCTATATATATATATGGCATATAAGCGAGGAAATATTACGACATTCATGAAACGGGCGCGAAGAACAACGAAGTCTTGCGCGAGCATGGTTGATTACTCAAGAAAACGGAAAGTATCTTTTTTCTCATATAGTAAACTTGCAAGCGGATCAAATATAAAGTGCTGTAAAGAAGATATATATTTTTATTTATTCTTTGAACAAATACGTAAATACATATATTTAACCAAATTAATATCTATAATGTCTATAATGACATAAATTAAGACATCATTTTTGTAATATTTATACTTGCACATTTTTGAGAATCAATATTTCCTCTAGTGACAGAGCGAAAATGTTTTCTAATTGCTGTATCTATAAAAACAATTTTAATTGCTTCTAGGTGCAATTATATATACGCTAGTTATGTATATCTTTTATGTTTAGAAATCGTTTTCCAATTGTGCGCTTACATTTCATATTACGCAAACTAGATTTGCGTGCCGCGAAATAATCACCTCTCGAGACGTCCGTTCAATCGGCTCGCATCCGGTCTTTGCGCATAATTTCACATCTCGCTCGTTACGAGTATTTCAGTCGCGACTAATTCTGAAAAAATCCATAACGCGGTACAACGCGTCTCGGACCGATCCAATAAGCGTAGGACCCGTAAACGTCGCGTCGTGGTTCGCAAGGTAAAACGCACAGAATGATTTACGAAGCGAAAGAGGGAAAGGCGAACGGACGAACGAATGGAGACGAGAGACTACTCCGACGTGCACGCATATACGACGCGCGAACGAAACGGGACGAAGGGAACGGGGACGGCACGGACGACGGTAAATCTTATTGCGATTGACACGTGTGAAATGCGTCGGTCGGCTACTCGAGGGCTCGACGCTTTGACTCTGACCCGTGTACATACGCTCAAAGACTCCGAGAGAAGGCGGCCAGCTGACTCGTATGGCGCACGCTAAAAAGGGGCCGCAATATGCTCCGTGCAATCCGCCCGACCAATGCCCGGCGCACCGTCGCATAAACTTTTCTCCAATTCTGACCGAAATCGATTTGACCCTGGATGAACCGGACGAGGATGAAAAAAAAGTGGCGATTCGTAAAAACGAGTTATCGTTTCACGGACTGTGTCGTAAACGCAGGCATCTTCCTGCGAGTGACCTCAAACATCTGTGTGTCACGTAATGGAATGTGCCACGTCCTCGATGCATCTTCCGAGATCGGTACTCGACGGTACGCGGAAGAGTTCGCTTTTGCAGAAACTCTTTCGAGATCATTTAAATGACAACTCGCAGTCAGAACGAAGAAACGGCGGTTTTGCAGTCGCTGACTTCTCCATTAGAAGCGCCGTATATCTACTTGATATGTTGCGACACAGAAGAATTCAAGTGCAATTAAAGACACGGGACCGCGCGACGATTATTTATGACTGCTTTTTTTTTACTTGGAGAAAGGTACGAAGAACCCCATAGAAGTATGCATTATCGTAGCACCTCGTCTTTGCGCACAAATCTACTGTACCTTTGCAACACTCGCATACCGCTTACGCCATACAGTCGTATACGCGAATGCGTTTATGTGGCAAGTCAGTATGCGGAAGAAGTCGAATTCATGCGCTTGTCAGCGTTGCTTTTGAAGTCGATTTGAGTTACGCCTAACTAACAGCCGCATATGCTCACGCGTATATACCTGGCTTAACTTACAACCATCTGAAGAAAATCTCTCTCTTTTTAATACGGTTATTTGTTTTGTTACACAAGACGCTTGTAAAAACACAAAACGAAGGAATGACAATACTTTCGATTCACCCGACAACAATATCGTCTTTCGAAAACTGTACATCTGTTTAAACATCATTGGCAAATGTACAATTTGGCCTAGTATCCTCGTACTGGCTGCTCACATTCTAGAACGTGTCAAGAATCCGAACGAATCAGAGCGGACGACAAGTTTCACATTTTACCTTGAAAGTGGCGTGACAAAATTGTCCGTTCTAGCTTTTTCGCGTCGCAAAATTTTAGGAGGGCTCCTAGGTACGCTAGGACGGACACTAGGATTGGTCGCAAAAGAGATAGAAAGAAGGAGAAAAAAAGAATGTTTGAAAGGGACGACATGTGGCGCTCGAGGAAGCGGAAGGACATGCGTCGAACATTCGTAGGATTCTCGTGTCCAGCGCGATTTTGCAACTTCTGCATTTCATACACATGCGCACGGCTATCTATATAGAAAATGTACGAGCGTGAAGACCACAAATGAGCCCCTATTCAAAATTAACCAATGACTGAGACGCTCGCGTTGGAATATTGATGGACGCGTTTCTTGAGTCACGCGGGCACGTGTTGCGGCTACCGATGGATTCTACCGTACATTAAAATGCAGAATTGTTTTTTTTCTATGACAGCACCGTCTGTTTTACGAGCAAATAAGGTTTCTCTTGTATATAAGGTGTCCCAAAAGCTGTCGCACGATGTTTCAATTACGTATTTGTGAAAATAAATTAAACTTAAAAATTCTAATAAGCAAATGTTGCGACAGTCAAGTTAAAAGCAATTTAAATTTTGCAATCGAAATTTTATTTGTCAAAAAGACATAGCATAAATCATCATGCTGACGTTCTCCTAGTATAGTGCAAATAATATTCAAACATTTACACGCGTAATATATTTTTAATATTATTTGTTAATATATTATTTAATATTATTAGTTAATCTGATACATTTAGAATATTAGCTGTTTTCTTTTTTTTATTTTAAACATCTTCTCGTTTGATATTATACGATTTGCGTATATCTCGGTTGGCGCAACATAGCTAATGCAGATGTAAGCAAAATGCCCTTTCGAACAGTCAAGCGGTCAATAAAACATGCAAACCCACAAACGCGAGATTGCTTTCTGTGAAATGTCCGAAAAGAAAAACATCTGCGGTTCGTCAGATCGAAACGAAAATTCTTGGTAATTACGATTACTATTCGGTTAGTAAATTGCAACTTCAAACTCTAGCCTATGCCAGTTTATTTATCGAACGAATGAATTTCGTTTTTACGATTTCACCGAGTCGATCAATCGCTCAGACAGTGAGTCAGAGTCGCTTCCAAAGGCCCTGACGGCGTTAGCAGTGTTTGCACTCAACGTACAGCAGACACGCATTTAGCTAATTGCATTAAATCGCGATGGACAGCGGCGCGTGTCCAGTTTCGTCGGCTCCTAATTTGATTGAAATGTTCAAGGGAAAATTCGACTCGCAAAAAATATGTATCCCCACCACCATTTCCTGCTACCAGAAATAACAAAGTTAGTAAAGCAAAGACACATGACTTCTACAAAATAACATTATTGAAGAAATATAACAATATTTATTTGTACTCTACGAAAAAAATATTATTTTTACTGCTATTGTATGACATACGCATCTGATTGTATTAAAAGTGAAAAGCCACAGAAGCTCGCGTGCATCAACGTTTAACTTCGAATTCTTCTCCTTATTGCACATTTACTGTTTTTTAATCATTGACTTTTATAGGGCTGCATTCCCACTCGCAAAGATATTCCGCGAAGCGAAACTGTCTAATATTTCGCTATTTCCTATTGTAATCGCAGAAGATGTTCGCAATAACGGCACGCTAAGGGGTCATCGACTCGCTCGAAGTAGATGCATTATTCATCGGTCGAGAGACATCACGGTACCTTCGATCGTGGCCGAAACGCTACGTCGGTCGATTCCGTTTCCGAAATCGTTACTCCGCGAGATCGTCATCCGCGATGAACGCCGGGACAACGAAGAGGCCGCGCGAGACAACCGGAACAGAACCGAGCCGGACTGAGGTCGTTGTCATCGTCGTTTCGCGTTTAAAGCTGGGGGACCAACCCTCTCACCCGGAACCTCCGTTTGACCGGCGCGGATTCGATCTCCAGCCGGTCGGCCGAACGCTCGAAGAGCGCTTGCATTATTCATAACCAATTCCCAAATCCCGAACTCGAAATGAACCAGCGTCCAGGTCAGCTTTGTCCTCCTCCTTCTCTCCCTCCTCCTCTTTCACCCGCGTCCACTGCCGCCTCTTTATCGTTTCATTCTCCTTCTCGTTTTCTTTCAACTTCGTTTCTCGTGTTTCATATCTTTACTACCTTCTCTCAATTTGGAAAGAATACAAGCTATCTGTGCTTATTTGCAGTGATGAAACGGCACGAATTATTTCATGTTTGTTGTGTAAGTTTATCAAACGTGCTAATTGGCTGTGGAGTATAAAATTTCAAAAAATGCTGTTAAAACTCAAATTTTTAGAATCTTTTATTTGTCTTTTGTTCGATAACAAATTAAAGATGTTTAAAGAGGAAAATAATGTTTCTGCTTACACATCCTGCAATAAAAGTTTGCATCTGTAGACACATAACGGTGTAGCAATGATATTACCGTTCGAGTGAATTGGCAAAATAGCTATTGAGTGAGTCGAGGTTTCTTCGATCACTTCTATACATACGTTGCTATCTTCCTTTGAGAGTCAGTGTCGTTTCATGAATTCAGTGTCGTTTCATGAATTGAATGTCTCAATAGACCGATCCTACTCTTCGACACCCACCGGAGTACGGTGAGATACCGATCAACGTACGTAACAAGATGTAGCGTTGCTTAACGTTGCTGACGTTAACAGCTCAGATCTAGGCAACGTGAAAGAATTCGATTTGCGTCGATATCGCGCGATGTAACATTGTAAAAAGATAATTTTGTCCACCGCTGTGAATTCTCGTATCTAACAAACGTCTCTCGTTCTCTTCGTTGCACGTAAGTGGTCCGCAACGAACCAGTTTAGGTTCGTTTTCCACCCGCCACTCTCTCACCGCTTTCGACGGTCTCGTTATCTCGATTGAGATCCATATTTTTTCTGGAATTGACCACTCGTAACAACTTATAAACTGAACTTCGGCAGTACGTATCGCGACGCGACGCGAATATCGCTCGTAATGATGCGACTACTTTGCGACTGTCCCAAATGTTAGATTAAGAAATGAGAGGTCGTATGCATCGATAACGTGGCGAGAAATATATTGGATAACGGATTAACGTGCAAATTTCCAACGATGGAATTCGCGCCGTCTGGCGACATTAATGTGCGAGCATAAAAGAAATAAAAAGACACTCGTGCGTTCAGCTAAGATGATTCGATTTCTCTCGCGCCTTACGGTGCTCTTTGTCGTCTTCTTTATCTTCATTTAAACTTCTTTCCTCTCCGTTTTAATTTATAATCTCGTGTTTTTCATCGCCCACTTGCAACTTGGTGTGAAAGCGCAGCGCGAATATCTTCGCTAATGATACATCTTATTTGCCGGCGTCACCGACGTGCAAGGCGGACATAAAAGGCGAAGCCGTGGATCCCCCGCATCTAAAGCGACAATGGCTATTCGTATCACTGTCATCTGCGGCAATTGAACTCGCTTTGTTGCAACATTCACGTTTGCTGCTTAGTTTGACGCGGCTTATCTTTAAATAATCCGCATTTGTACAGATAATTGTGAAATACGTCGCTTAACTTTGCAAATGGCTACGTCAACAAATCTTCTCTGATATTAAAATTATTAAAGAATTATATTCTCTCTGTTTTAACGTATTAATTTTTTTTACTGTCAAATTTTGTAGATATTATTTAGTGTATAATTAGGTTTGAGGTCACACTACCGTTTTGTTTTGACAGAACTTCTTTAACTGTACGCAATCCTTTCGTTGTCGCTCGTCAGATAAAGCCACTACGTTCTACAAATATACATCTCTTTTGCGACCGATGCGCAACGGTTGGACGCGAATATAGACCCAACGGAGACGCGAACTGACATTTAATGACTTCGTCGTCGAGCATGCAGGCTGAGAAAATGTAAAGCCAGCGAAAAGATTGCCAACACAGCAGGCCGAAACCAGCATCACCGTAGTGAATACATAAGCTTCTAATAGCTAATAGCGTTTACTCGCCGTTTGACTCCGCGAAAAGATGGAACACTCGAGGCTCTTGAACGCAAAGTACGTTAGCTGATGGCAATCGTAAAGTACGTCAAATCTTTGATCTATATTCGGCCATGGTCGCTTTTCTCCCTTTCTTTCGGGCTTGCCATTGGCCGTCGCGGCTCACAAGAAAATTCAATGTGACAATTTCTCTGAAGAAAGGAACACTTGATTGACATATTAATTAAGAATTTATGTCACTATTATCCGTTTTAAATTTTACTATTTTACACCTAACCTTATCGGGACAAAAGTTTGGAACAGATTTTTGTGAATAATACATGGAAAGAACAGTTTTTAAATATGTAAAATTTTAGTTGGATACAGATTTAAAAATAATTTTGTAGGACCATTAAATTTGTAGAACATTCAAAATGGCTGCTAAGACTTTTTGTACTCTTCATCGTTCTTGAAAGTCTTACATATTTAATAATAGAAGAATATAGATCAATATAAATCTATTAAGGAAGCTTTGAATTAAAGATGAGTCTTATTCAATTATAACTATTTTTTATGTGATTTTCTATATCTCTTTAAGTTCATTAAACTTGACACCAAATAAATTTTTAGTTTTGAAACACAGTTATAAGTTGAAAAAAAAGTATATCACGATATTAAAAAATTAATGAAGTTGAAAATAATGATTGAAACTAATGAATGAAACTAACAAAAGCATCTATTCCTCTCTCTCCCCAAATACTGTAAACAAATTGTTAAGAAAAATAATCATTTTTATATTTGTTTAGATGGTCTAATAAAATTAATTTCAGATCTGTATAGTTTCTAATAAAATTGCTTTCAGAGCTATTTATAGCCGAATTTTTAGATATTTGAGTAAAATCGTTTTTTTTATACATCAATCTAAAAAAAAATGTTTTATTCTAAAAGAAAAAATTTTGATAATAATAAATCAAATGAAGATGAATATGCCACGTTGTCTCTTAGAATGAGTGACTCGAGTGGAAATGACAAATTTGTCGAAACATGGTTCAGAGATTCGCGAGAACCAGGTCATTGTTACGGAACACTCGCGATAATCATTCGCTTTGAAAAGCGTGGAATGAGCATTTGCAACGGCAAGATCATTTCTAGCGGTACATCGCGTAGTATACCGACGTAATTTCCTTTCTCGAAAGTATCCGCACGTCTTTCGGTGGAAACCAGTGAGCTATTCTTACAGCGGTTTTTGCCATCGCACATCGTAATGTTTCGCATCGTTTCGCCTCAGTTTCCCATAACCGTGAAATTCGTTTCGTCGAATAACTAGAATGAAGTTCTTTATAAATTTATATCTACTAAATGTCTTTATTATTTCTTATATAAATATCTTTGTGATGTATAAAAAATTAAATTGTTTTATTTTGCAATTATTTTTAACGAGAGATCACAGTAGTATGATAACTCTTGAAATTAATATGAATACATATTACGTAATATAAATGTGCATTTTAATGAAGATATTTCGTAATATATGGGAGACATTTTTACTTTGTGATCAAATGAGATCTCGTAACGTCTATCTAGTTTCAACATATTCTCGTCCAGGTCACGACTGCCTGGCGTCAAGCGCCAGAATTGCGGAGAATTGATATAATCGGGCGATCTCGCGAACCTAGGAGGTCCGAAACGTCCCTCGAACGTGCAGCAGTAACGGGTGCTGTTCGTTATCTCTGCCAACGATGGGCAGAACTCTTAGCGCGGCAACAATCGCCACGGCGGAAACTCGACACGAGGACATCCACTAGTGCCAGCTCCGAACCGCGGGCCAATTAATACGCGTCCGTTCAAAACGCGGCCGCGCCTCTGTGTGCACGCTTGCCTTTCCGCGGCACACCCGGTACATCGTGTCGGTCGTGCGGCACGGAAGCCTGGAAGAGAGATAGCAAGGGAGATGGAAAGAAGCTGCGGTAGAGAGAAAGGCAAAGAGAGAGAGAAACGAAGAGAGAAAGGCAAGAGACCTCGCATATACGTGCCCGCAACGTTGAAAAGGGTAGCCCACGGAGCATAACCAAGTAGCTCACGACAATAAGCAGGGAAACGTTTTATTAATTGCCGAGATCTGTCAGTGTCTCCGGCGAGCGCGTTGCCATATTAAATGGCCGTACTGCCGACCGAAACCGACGCGGTGGGCAGCTCTTGCAGCCAGAACCGACGTATGCTCGCCGGCGACCGGTGGCCGCGAACGTTGAAGGACCACAACCACGGGGCTCCTTCTGGGTATTACGTTTCCTCGTGGTGCACGACGAGAGTCATGGTAGCGCCCATTGCGGCGTAACAGGGAGGCCTGCTCGCAAGGAGCAATGGGCGCGGGGAAGAGAGTCCCGAGATCCCGAGAACCGGTCCGCTAAGACGAACTTGGCGGTACTAACCACCTGCAGATACGAACGGATCCGCGCGTCTATCGAGGGAAATTCTTCGATTCTAATCGGGCAAGCTCTTCGCGGCGCGTTGCCTGGCATCGGCCGTCGCATCGTCGCGCGGCACGATGCAGGTAACGGTAAGATTTGATCTGCATGGACGTAGACGTTATTAACTATTCGGCAGTTTCCCTAAAAATTCAAATTTGTTTTGGTAAAAATGTCCAATAGCTTGCTAGAAATACGTAAAATCTTTTGAGATCTATTGATGAAAAAAAAAGAAACGATAATATCTTTAGTGCTATGATAATTAACGTATTATACTGTGCGAAACCGCAAGTAATGACTCTCATGTAATTCTCGATTGACTCGTCCTCTTCGTTTCTGTTGCGATAAGAGCGTTTCGGCACTGGTTGATTGGACGATAAATCGATTCGAAAAATCGTGTAATTATTTCCGCCGTCAGTCCGCCACTAGATCGGCGCGGCGTCGTGTCGCTCGCGATGGTGAGGAAGCAAATGCAGCACGCGTATGGGTGAACGTATGTTCAGCGATCGTTTTGCGGATCACGCGAAAATCCTCGACAGTGTTTGTACCGTAATAGGCGCATAGTATATATCCACGCTAATTAGTATACTCGCGCGCGCAGGCAATAACCCTCATAATCCGAGGTCACACCAGGTCAGCTGTAACTCAGACACGAGACGATTCATATCGTGCTCTTCTCCTCCTCTTCCTCCTCTTCCTCGCGGCCTTTCTTTCTCGCTCTCTCAGCACCCTGCGACGCTGCGCTTCGAGATGACCGTCGCGATGGCATCGCACACCGGTAGTGACCAGTAACGGTCGTGCGATTTTTACAGTGCCGACTCTCTCTCTTGCAACAGCTTTCTTAGCGTTTTCCAACAATGAGGATCTCTCTCCGGCAGTTGTTGTGTATGAACGGAACGTTCTCCCGAGGATCGCCAACATCGCTATGCTGCCGGTTCCGCGTAGTCTTACTGAGTTTCTTGCGATGAATCACGTTGCACGACGATGCGTATATCTCACCTCACCTCGCTCTCAGATATGTGGCTCGGAGATTAACAACTAACGAGCCGACAGTGTTCAATACCGATGATACCGAACTCGGACGGATCACGACGATGCGTGAGCGACGTCTGCTACTTGAGAGAAGTAGAGAGAGAGCTGATGCCTGACACCCGATTTGTTAGACCATTTGGTATCCCGTCAGTTGTACGGCGCATGTAATGTCGGTAATTTAATTTATGGTGTTTACAGTAGTGCAATTTTTGCTGGTAATAGGTGGCTCGTTAGCCGCCTTTCAGGTTATTGTCCCGTTGATATAGCAGGAAATATGTTACTAGTATGATGCAACAATTTTGCAAAAATTAAAAAAAAATGCGTTTTCTTGCTGAGGAGAGCATTGGAACCGGCATTGGCAAAATCAACCTCGAATGATTTCTTTAATAACTGTCAATAATATATATCTATGTTTGTGTGATCTATCGTACGCTAATATGTTAACGTTATGCAATGGGACTTTATGCATATGGTATAATAGAATTCACCTTTAGTCTTGTCTAGATGAAAATGAATTGAATATCCGCCGATGTTTTGAAATAGCAATACATTTCCCATTTATTCGCTTAATCACAGCGCTAGTGTATGTGTCACAGACTAACGGCTACAAGTCCAAGAGATCAAAGATGAAGATAATACGCTGATCACTAATGTATCACGTCGTCATCTATAATCATCGATCGACACGTGATCCTCCCGGTTCTCTGCCGCAGTCACGCGAGAGGCACCGTTCGAATACTATTTCGTTAACCCCGGATTTTCGCATTGCTGCAAATATAATACAGCTAGTTACCGTTATTGGTCTTTACCTTTTATAGATACGTTTGAATCATGCCGCCGTGCAAGCGAATAAATCTTGCCTCGCGATTCAACGGAGTTTCGTTCGATGACTCACACACCGTGATAACGCATACGAAGCCTCGTACGCGAACGGATAGTTAACTGTTAACGAGTCGGAGGATCAATACTGGCCACATCGAAATCGCACAGGTCACGTCTTCATCGTCCGCGATCGCTGATCGATGCGGCGACCTCCCGTTCTCGCGTGGCTCACGAAATGCCTCGTTCAGCCAGCGATATGTCAGCGGTTTATGTTCAGCTTCGATATTTTTACGACTTCGTAACGCAGATAAATTAATAATCGGTATTCGACAGATGGCTCCGTTGAACTCGAATAAATCGCGTCGTCGTCCGCGGTCATTGATCAATGCGCAATCTCCGGGATGAACTCACGAGCGGATTGCAAAATGCTTCGTTTCAAATCGATGCGTCAACTCATAGATTATTGTATACAGGTAGATCTCTTGAAGATATTGATCCAATATCTTTATATTGCGTCGTTGAATAATCTATTGTCAATTTTTGAAAAGATTAAGTGAGAGAGATCGTGATAAAGAGGAAACCGATTAATTAGGGATTAATATGCAATTTCTTTTTTATTAAAAATAATAATACTCACAATATTGTGATGCAATTTTGCACAGTTGTACGAAGCTTCAAACGCTGAATCACGTCTGTATACATGCCAGTGTCTTACCGAGATGTGACACACAGGTTAACTGCTGACGCGTCGCGGAAACATCGGCGACACGATAGCGAGTCGCCTTTGTGGAACGCGGATGGATCGAATCATCGTCGTCTATCATCATTGATTGATGCGTGACTGTGCGCTAAGTCTCAGGTGAGGTCAGAATATCCTCCAATTAAACGCTGACCTTATCACGCCACTATCTAACATACCGATATTTTTCCCAGCGTTATAGCGTGCTCAATTTAATTATCATAAGAGATATTTGCTGCGCGCGCTTAGCACGAACTTCAATATCGTACTAATTGCAAACTATTTTATATACTTCCCGTTATAGAGCATGCGTAAAAAATCTTGGGCTCCAGCGAGGTTTCCTAGTTCGCGCGGTTCAAACTCTCACTGTGAATGAAGCGGTAATTTTCGCGAACTTTATCGCCACCGACGACGAAGGGGCCATTACGTTGTTATTTTCATTATTCTCGCACGGACTTTCATCGCATCTCTTAAATCCGAACCGAACGATTCCACTCGCAAGATTCACTCGTGAAAGTGAAGCTCCCTCGCTCGTTCGAATTGATCGTTCGCGCATTTCTTAATGCCGCACTCCGCTACCAGTGTATTTATCGGCATGATGATCCACTCTCGGCGCTGAATAGACGCGTGGCGAATAGACGCGTGGCGACCACCGAGTCACGTAGTAACAAGCACTTTATCAAATCACCTTTGGCGATCGCGGACGGATCAGCATCCACCTGGACCCCGCTGATTGACGTGACCCCGCGCACCCAGGTGGAGTCACGCGGGGTTCACGCAGGGTCATCCTCTTCGATATCTATTATGGGCACAATCGCGTTGTTATTTTCCGGACGATACGTCGCGCGCGACTGTATCGCCCTGCGAGGGCCCGTGTTAGCCTTGTTAGCCGAACATTCTTTATAATTCCTGTGGCGCGGCCCATAGTGGACGCGTTTATAATCTAGCATCGATCACCTTCTCTCCGAGTGTATCTTTGCGTTCTCTCCATCGTTCGTCCGCATGTTGTGTGTGTGTGTGTGTTGCGAGATTACATTACATCTCCTATGTGTACCTGTGCGTGTGTATGTTGCGAGATTACATTACATCTCCTATTTACCTGTGCCTATTATGTCCTGTCTTATCACGAGGCAACTCCGGGTAACCAGGCAACACGATGGAACACGGATGTAAAATGTCAAGTACCGAATCACCTAATTGCCGTAGCCGATAATCATCAAATATAAGCTAATACATGATTTTTTTCCTGTCCCCGATGGTATCGCGCGTTTTCAATGCATCGACAAAGAATCGATTACGTTCGGCTTAGAGTTCGGTTCGAGACGTACTCGCCTACGTATCGTGTCTAAGCATCGACTTCATATGGGAGGAAGGCGGTACGGTACAACCTGCAACCGTTGGAAGCTGCGGGGTAAAAGCTGCGATCGTGATTAACCTCCGCGTATTTTGCCATCTCGGCCGCGATAAACACGATAATGAGAATCGATGAGATTTACGCGAGAATTATCGCCGTCGTTTCGCGCGATTTCGAAACGTAACGTTACGTAAACATTCGGAGCCTGAGGCATCGGTTTAAAAAGAATTGAAAATTTTTTTGCCAAACACATCTATCACGCGGCCTCTTCGCGTCAAATAAAATCCAATGTCTTTCATGTAGATTTGTCTCTGCGCGTTCGCGTATTGCTCGAAATATGTGTTTCTCCCATACACACGTACCTACTTATAATGGACGTACTCTCACTGTCTTACGGAACCGCGCGCGCTATCGACCGACTGAACCAATGTTAGCCTTGTTAGCCGGGACATTCTTTACCATTCTCGGTGCGCGTACCATCCGCATCATAATCTAACATCGATCACTTCTCGTGTTCGACTTCGCCCTGGCTCCGTACTTCGCCTATCCGCGCGCGGTATGTACCGAGATCTTGTTGCGTGGAACCGAAACCACACGTCTGTCTCTCCGTCTCTGTGCGCGCTGCAGCTCCCACGAACTCGCGCGTGTATTTCTGTGCACACAGAGACGCGTCCGATGGGCGACGGATAGGAAGGTAACGTCTATAACGGAATCGCACAGGGGGTAGGGACATACACGAGCGCGCGGCTCGTATACCGGGAACTAATGCGTTTACGATGTCTGCCTGACAGTACATCAAAGTCCAGCCCGGTTCCAAGCGATTCTGCCTCTCTCTTACTCTCTATACTTCCCGCCCTCTATCACGTTTCATCTTTCTTTCCTTGATCCGTCTTTCTCTCTCTCCTTATTCAACGTCCAGCTCCGATCTGCTCTCCCACGCGTTATTATCGAGCGCCATGTCCTCTTACGATTCCTCCGTCGATTATTGATCGAAGATCGCTTTTAGGAATTATCCTCCAGAAGCGCGGTATCGGATTGCGCATATTAATCTAATATCTTATTGCCTATTTCAGTAGATAAGTGATTCTGTTATCGTGAAAGAAATATGATAGATATAACAGTGAGCTAACTTTTGAATATTATTGAGTCATATTACAATATATTTATTTTTTAAATATAATAAAAAGTATCATGAAATATATATTATAATACACATATCTAATTATATGTGTGTATATATGATTATACATTATATAAATCTAACGCAATCAAATGGGAATAACGTATTGTCACACTTCTGACGTAAGAATGTGGCCACCATTGTTCCGCTAAGATGTCTCGTAACATCTCGCCTCTTTGGCGAAGATCGAGCCTAGCTTACTCGCCCATAAATAGGCATCGTATGTCGGAGGTCGTTGATCCATTCCTGGCAGATCGTTCTCTCCGGCGAGAGGAAGGCCTTTAGCCGGTGAGCATCTGCACGGTGCATTCAACGACGTGTATATACCGCTATGCGGACGGATATACACATAGCTAGGACGTTCTTGCTGCACAACGATAAAAACGCTACGAACCATCCAAGAAATCCCTTTCTTGCTTCGGACACACCGTTAAATAGAAATCTACATGGACACCGTCGACGTCCGTACGGGCGACAACGGCAGGTGAAGTCCGAAAGAAAATCAACGAGGGATGAGGAAAAGAGAAGTACCGCCTGATCGCAGCGGAGGAAATGGTGGGCGTGAAGTAATATTCGTAGGAAATTACGGGGCCGAAGAGACTAATACATTGAACACGCGAGAAAGAGCGAATGCGTGACTGATATCCCGCGACAACGACGTTAACGGCCGTTTCCTCAACGCGGAAAGACCAACTTGATTTTTGATCGTGTTGTTGTTTCTAGATTCGAGTGTGAGAGACGTCAAAGACTTGTACAACGTCGTCACGCTGTCATCGTTTTCATTAGACGCTTCACGTTTAATGCGTTCGTACCGTTACTTCTTAGGTGTGTCAATTACTATCACAATAAACATACACTCGTCACGAACGCTTAACAAATAATAAGAGCGGAAAGGCGAGTAATGGAAAATGATTTTTAATTTGGATATAACATCTGCACTCTTAATAGTGTGGATTTTGCAGCATGTAATTTTTAGACTTCTTGCAACGTTGCTTAAAACTTCGTATTTAACATTACCAGCTTTTTTGGTCTTTTCTGTCGCATACGTGTCTTAATTACTATTGCTTCGACGCTTCATAAGCAGTGTGTGTACACGCAGCGAGGGAATGTGTCGAGGCGGACGGGTGACAAAAAATTACAAGCTGATGATCCCTTACGGTTGGGATCCGCCGTTAATTAGACAGTCGTAAGGCCGCTTTGACCGGTCGGTCGGACGCGGAAGGGGAAAACGAAGAAGCGGGTGGGCAAGAGGACGAGAGGAAAGTGATAAAGAACGTAAGAATGGCGCGCGAGTGGAGACCTGCGAAAGAAGAAAGGGCGGTCGTCCGGGAGACGAGCTTCGTATGGGGGTCGGCCGAAAGGCCCCGGTCTCAGCCGCGACCGATGGACGCAGGTCCGTTTCGGGCAGTTACCATAAACCATAAATAACTGGACGGGGGCATAAAAGTGCGCATCTACCCTCTCATTAATTTGATTAAAAAGGCTGTAAATTAGCAATTTCGCTAATTGCGGCGTCACGGTTTCTTTCGTCCGCCGCGTTTCGATATGGCGTATGAAGCGGTGGAGAGAAGGAAAGAGGAAAAGAATGAGAGAAAGGTGAGGAACGATGGAAGGTGGACGAGAGAACGGCGGCGAAGAATTAAACGAAAAGGTACTGAAATCGAGGATGGATGAGGCACAAAAGATATGAAGCGTGAAAAAATTATCATAATTTTAATAAATCGCTAGAAAAAAATACAATAAATTGCACCGATTGGCTAACGAAATTTGGACCTCATAAATCGTATTAATCTGAATACATTCTCAATAATAACATGCTATTAGTTTTTTCTCCTAACATAATATGTTAGAAGAAATGCATCGTTGATACAAAACTGTTAAATAAATCAATGACCCAGCATGGCTTACTTGGAAGTTCTACCATAGAAGATAATAGCGCGTGTAAATCTCTCGTTGTACACTTATGCTGTAATAACGTAATAATATTTACAAGCATCAGCTTTTAACACCGTGTAGCGCAACGATCAGAATAGCAAAACGAGATTCACACCTTGTTTCACCAGGAAGGATTCAATGTTATCTAGCTTTCACATCGATAAAATTTTTCTTTCCGTAGCGCAGGAATAAAAAGATGAGAATTAAAGAAACAAAGATAGCTATATCAAGATATGTATGTTAATATTATATTAACTAGCTCTTTAATGCTAACTCTATAATTGCAAACTCTTTCTCTTAGGAATATATGTGATATATATACGATTTTCACTTTTAAAGTCAAAATTTGCCACGACATTCTCAATTTACTTTAGAACAGTTTTTTCGTAATTAAATAATTTTTCTCCGAAGAACTTTCCGGTTGTCAGCTGCAGTAATAACGATGCGTTTTCATAAAATCCCACCTATGTGTTTGCACATCGCGGGCATTCCACGCGAGTAAGAACCGTGCTCTCGCCGGTGACAACACAATCCGCCCGTACATGCCGCTCTAGAATTTCCCAGAGGCTGGCGCGCGCCGAAAAGCTCGCTGTAAAATTAAGTCTGGCGCGTTGGCGAAATACCGAGCGAAATACCACTAGCCACGCCGGATGGAAGCAGCGGGAGGGCAAAGGTTTGGGTCCGAGAGCAGGTGATCACGCCCACACCTGCGCGCCGACGACGCTTCACACGCACGCTATCGCACGGAATAAAAGAACATATGCGCTCTGCGCGAGTGCGTGAACATAGAAACCCGCGTGTCCGACTTGCGCCGCGCGCCGCCGCGCCGGTGCGAAATTAGTTATGCGTGTGCATACAATCGTCTTTTTTTCTGAGAAGCAGCATAGTATATACATTTCTATCAGTTTAGTATTTGTTGTTGATTGCGACTAAAAAAAAGAAAAGTATAGATACCTACAGAACAATTTGACTATCATTTCATCTCAATGTTAATTTCCTTAATTAATCCGTGACTAAAATTTAGCGATAGCACACGGTTACTTTATAATTGTATAACTGAATGAAGCTAATGGAATTTTAACTTCTATTTCACGGTTAATCATACATAAATGGTCATTCTACAGCGTCAGTTCTTTAATTTAACGGCATTTTCCTTCGGGGCATAAGCTTATTTTATTAAAATCTTTATATAATCTTTATCTCTGTTAATTTTTCCCAACTCGATATGTCCCAGTATTTTTATCTATTTGCAATTTGCACATATTAAAAAATTCTGTACGTATGAACGTACGCGATAAATCGAATAACCTCGAGAAAATTTAACACACGTAGGAATTCGATATTACGGGCAGTAGCGAACGAAACGACGCAAGGAGATAAAAGTTAAAAGACCGTGCGGGTACACTCGCGAGGGAGCAAACCGGTTTCAAGACGATAACAACAATTTCATGGCCATCAGTGAAAATTGTGCGAAAGAAAAATGCCGTATGATTTTAGAAGATGTAAAGATCTCAAAGAGGAGTTTGAAGTTGAGATGCGCTCATAATATTGGCTTTGAAATTGTCATAATTTTTACTTTCTTATAATTTTTTCTATCGTACTTTGCTTTTAAAAAAGAATTTTCTTATTGCATATAACATTAAAAAATTGCATTGTTTGCAAACAAGAGAAATAATTAATTAAGATTATTATCAAACGCGAAAATCCAGTAGAATATCTATTTTAGATCTTTCTTTCTTTGCTTTTTTTTAAAAAAAAACGAAAAGTTTTTGCCACAATTCTGCTTCTAATTATTTGCTGTTGATATAATCTTTCTTAATTAATACTCATTTATAACTTCAAGATAAAGAGAAGCGATTTATGCAAGTAGTTTGTACGACTTTCTAAAGAGATGTCAACGATATAATATAATTAGAGCAAATAGGAACAAATTATAGTATTTATAATGTTATTGAATAAATCAGAAATTTGTCTTGTGTCTTGATAAGACAACGGAAAGCTAATTTAAATAAAAAACAACTAAGACGAAATCGGTAAATCAAAATAGTACATAAAGCAATTTTATTATGTATTTATTATAGATTTTTAATTTGTATTTATTCATATTTATTTCACTACTTGAAATAAATACTTGATATTAATTATCATATTATATCAGATTTTTTAAATTAAATTAACTTGAATTTTTATATAATAATTTATATATAGCAACATTTTAATCGCAAGTTGCGCGTCACCGAATTCAGACATGCAACAGACTCGCGTTTGAAGCGGCTCGCAGATGTCTCGGATATTGAAATAACATAACGCGATATCCACGGGACGTCGATAGTGGGAAGCTCCAAAAAGCCGTTGCACAATGACCAGCCGATATACGGGGGAATTATCGTGACGTATCGGTCGTATTCCGTTCGAAGAAGAGGAGGAAGGAGATGAAAAGAAGAAGAAGAAGAAGAAGAAGACGGTCTTTACCTCTTCGGCCGAAGAGAAGGACGCCCCTCCGATTCGATCAGATACAAGAAGGGCCGCAGGACCCCTTCTGCGCGAATGCGCAAGGTAATGTCGAGGAAGATCATGGGACGACGAAGAAAAGGAGGATACATCGGGATCGTGCGGCCGACGGAGAGAGGACGAGTCAGGTCCCGGACTGACGATAGGAATGTTTTCTGGCTCCGATACCGAGGGGCAAGAGGAGGGAAAAAAAGGAGAAACCCCGCGCGGGCGCGTATTTATAGGGTTACTTTGTCAGAGTTATTCCAGTACCGGCCGAAAGCCGAATTGGTACTGTCGTCATCTTTTCCGTCGCGATCTTTTATCAAAAGCTCTCGCGCGACTGCGGACGCGCTTGTATTTTTCCTCGCATCCACTCAAGATTACTTTTTTTTTTTTTTAAAGCGTCGTTACATTACTCCGGGAAATATGACGCTATTTAGGAAGCTTGGTAAAAGCGGCTTATTTCATTCACGTAATAAACGCCCCGGACAGACTCGCTGAAAGGTATAACGGATAATTGTATTCCGACAATTATCCACAGATGTCTAATGGTACGGTGTGAAATCTTAAATGCTATCATTTAATCTCAACATTCATAGTGTCATTTACTCAAGATTACTGAAATTTATATGAATACAAATAGTTATAATTCTTCAACAATCCAATGTTATTTTTGGGAGATATGACGCAATTTTTAATCAAAATTCAGTATGTCGTGAAAAATTCTATTGTTTACTAAAGATAATAACAGTTGTAGTATCTCTCTTAAAATACTATTGCACCTAAAAATTATCTGACGTACCTCTTTAATTATTTTAGCGAGAAAGTTCGACAGCAACTTGCACCTGTCAAGTTTAGTAACAGTTTCAAGTTGAAATTTTCTCGCGTTTTTCCAATTTTCGAACATTCGGAAAAAGAAGTAACTGAGCAACTACTGTTTGCAGCGAAAGAATACATGCTTTAGTATATAAGCTCTTAACTGACCACGTTTATTGAGTATTGGAGTAAGAAAGAAATAAATAAATAGTTAAGGAGAGTACACACAAAAAGAAGCAGGAGAGGGTCGAAGAAGGAGAGAAACTGTGAAAAAAAAAGGATAAAGACGAAAAGCAGCTAGCCTTTCTTCATCATCGTTGTGTTTCTCTTCTTTCGCTTCTCCTTCATCGTCGTCGTTTCCGTCGTCGTCGTCGTCGTCGTCGTCGTCCTCATCGCTATTGGAGGGGGAAGACGGAGACATCAAAGAAGGCGACATATCCGTTCACACTCGGCACTCATATATGTTCCCTCCTGTTCCTTGGTTGTTCGTGGACCGTATCGTCGCGATGGTATGCGTATGCACGCTTGCACGCATGTACGCACGCACACGCTTTCGGCTCGCGGAGAATATGGGTAACTCCGGTCGGCTGCAGGTCCGCGAATAACACGTGACTACCATAATGCGGCTGAAGGCGTCTTAATAAAATGAACTTGTCATTCCGAAACAGCTAACCAGCCTTCGGTCCACCTCTATCTCGCCGCCAGACTCCTGAGCGCGTCCTTCTCCCTTCGCCAACCTCCTTCTTCCTCTCTTCGTGAACCCTACTCAAAGTCTTTCCAGCTTCCTCCATCTCGAGCCCTCCACGCCCTCCAACTTTATTTATACCTCGTTAAATTAGCGCCGATCGTCGATCCACCGTGCGGAGAACTCATAGGATCGTACTGTTCATCCTGCTCGTCCTCTTCGTTTGGAGACACCTTGTCGCGTTCCGCATGTCTCATCCTGTCGACGAAGGTGTCGTTGTATCGACGTATTGAGCGATCGGCATTTTAGATTGCTAAATATCTCTGATATGTTGATATAGCGTGACGTTCTTAATGAATCACGATTTCTATAGTTAATAACGGGCCCATGAAATTATCTAAAATAAAATTAATATTTTTTTTATTTTTTATTTTTTGATCGTATAATTTTTCCAACAGAAAATAATAAAATTTACGTGAGAGGAAATTTAAAAATTGGAAAATGAGAATTCAGTGATAACTATATGCTTGATTTACAAAAATATAAACAAATCGGAATGTACTACCTCATTTTTCTAGCTAAAAATTGATAAAAATTGGGAAAGGTTATGATCACGCGACCGCGTTTGATGCTCGCGAAATTTTCACCCGTACAATAAATAACAAGTCATAAGGCCCACAGTCCAAGAAGGGGGAGGGGGAGCAGAAAGAGTGATGGGTACATCACGGTGGCCACGGAGAAAGGGCAGCCACCCAGAAAAGGGCAGCGGAGCACTTGAAATGAAAGGGCGAATGGATGCGCCTAGGTAAGCGCGCAAGAGACACGTAAAGGCATTTATCTCATTCAAGGTAGGCCTTAAGTCTCTGATCAGATAACGAATGTACACTCTGCTCTCCGCGGCGGTGAAACTCCGTCGAGGCGACGGACGTTCTCTCGCTCTTTCTGCGCGTACTTCACGTGGCGTTCCTCTTTTTCTCATTCCCATCGTTTACCATCTTCTATTCGCTTTTACATTTCTCTCCTTTTCACATCCAGCTGGTGCATCCGCGTCCAGTTCTCTTCGATACCGCGTCTTTAAGAACTTCTGTAACAGCTTGGTGCGCAAAGGCGAGCACGAAAGTGGCATTTTCCGAGAGAATTCAGTTCCAAAAGGCTTCTGAAATAATTCTTTCCCAAAATTTCTTTGAAACGCAACAATTCAAATAGAACTGTTTTTATCCGCCGCTTTTTTATCCGAGAGATTGAAGAAACGTTTAAGCATGGAATATAATAACGTGCCATGAAGCGCATTGTTCGTGGAATGTTGGCAGTAAAAACTAATAGCAAACTTTGACTGTGACGACGCCGAGGAATGACGATGGTGATGACCAAAGTCGCGATACGCGCGCACCCGAGAGAATCTATTTATCAGCTGATTTATAGTGTAATTATCCGGTCGACGATTGCGCGAGCTCTAGGCGATGGGAAAGATAGTCACGTCAGCGCGAGATTCCGAACGTTTCTATCGTGGCGAACGCAGCCTGGGAATACCGCGACCATCGGAGTCGGACCTCTTCTTCAAAGCGCATTCCATAAGTTCTGAATTCGCGCGCGAGCGAGCGAGATCGTTCCGAACTGTTTGTTCCGTCGACGCGGACAGAGCCGACTCTAAGACGATAGTCGGTGATTTATTTGGAGTATTTGCTCGGGGAAAACGGAGAACTCGCGGAAGAGAGACGGGCGACAACCGCAAAACGACGCAGCGACAGCAAAACAAATGATTTCCAAGCGGCTGCCACTTCGGGGACGGTCCCGAATTTCTTACACGAATGGTAGGTCAAGGGTCGTGGTTTGGTAGGGAGACAAAGTCGTCGCGACGTTGAGCACGTCGCGTCTGCGATTCTCAAGATTCGCGAACTACTTTTATCGCGACTGGCAATTGGTAACAGCTGAATAGAAAGGAACATCTTTCCTTTCTCTTGAATTATTATCTCCTTTTTCTCTCGCAGATTTACGTTTGTTGTCTATTAAAAAATGTAATGATATTATCCTGACAGTCATAATGTTAATTTATCACCAGAGAATAAACGATAATTGGACAAGCGCATCTCCATTCTTACAAATAACTGACGTTCACCCTCCCTGAAAGACGTATTAATTACCCGGGAAATATGATCCGTGAAACGCACGATTGTACGTTGACAAATCGTTTGCTCACCGGTCCGCGGAGGTATGATGAAACTCTCAAAGCGATATATCGCATCCCGTGTCCTCGTGAGATAATCGATCTGCCGGCGGAATATCAGACGCGAAAGGGAGGGGAGGAGGGGGGGATCTTTAGGATCATGTAGATAAGGTCTCGGTTCCGAGAGGTCATGTCTGCCGGATCCACGCTGCATCGTCTATGATTAATACAATCGTGAATGTACTATCTCGTCAAGGATAATAAGGGACGCGAGTGACACGACGCGCCATGTCGCCCGGTGTCCCACATAGTCAGGCAACGTTTCAGTGAACTCCGGGCTCGGGCCCAGAGGGGGTCCGACGTCCACTGACACGGACATTTCATTTAAAGCGAGACGACTGACGGAATTCGCCGGATCTCCTCGGGCCGAAGAGTCGCATGATCATAACCGATTTCTATATATTTTTTTCGGATGCGATCAATTCGAGCCTTAGACGTGCCAATAGATGTTACATCGTACAATCCTCATCTATTATATTAACAAGAAAAGCGCAACAAAGTCTCAAAAGATATTAAATATTAACAAAATTATGACTACGTTTTCGGGATCATAACATCTTATACATATTCATTAATATTCAACATTTCTATAAATTATGTTTCTAATTATTTTAGAAACGATAAATGTTTAAACCAGTCATATATTATTTAAAATTCGAATATGTCGAGTTTCCTGTGAGCACTTTTTTTCCCTTTCGATCTAAGTTCAGTATGTCTGTAAAGGGTGAAGGAAACTCGGTGGATTCGAGCCAAACTGCGGTTTAATTTCTTTCGACTGCACGACGCGATCGTAAAACGACGTCGTAATTCCCTTCTCGTATCCTCGTCTTAACCCTTTTTCGACCCGCCGCGGCGCGCCGCGCCACCTTGGCAGACACTTCCTCGAATCATAATCATGGAAAATGCGATAGAACAGACGTTAGATAATAATTCATTTATTTATTTTATTAATTGCACGTGCATGCTTTCGATTTATCTATTATTAATACTTCTAATACGAACTTTTATTAGCGTTATCTAACATTAAAAATAATTGCCCACAAAATTTCTTTTGTAATTACTTAATGAGCAATCGCTCATCGAATCGCTCGAGTTTCTTCGTTCTCGTGGCAAGTGCTTGCGAAAGATTTTCGCGGACGTGTCCTCAAACAGAAGGAAGAGATGAATGTAGCGTTGGTACATCGAATTAATTAATGATTCGTGCATCCTGTGCTTAATTGATATACGCGCGAGCACAATTAATTTATCGTCCGACGAGACTTTCCACGGTAATTATCACTCTTGACGTCTTAGGCGTTTAACAGACATTATTATCGACTTGTTTACGATAGGAACTTGTTTCATTTTCACAAAGCGTACACGTTTCATAGTTAATAATAATTGCGAAACCGTTCGGTGACCCGAATAGTCCGACGCAATAATTCATGATAGGATATAAAATGTTAATTGAACATTACTTAATTCGAGATTATTTGTCGATAAAATTGTTTATCCTACTGTCTATCTTATCTATTATACGTTAAACTTTAGTAGTATAATAAAGTTTGTTGAAACAATATATATACGTGGAATAATACAAAAGAATTGCAGTGTTTGTCCGATAAGAGATAATGTAATTTTTATTAGATAACAAGTCGTTCGAATCAATATTAGAACAAGTGTTATATCTTCAAAGGGGGAAAAAATCTCTTTATTCTACCTCTACGGTATTGATTGTATCAGTTTCGAGATATTCAAATATATACTCACTCAGTAGTAGATACACTCTTGTCCAATTGAACAAGATGCAGCTATACAACGCAAATATTTGCTGTCTGCGAGTCTTCTCCGGTTAACCGCGGCGCCGTTTATATACTTATCGTCGAAAATTATTCTCTACATTTTACGTACCGGAACATAGGGAATACTCCGGCATTCCGTCGGCGGAACGAGCCGTGTAAAGCGATTAGAAGCTAGAGGAGAGCGCAGATAAGATTTTCCTATCAGCCAAAACGAAACGCCGACGTCGCGTCACGCGAAAGGATGGCAAAATTGCTTGTCGCCGCATAGTTTTGCGATTATTAATTAATGCGAAGCTATGCGCAGCGCATGCACGCGAAACGCACTCGAGACAAAGCCTACCACTATTCTCTGAAATAAACTGTCAACATGAAAACCGAAGTGGCGTCATGCGACAAATGCTTTTCCTCGACAAAGCGACGAATGCCTGAAGCGTCGCGCGACTCGAGTTGCATCCTGGACTCTCCCTTTTCTCTCTTTCGCCTGTTTTCCTCGTTTATTTTGTCCTCTCTGCAACACGCTCACTTCGAGAGGCTTAATGAAATATGACAAAAGACAGGGACTTGCTTCTTTTAGTACGAAGTCTTTAAACACCAGTGATTTGTAGGACGTAGGTCGACACTACACGAAATAGTTAACAGTTTGAGGGCTTTGAAAAGAATATTAAGCAAAATTGTAATTAAAATGTAATTAGAAGAATTTATTTGAAAATTTGCTTGTTGTCGAACGAATTATTTCTTAATTTTCAGTACTTTTGAAATGAAAGATCAGATCAAGTGTGCAAAACTAGCTTTTATTCATTTAAATTTGTGCGATTAGATTCATCAGAATTTCATAACATTTAGCATTCAAATGTGCTCGTAATAAAGTTCACAGGTATTTTTCTTAACGCACAGGGGTCGACTGAAAATACATCCTCGCTACCGACTGGCATCTTTTCAAGCGTATCCTACATACGATGACTGTTTCTCTCTTACAGGGCGATGACGCCCAAAGCGCCGTGGGGTTTAACGCGTATTCGCTCCCTCCTTCGCCTCTCCTCGTTCGTCTTGCGCTGGCACATACGGCGGCTCTTATCTCGTACGCGTATCATTACTCAATGACGAATGCCTCCGCCGGCGAAAAAATCATTAAGAACGCTCATCCATTATGGCAGCCGTGAAAGAGTCCCTGTGGTCGCCGCCGCCGCTGCTACAGCCGCAGCCGCGGCAACACCTCCGTTTTAGTGGCCGCAGTGGCTGGAATATCTTTCTTTCCGTGATAGCCACGCCCGGTCTTCGACACGAGCGAGAATCGATAGTCGTAGGATTGCTGGGAAATGATCCCTCGTGGCCAGTATATCTTTCTACTCGCTTTTGAATCGACGTGTCCAGGCAAGAATTGCTAGAGTTATGTCAAAGCCGTTCTTTCCTTAGATATTGGTTAAAAAAGTGTTCTTTCCAATGTTTTACGGGGAGGATTTATTTGAGAAATAGTCAGTATTTTCTACGTCGTGTGAACGTATTAATTTTAGAATATCTTGTTTACGTGTAAGATAAATGAAATATTTAATATAGATTAAAAAAGATTTTTTAATTAAATTTTATAAATGTCACTAAATTAATAGTGTCAATTATATTTCAGTTATTTAAAATTTAATCTAAATTGTATTACATTTTTGTATTACATTTTCCAAGTATCAATAATTTAATAGTATACCCATACTTAAATTAATTGTGTACTATTTAAAATCTCACTTACTAAAATAATTGCTTTTTTCTGTCGTGCTCACTGCGTATATATATTTTTGATTTATATTTTTAATCCTCTTAAATCTGTATTGCCGCAGTTAAGTAAAAATAGCACCCTGTCCTCTTAATTAATTATTATTGACGTGTTTGCATATATTTACGACATAATAATGTCGAACTTTGTCCAGGCCCCGCTTTACGGGCACTGTAAAGTAATTAACACGATACGTTGAGGCGGCTAGGAAAAATAATTATCCGAGAGCACCTTTACGCGTGTAAACACGCAGCTGGTGGCTCAAGCGGTTTGTACGCGTCGGCTCGGGTTGCGTGGAAAGCTTGACGTTAATGAATAGTGGTAAACCGATCCGGAAATAATGATCCTTAAAATAGACCGCTTGTCCGGATATATCTGATACTTTTCACTCATCATAACGGGAATCGCTTATTTTCAAACACCTTGGATCATTTATTATCTATCCATGATAGCATCTAGATACCGATCTTTTGCTGCCAAGGAATAAACTTGTTAAATTATACGATTATTTTTAACAAAATTATATCTATGTGAACACTTATACTTAAAATTTAATAAAATTCTCGTCAAATAAATTGTACATTCAATCCAAGTATTAAAAATGATTCATAGTTAATACTATTTTTAATTACTGTTAAAAGCAGCAAGATTATTCTAAGTGTAAAGTTATTACGATCAGAGCTCTCCATATTCTCGTTGCTCCGAAAAGATTCTTGCGAAGTAATCCCGAAGTTAAATCTCCGGCAGATATATCGTGCGCCGAACGCGAGCCTCGCTTCAGGGTTAACACATTCCAGGGAACAAAAAGGTGGAAAAAGGTTCCCGAAAACGCTCCTCGTCGTCGTCGTACGGGGCGTTTGGGGTCCAGCTCAAAAGGGCCCTCACGTACCAACGTCATGAGATGAGACGCGTAAAAGATGAGAAGTCGGGGGCGTGGCGCGCAGTTCTCTCTCTCTCTCTCTCTTTTCTTTCCTTTTCCTTCCGACGAGTTTCTCTCCTGCATTTGTGGCGGCGGTGCGCGGTGAATTCGCGGTTATAAAGCCGCGGTAAATCATTAACGGGCCTCTTCTCTCCTTTCTCTACCTTCGAACTTTCGTCTTTCCGCTTATTTCCTTATTAAAGTCGCCGACGCGATGGCTTAGTCCGGCCGAGGTGGAGTTCCATCGGGTGAACGTAATCTTTTTATCTGCAATCGCGGACGAATGATGGCGAGAACAATTTGCGCTTTTTCTCGTAGCCGAATAATTTCCGCCTAATTTAATGCCGATAAAATTCCAATCGTGATGTACGTAAGCATAATAATGCACACTTTGTTTTATAATACAAGTAATACCGATTATTTCGTTATTATCATTATTTTTCAATTAACGAAAATTTTGTTTTAATAAATTAGAATAGTTTGTTAGACAAAATTTGATACGTTAATGTCTCATTGTTACGGGATCACTAAACCGAAGGAATCGGATATTATTTTACAAATGAATTAATTTGAAAAGTTACAATTAAAATATTGTACGAGGAATATCACAAAAATTATCACAAGATAAAGGCGCGACGAATTTCGACGAAATAAACACTGCATTTCATTCGGTTCATAGCTGCTGTGAAAACATTAACCATCGTTTACCCGCGTATTCAAGCTAAGGAATCATTACGTCAGCACTCGCATGTGCACGCACCTCGCTTATGCGAGCGCGAGACATTTATATGCCGCGTTTCGTTCGTGCAATTGTCGCTCGCTCAGCGAGCGCGTTTAATGAGCCGCGTCGGATATAGGCGCTCCCAAGGAAAGGGACGAGCGACGTTTGCATTCCACCGGTTCTCGCACGGAGTTTCCTCCAAAAAAATTCATCAGTGCAAACAGGATGGCATACCGTCGCCATCGGGCGCCTGGCCGAACCGCGATACGTGTGCATGCACACGTACACACACGTACACGCGCACGGTATGCAATGGCCGCGCGCGTGCACGGCTGTATGCACGTACGATGCGACCGTGATGTATAAGGTGTTGCGGGTAAACGGTCAACAAACTGGCCGGGAGCCGAGGATAAATGAACGAAATTTCGGCACCTGTGGTATGCCCGCTGATGCGCCTCGATTCATATGTATACAAGCGCGCTCGTTCGTACACGCAAGCTTGGCTGCAGCATTTACACGTGTATCGTTTCTCTTTCCATTCTGTAAGAAGGAGAGACGCGAGGAAGAGATAGAGAGAGAGAGAGAGAGAGAGAAAACAGAGACAGGGACAGGACACGTCGAGTGCGTTAAGTAGCGCGGCTCGTTAATTAAGCGATTACATCACTCTCGCGAAGTTCGTTTTTGGCGTGAAATATCGCGCGGTGCGGATGCACAACGAGCGAGCACTTTCTATCTCGTCCTTCTCGACGCCGCAATCCCGACCCTCTTGCGCCAGATTAAATTGAGAAATATGTCGCGTGGCATAAAAAATAATTGGAGCGATCTCTCTCCAGACCGTGAACGCGCGGCCGATGGGATCGCGCGGCCAAATTCCTTCATGAACGAATCGACGACGTATGAGCGCGCGATCTTCGCGGATATCAGATCGGATCTGTGTGAGTTGTAGAATTTCGGCCGCAGGGAGCTCGATGTGAAATGAAGGGATAGTAGCCACCACATTTTTTCGAGCCCGCATGATCACGATTGAAAAATTTAGAGACCAGCGGGGACGGTCCCTGTGTAGCATTTGAATACCTATCTCAAACGGTCGCAAGCGTTATCTCGATTAATAAATCCCGTATGAGGTTGTTTTTAGCGAGAAGCGTGAGGCGCTCGACGCATACACACGGATCCCGCCTCTGTCATCCTATAATCTTCCAATTTTCTACCAGGCCGATTAAAAATATTAACCGCCACCGCCGGGGTGTCTGCGTTCTTTTATTTGTCGTACGTGGCCCGCGCGCGTAAATAAGAACAAATAATGGGCGACACCATGTCGCTCCGAAATTCCGCCCAGCATCTTATCGCAAACAGACCGTGTCCGGAGGCACCAATTGCATCCATTATCACGTCGCGCGCGCCGATTCGTCGCAACCGGACATGAGGAAGGCGTCGTAGCACCTCAAATGGTCCGTCAATCAAGTGGGCACGCACCTATACACGCAAGCACGCGAAAACACGAAGCCGTTTACCGGTAGCGAACTAATGTAAGAGATACCAAACACCGCCGCGCGCCGGGTCGTTCATGTCGACAGTATGTATACAATATATTCCGTCTGGTCGACTCTCTTTGGCCTGCCACTGGTTCTCAAGGCGAATTTGCATAGTTTACTTCTAATGATCGACCTAAATGACTCGCATCAAGTGATATATCGACAAAGGTGAATCGTCGAAAGAGAATACTCTTTCACACGAATGAAGAGATAAGGGTATAAATGCCAAAAATAAATGTTTCAGTTCAAGCTGTCTTCCTCAACAATATGTCTACGAAACGTGACTTCTATAAATACGAATTTCTACTGAGTCATTCACAACGAAGCTCTTTTCATTCTTCATTTTTCAGATTTTATTTTTGCTGACTGATCATTGAAGTGTTGCTGAAAAATGAAGATGTTCTTTTTAGCCTCAAGAACGGCTGGCCATTTTTATGGAAACAGGTTCCACTTTTCTTTTGATGAATCAGTCGGCCAAAAGAAAACCGTGTAAATTCACCTTTACACCGATTCTCCCTCTTTTTCTCTCTTTCTCTTTCTTTCGTCCTACGCGTCTCCCTTGTCAGCCGGTTACCAGCTCGACATTCAAGCTGACGTTCGAGCGACCGAGGTGCGCTTGGAAGGACGAGGTGCCTGCACGAGAAAGCGAGCGAAAGATCCGTATCGCGATCTTGTTGGGTCTGAATGAAGAAATGTAAATGCCAATTAAACATTTTATTGATACGCTTATGTCGTGTACCCGCATCTGGTTTCTTTTGCTCACGTTCAATCGGCGATTGCGTTCGAACGGACTCCTCGCGAAGAGCACGCGTGTTTGTGTCGTTGAATAACGCGAGACGGGAAAAGAGGAGAGTTTTACTCCTCGAGGAGACCTAATCCACTCGTCGTTTGCGGTTAATGCCTACGGGAGATCACGAAATCGAGATAGAATTGATCGCGTCCGGCCGACGCGGGTGCTAATCGTGCGAAAACGATGGGACCCTTAATCGGCGTGTCGACGGGCGAACGATACGAATATAATCCGGCGAGGATCGCGAAAAAGCGCGACGATCAGCGAGTAATGTTGCCGCATTATTCGCGCGACGCTGCGACTTGAAGCGGCCGATACGTTCCCATTTAGATACCGATCGACAGACGAGATTGGTTCGTTAACGAGTGTTATGGATTTACTCGCGGTCAATAATGTTCTTTATATAAAGTATGTGTACATATACACAGTGTGGCGTGGAAAATAAATGTGACGTCGAGATGACTGGATGGGATAAAATATACGCGTATAAGCTGAAGCTGAGGCTGTACATTTCCTTATACTCGCAATTAAGATCTATCCCTCGTGAAAATTACATCACGCTGCTCTTCTCAGCTTTCGTACGTTTTATATTAAAAATAATTTCGTACTTTTTCAAGTCTTGTAAATTTTGGCGTCAACGAGTTTCACCTCTACGCCGCTTAAATACGCTCCGCTGAGTGAGCCTTGCGCACAGGCTGTAATAATGGGGTTCTACCCTCCGTCAAATGGGCAGACGTGATAATTTCATTTTCCTCACCCACGCATGAAGAGTGGGACGTGTCAGAGGTGTTAAGCGAACCTAATAATTCTATAGAGAATCAGAAACGCCGTGAGTGCGATAAGCACGCAACGCCCCGGCGACCACGGGCTCGTGCAACGAAATGATGGCGCGTTGCTTTTCATCATAGAAATACCATCGCGTTATCGAGAAGTAAATGCGCGTGTAACGTGTCAGTCAAGAAACGGCGCGGGTTGTCCGTAATAATAACGTAACAACGAAGAATCCGTAACAATGCCGAAGTGGCGGCGGCGGCGGCGGCGGCCTACTATAATTGGAGGATGAACTTTCCGCGGGATAATTAGACGTTGCCACCTCGAGTAACCACGGGGATGCGGAATGGTGCGAGAACTCGAATGGCAGGCGCACGCATACACGCACAACCGGACGCATCTCGAACGTGTACGTGCAAATGAAGCCACGCTGCGTGTAGTCGCGGAGGCGAGCAATGTCGGTCGTCAACTAAAGGGTACCGCTGAGCAGCTCCTCCGTTTCCATCCCTTCCCCTTAAGAGGGTGGCACACGGGAAGAAAGCCAGATGGGCTTTCGCGGGGCCCTGGAGCCGCGAACTTAAGGCCTTTTCGCATCGGTACCTACGTAGAAGGTAATGACTTATACTGCTTTTCCCGCCCACCGCAGAATAATCGCGTCCGGCACGCCCTTTTTCGCGAAGGGCTACCGTGCATACGTCCCGAGACATTTCAATTTCGCGAGACCGTCATGTACCAATCTTCTCACGGAATTTTATTTTAATCCTGCTCGTGATAAACTCGCCAAATTCATTTAATAATAATTGTTAGAAATAATTTAAGGGCATTTGTCAGAATCGGTCTTTTAATTTTGAGGACAGTATATTAGAAAAATTATTGATTTGCGAAGAAGATTCTTATCGTTATTATTTAATGTTAAATCAGTGTATGTGTAATATGATGTAATACATTTATTAGTAGTCGTTAAAAAATAACGAAACGTCTACGTTTTAATCTATCTAAATGCTAGTTGTAAAATTATATGAATAATTTTACAGATATCAAAAATTTTTATTTACTTATGTATAACCCGAAGAGTCGTATAATCTGAGGAAAAAAAGATCATAAAATTGATTTCTTTACGTGATATACGTAATGTCGAAAAATAGAAAATGTAGACATAAAATTCCTGAGAGGGAACCTTTCTCAGGTATTCCAGGAATATTCATTTAGACTTTAAACGACTTTATAGCCTCTTAAAATCACATCATCTCCAGAAATCAAACTTGGGGCGTAATTGAGATGTATCGTGTATCGTGGTGAGATTTTCGGAATTTACTCTCGGCATCGGCGATGCAGCGTGATGAATGCGCCCATGTATTACAACCAAATACTCGATCTAGATACAAGCCTTTCCCTCTCGTCAACAAGTGCGTGATCGTCGTGTACTTGGCGCACGTGCACTCTCCGTCATCGTGTGTGCGACATGACGCATTATACATGTTGCACAGCGCCGGTTGAAAGCCAACCAAAATCGCTGTTTTTATTTTTTGTATTAGCGAAAGCCCATAAATATCTGTTAAGGTGTTAAGTTACCCGTGGTACACGTAGAGCTCCGTTTCACGGTCTCGTGATGCACGCCCGTGTGCCTGAGGAGGCATGGTATGTGCCTGTACGTATATGCGTGTGCGTGAGACAGTGGTATAGCGCGAATGTAGATATATATCGTCCGCTAATCTGCAGTGGCATCGATGGTAGCCCGAAAGTCGATTCGTGGGCTCGTAATTCGTCGCGTTCGAGATAACGGTTGAAAAAATGTTACCGAGTACGCTCTCAATGATCAGAAAAGCACTTCCGGTTGCCGAAAGATTCGCAATTTGAGACTTTAATGTTTCGTTTAATGTCTCCTTTCGGGATTTGTCTTATTGTATAAAAATCTGCACTAGAGAGAAAATAAAGACATATCCATAAATTCTTTCGAAATTCAGACCCATTGGCATTCAACAGCTGCAGTTGGCCATAACTAAACGACTCTCGGTGACCGCTGGATGTATTTAATGACGTCGAAATCGCGTTCATAAATTCGCCACGAGGGAACCGCAAAGTTGTTTGGGACTTCCTCCCTGCACGTGAATCCGACGGATTTGGTAAACGGATACCAGGATCTCCTCCGCTCATCCCCACAGTTCCGCGATTATCTTCGCTTTCCTGCCATAGATCTCTCGTTGTGGCGGTCATCCCGCACCGTTATCTGTGATGTTCTGTTATCTTGTATCATCTAGCCACGGTGTATCGCTCTAAAGGTTACGAGCTCGCGAAGCGGGTGCGCGCTTCTAGCGCTATGAACCCGCGACTAGATGCTATCGATGCTGCTATGATTATTATTGCGATCATTGCGCTACTGTAACATACCGCGACGAATTGTTTTTATCGGTAAACGCAGCTGCTCGTTTGCCATCGCGAAACAAACATCCGCTTTACATCCCGAATAAATAGCCGCACGTACACTGATTGCGAGAAAAAAAAGTCAAAATATTTATTAGCAAGTAAATGTTGCGTTGAATATTGTATAAATTACAAGCTGCAGTTTCTTATTACAAGTAAATCGTTTATTATCTTACATAGGTACTTATATGGGTGCTACGATTATTACGGAAGTATTACGCAAATCACTAACGTCATCGTTGATTAAACGACAGTGTATCAGTTAAATAACTAGAAAACTTTACTATCGTCATCTCGGATACGCAAATGAGCAATAAAATAACATGCAGTAGGACATCACACGGCAAAATGTTGAAAAACAGTCGCGTGCAACCGCAAAGTGAAATGACAAATTCCTCTTCTCACACATCTGTCTCGTCGTTTACTTTCACTTTCGCATCACGCAACCTATTTTCCGGCCGTTACGGCGACGTTTGTGCACGAGAATTATCATTGACACGCGCGTTGAAGAATGCAAATGGAATCCGACGAATAGAAGTAGACAGCGTTCAAACAGCGACGCATTCGCAGGATTGAAAGAGAAACAGCTACGATCGTTATATGACAACACGAGCGTGCGGGACGACGTCTGCTGTCCTTCGCCTCGATTTCCTCCTCATCTTCTCTACGCTTCTGTCCTGGGAAAGACGTACTATGATATTTACTCACGTCTCTATGACGTCGGCGGAAAAATGCCCATTGAAATCTCGCGTCGCAGTCTTCTGAAGTTGTCAGCACGAGAGTCAGCGAGAGGACGAAAGATGAGGGAATGAGGACAAGCGAATCGGGGTGAAGGAACGGTGCACGAGCCGAAGGCAAAACAATTGATGATAGCGAGCCGTCACGAGTATACACCAGAGCTCGAGACGGAGACGTCCATGCGCGTCGTCTTTGTGGGGTGTCTCACGACCGTGAACGGGCCATGACCCCGAGCCGGGGCGCTCGGCCGCGAGAAAAAGGCCCGCCCGATGGATATCTTAATGCCGTTGTGTGTATGCGTGTTCGGTATGTCGCGGTTCATCGCAGACTCGAATCGAAGCCGCGCGGACCGCTGTTGCGGCGGTGGCGGTATGGAAATGCAGTCTCGGGCAGGGTCACGGCGCTTCTCGGCGATGACTCGAATCGAGGCGCTTAGAGCGTTCAAGGAATGCGAAACGCAACCTAAGAGCCCCGCGGATGAGAAAATACGGAGAGAAGGAAGAGACGGAGGTAGGAGCGAGAAACAAAGACGGAGAAAGAGAGAGAGAACGAGATGCCTGCTTTGCAGCCGTGCAAGCTGGACCGGCCGGCGGGGTGTCGCGTCGCGAGAGAGGTTTCCTCAGCTTGGCGGTTAAGGAAACCGCTCGGGACGTCACAGTGCCGTTGCGATCTCCAACGTAGTCGACGAACGAACGTTACGGTGCAGTCATGGATATGGAAATGCACTCGCGGGAGGTTACGGTACCTCGTCGGAATCGTGCCTCGGAATGGGAGTCTTCGGGGGTCGGTGATATGCGAGTCGGGACTACGAGTCGAGGATACGATACACGACGTCGCCGCCCGGGTCGAAACAGTTAGTCCTTTGGGGCGCCCGACAGTCTCATCGTCGAAACCGCGGGGCTGTTTGAGGTTCTGATTCGTGCGGTGCAATACCATCGATCGAGAAAGGATTTCAAACGGATAGTCCCACAACATCCTTTCGAAGTCTCGACGTGTGTACCGACGATCCCAGTTCAGTTCCAAAAGAAAACTTTATTCACAGGCAAACTTCACGCGGTGGAGCAAGCGGCTCGCAAATGTGAAAGCGAACGGTGTGCCCTGAAGGAGTTAAATATCGCACCGCGATTCATGTTTTTGGTACGCCGCGTAACGATTTATCCGCGATCGCTCTCACTCCGCCGCACAACACAGGCGCGATTCTTATCACGGCCGCGTAGTTGATTTTTTCCTATTTATTACCCGCGGTTTTAAACTCTTTTTCAAACCACCGCCGCTCCCGAATGCGTTATTATCGCTACGATCTCGATCAGATTGTCGTCGTC
Source organism: Solenopsis invicta (assembly GCF_016802725.1). NCBI lineage: Eukaryota > Metazoa > Arthropoda > Insecta > Hymenoptera > Formicidae > Solenopsis > Solenopsis invicta. Next base: position 21,256,218 of record NC_052666.1, on the reverse strand, counting down.
CTTGATCTTACTGCGAGCGCGCGCGCACGCGCTCTCTCTTTCTCCATTCTCTTCGCTATACTTCCTCTCCTTTTCTCTCCCTCGCTTTCTCATTCTCTCTCGCTTCTCTTTCGTCCGTTCTGTCTTCTCTCGCAGGCAGGCTGAAAATCGGCACGGGACTTAAGGTGCCGGCATGGCCGAACGCGCGCGCTCGAACGAATCGATGAAAAATAACACTTGTCCCGGTCCGGCTGCCAAGATCGTAAATGCACCGCGAATATATCGCGTGTAGGAAAGCGCTGGTCCCCATGGATCTATACCTATGGGCAAGACGACCGAGAGTATGTATGTAACGCGGGGTGTATATTGCAGCACCCTTTCACGGCTGTGTGGCGAAAGGGGGCGCGGAGGGGGGGGGGAGAGCGAGAGCGAACTCGGTCTCAGCAACGTGGCACGCGGCTTGGTTTATAGCCGCGCGTCCGATGACAATGTCCATGCGGCTTTAAATCTCCCCCTTTTGCCCCCATCATCGTGGCGGTTCCCTTTTTCGTCGTTCCTTTTTACCTTCGCATTATATCATATTCCATTCCTTCCGTCGTACGTTCCCGAGTACGTTGCGTCGCGCTGCGCGCACTCCTCCTCGCCTCCTCTTCGCCTTCATTCTTTTCTTTCTCCTCTCCTTCGTCTGTGTCGACCTTCTATTTCTTTTCTCCATCTCTTTGCTCTTACTTTATGCGTGTCGGTGTCTCCTCTCGACGCGGAGAAAGTACGCGTATAACTCGCGACGCAAGCAGCCATGGGAATACGCTGACATGGAGAACGAATGTTTATGTACTGATAATTGACAATATCTCGGCGCAGAAAGTTGGTACCGATCTGACTTTGGTGAATTCTCGCAGTATCTTCAATTAATTTGGTTTTCGAGGAACTGAATTTTGGACTCACTTTTTATCATGATAAACAATGAAGAAAATGCGATGATATATGTTCCAGATGTTACATCTTTACTGCTATTAAATCTTTATGTATTACGCCGTATATTACGCTTTTTTTAAGTTATTACGCTATTGCTGAGGAATGATTTCTAGCTGTCTATTCATTTCTCATTTGATTATAGCTCACGTGTAAAATACGTTATTTCAGACATTGCGAGAATGTTTTTTTTGAAAAATGTTGAAGTAAAACGATGTAAAACGCACAATTTGACATTATGAGCTGCGATCCTTCTCGATCACCAAGTAAGATGACGAGGAGTTCTTGCTTCAGCCGGATGATTCCGGACGGTTTTTCTAGGAAAATCGGATTTCTTCCGCGCCGTGAATCTCTCTCTCATGGGAGACGTCCCTTTACCATCCTTCGCGTTGTTCGTGCTACCATCGCGACGCATCGCGACGAGGACCGGTCGCGTAGCGCTTTACGATCACGACCCGTTAATTCAACGATCTCAAGGCAGTGCTCGGCGAAGAGATTTACGATGGTGCTTTGGAGTTTTGCCCTGTGTACGGATGTGCCTATGAACTCGAGCTCGCTATCCGTCTTACTCCTTTACCAAACCATCCCTCTTTGCTGGCACCTTTCCGTCGATCCCGGTGCATCTTCCTTCTCTTCTCCTCACGCGCATCCTACTCGCTGTGAGAATCGATGGCCTCCTTACTCTAGTATGACAAATGTTATCCCTGACAATAAATGTCGCTAGTTTAGGTGCGATGATTCACAGCCCCGTGGGCATAAGCCGGTACGAGCTCTTCCGAAGAGACCCGCGGGCTTACTTTATTTGCGGCTTAATTTTATGTGCTCCTCTGCTCAAGGAGAACCCTCCCTCGTTTTGTGCCCGCGCTCGTGGCTCGCGCCTCTTCCTCTCCGTGTGAGATTTTGCAGCTGAAGAAGTTCGTTCGCACAGGTCATGTCGCGTTGGCCGACGACGCACGGCCGTACGGTAAACCCGAGAATTCGATGCACTGTGTGACACATGCGAGGAGAACGTTTCATCGATGCGTTCCTCATCGCGCCCGGGGTCGTCGATGCCGTGGTTTATTACCGTGAAATTGACAAGCGGACCTGACGAAGCATCCGTCGATAATACGACGCAAGCATGTGCATCAATGAACGATGAACACTATCGTAGATCTCTTTAAAATTTAATTACTTCCGCAAAGCTTCTATGTGTAATTCCATACTTGAAGTTGATTTTCCTTTAACTAAAGCCATTGAGACGTCAACAATTTTTGCATTATAATTATTAGAAGAAAATGCTCTGAATAAAATTTTAGGAGTTTGAATTTTTTAATAACAAATATCCAATATCAAATATTGGCTTTGCCAAAATTTTTATTTGATACTTAATTATGAAAATATTTTTAATGCTAAATATGAAGGTAAAGTAAATGAAAATGGTGCCTGATTAAATTTACATTAAAGAAAAATATTCAGACAAGTAGTGTTTAACTTTTTATCAGAAATATCGCTAAAGGTGAATGGTGGCGACTTTATCACGACGGCGTGACTGAATTTCGTGACCGGTAAGAGCTAGCAATAGGGCCGGCGATTGGCGCAAACTTGCCTTGTATGCAATGAATGCCAATTTAGTGGGTTAAGGCGACCGGTTTTTGTGAATATAATTTATCGATACGAGCGCGCTTACTTGCTTTCGATAAAGAGCATTTCCTTCTTGAACGAAATGCGCGCTTAAATGTATCGTGCTTTTGGTATCCTCACGTAAATATTAACGTTGCACGTTGAATGGATACAGAATACCTTCACTGAATTACGATGTTTCTACCGTGAACGACAGAAATATTTCTGCAGCGGCTGTATCGCGCGCCTTGACCTCCGCGGGGAAAGGAAAAGGACCCGCGGAAAGAGCATCGATTGGCGCGTTCACGTGCACAAGGAGGAAAGCCGCCGCGGTCATAAAATAAGCGCATGGTTGGAATTATATGGAGGTGCGTGTCGTATTTATGGTATGCCCAGCTAGAACTATAACTCAAAACACCGCGCGTATGTTCGAGCCGACTGTAAATGATCTCCGGGGTCAAAATCAGCGATAATTTACGGTTACTCGGACGGAATTTTTCGACCGACGCGCGGGTCAATCTATCTCGTCGACAACGATAAGCGGCATCGCGGAATCTAATCAAGGAAGAAAGAGAGAGACATTAAAGAAAGGCTACTCGCTGATTGGTCATTGAAGCACCGCTGGTTGAACCTCGACGAGGCGAGAAGAACTTTGGAATCCTCGACTGGGCCCGGACAAAGAGCCTCGAGTTAGAAACGGGTAGTCTACGTGGCATTTCACGTTAATCCGCGGATACGTCACACACGTGACTGTAATCTCATCGCGAAACGACGCGGGTATTGTGCCGTCGGCGGGCTAGAGAAATAAGTGCATTGAGGAATGCCTCGCGCTTTGAAGCATCCGCGCTTTTCAGGCGGCGTCTTAAGTGACGGATAATCAGAAACGCGATTCTCGGCGTTTCTCGCTACGGCGGAATTCTATGTCTGACGTTTGCGCTGAGCTTACGTCTTTTCGGGTACGTGAAACGGTTGCGTGACATACGGTATTAGACGTCACCTCGTTACCTGGAGGTACGCCCACTGGGATACATACTACAACGTAATGCTGCGTCGTCATGAATCCTAGTCTCGCTGCAAGTAACGAAAGCATATTGTGCCGCGCGCAAAACTTGACTAACGTTTATCCCTTTACATTAATATCAGCTTTACACTCTTCGCGCAGATCGCTCTTCGCTTATGTTTAAGTTAAGATAAACTAATCTTTATCTTTCATCAGACGTTTGAATTGGCATTCATTCTATACGTAACGTGGGAATGGTTAACTGTAGGAAATTATCTCGTCGAACTGTGTCAAGATGGAACAAGGGATCCGATTGGATGTACGTTGATTGAGTACCGAAGCGACGTTGTTGCCACTGTGCAGAACTTTCGCAGACACCAGTTTCGCGAAACTAGTTCGAGAACTTCGAGCGCGAAGTACGTCTCGAAGGCGCACAAAAGGCTGGAACTAGTAATACAATCCTATCTCGCACTTCGCCTTAATTATGTGACACACACTCTTAAGTGACAATTGAATTGTCGAAAGCTTCGACGCGCTTCTCGCGACTGAGAATACTAAAGCGAGAGTGTGTACCCCACACAATTGGCGAGCGCTTCACATGACAGTTTTATTTTACATTTTTCTTCTAGATATTGCACTTGATGAAATGTGCATGCGTGTCCGTCGTACGGTGTCACTTCTCGCGACATCCTACCACGCATAATGCAAGGGATGCGCGACAATACCTCTTGTTTGCTAATTGGACATTGAGGCATTTTTATCGCGAGCGTTTCAGCCCTATGACTAGGTAACTTCAAGTACTAATACGCGAGCACAAAACCACCCACGTTTATAAGAACGAAAATCCGACTATGTGCACCGGTACGTAAGCGGGCACAGATCTCGAGTTATTATCTTCTCTCTCTCGTCGACCAAGAAAGCACCGTGAAAGATCGGATACTTCCTGCTATGTCTCGCCTTTGAAGGCACGACTAGTCCGCGCGAAGTTATCGAACGATTCAATATCTCGCTGATACCTCGCCTAAGCCGACTCTAATCGCAATCACGCGTGAGCGTCCGAAGGAACCGATGAACCATCGTCACTGAAGCTAATTGAAAATGCGAAGACTTCAAACCGTCGCCTATTATCCTCGCAAGAGGATATTGCGCCATCGGCTATGCGCGAAGAAGAAATTAAAATGTGAGGCAAAACGTTATTGTACAATTAGATAGGTATTCAATAGAATAAAAATTAGAAATACTGTAGATGCTTTCGAAACTGTTTATTATATACAGAATTCATAACAAACGAAAATAACAAATAATATAACATATTATAAATTATACAGATAAAGATTTTCTAGTATATCTTAATACCAATATTTATATATAAAATAATCGCAATATCGTGATTGAAATAATAAAGATCCGTTACAGTCCTTGCTCTCATGAACGAGCATGCGAGCATTTATACAATAGCTATTTCCTTATGTGGAACACCAGGATAAGCCGTGTAAACGACTTGCGATTACAACTGACAAGTCGTTATTCCCTCTTCCGCGAGTATCAAATAACGAAATGTTATAAAGACTATAATTAACAATATTCCGACTACGAGGGAGGAAGAAAGGACACTTTATATAAAGCTTATCGTAGACTTGATTCCATTTGTAAGTAGATATAGATCTAACGTTCCGAGTAAATTAAGGAAGCTACTTTTAAAACTGCTTCTTTTAGAATCGCGCTGATGTCGCGTGAATATTTTATTCTGTCATTATATTCCTTATCGAACAAGTGAAATGTTAGAGATTTAAATGAAATGTAGAGATTTAAATTTGATTTTACAGGTGTACTTATTTTTTTATAGCTTAAAACTTGGAAAATTATATAACTTAATAAAAATAGCTGCAGAAGTTATTAGAAGCATTTAACGTTTTAAATATAATAGAGGTTTCTCAGTCACTTAAGAATTTCTATTAGATATACATAAATCAAATTAGGTAATAAAACATATATTTTCTTTTTATACATATTTATACATCTGTCAGGCATAATTATTTAAAAAGTAATAATTGAAAATGAATGCAATAACATTTTCCTTTTTGAAATAAAATGATGGTTGGACAAGAATCAGAGTGAATGCAAATCATTCGGCGTTGCTGCCTTCTTTTTGACCGCCACATAAGAACGGGCGCATTGTTCTTCTCGAGGTGTTATTACCACCCATGGCAGGCATGGCCCAGGAGGAGGCGAATTAACAATAAATAATAATGATAATAAAATGTCGGGGAATGCTGCAGCCTCATTATTAACCTAAGTATTGATTGTGAGACCGGGACTGGCGATCACAAACGATAAGGCTCTTCTCTCGCTTATTTCTTCCTGGAAGGGTCCTCGTATCCTGCGCGCGGGCTATTCCCTTAGGGCCCGGCCAGGATCAGCCACCCAACGGTGGCTCCGACAGAACGAAATCTCGATTCCTCTACGTCAAGCCGCGCAGTTGGGGTTAACGTGGCGACCTGCCGCCACCTTTCTTCGGTTTTATTAATACTCAGTAGGTGGCCATCGGGACAATAATCGTCCATGATTACCGCCGAAGGACCTTAGAAATAATGTCGCATTATAGTGATATACAACGGGAAAGAATCCCCGCTTTGCGTAATATCTTAGAGAAACGAGAACGTAATTTTCCGTTATAGCATGGAAGAACGACAGACATACTTGCAAGAGGTCTCAAATGACAAACGAAATGTTTCGTTGAAGGGATATGTCATAAAATGTAGCGATATTAAGCTTAGTTGCGCCGGAAATAGGGGTGAAGCTCGCAAGATACAATTCTTTATTATTTTGTTAATATTTATATTATTTTCTGTGTATATAACATAGCGTAATTTAAATTTTCTTTATTAAATTTGTTACCAAGTAGAGAATTAATTAGATAGGTTACAGATTGTTTTTTTTATATATAATAGTGATGAATAACAGAATTGCAATAAAAGGCGATTCTAACGATCGATTTTCCACGCTGTCGGATCGCGAGCGAGTCTCCTCGTGTGCAATAAAGCGTGCAAATGTCTGGTTCCGTCCGATGTTTCGGCAGCTCCCTTTTCAGACGTCGTCGTGCGCCTTTCTTTCGCGAATCCCCTTCCCCAAGGTAACCAGGAATAAGAAAGTGCGTTGGACCGGACGAGACGGCACAGGAGAACAAATTCGTATTCGTACCTGCGTACGACGAAGATAGAAAGAAAAAAGAGAGAGAGAGAGAGAGAGAGAGAGAACGGCAAAGACTCGCGGGAAGAGAGGAAGATGGATAAAGAGAGGACGAAAGGCGTTCGAATGAGAGGTCTCGAAAGAAACCAATTGGAGTCGAAGGGTTTAAAAAAGAAGGACGCGCCGAGGAAGAACGGGCTGATAGAAAAGAAGGAGCGGCGGAGGAAGAGGTGATAAATGGGAATGAGGATTGCTTGGCAAAGTGCGAATGGCCCGCGAGCGAGGATATAGATGGTAGGATGGATGGATGGACCGGCAGGAGCGTATGGACGGACGGGCATTGCATCGGACACCGCCGCCGCGTTGTGTCTGCACGAAATCCGAATGTATTCAACGTGCAGCGCGAGAGGTTTCTTTTTATCCTTCTCTGTCTCTTCTGAGACGGGCTAATCCTCCCACCTGTGCGTTTTTACTACCGCACTTGCCTTTTCATACGCGCCTTCTCTTCGCATCATCCCACCAGTGAGCAGTCAGTCGAGGCTTTTGAGCCGCGGGGGGTTTATTTCTGCTGAGTGTTCGCCGTCTACGAGACTGCTTTTCCAAGCGCGGCTGTTGGAAATCGCGAATTTAATCGAGCTGTACACTCAGAGACGATTATACCGTTTATTTCGTGAGAACGATGTGAATAATGTTTCGAGAGAAAAACGGTGATTTTCAACAGAACTTTTGACTTTTCGCAACAAATTCTCATTTGTGTCAAATAAATGATCATTACTTCGAATATTTTAACAGATCCTTTTAACAAAACCTCTCTATGATACTGTAAAGATAACAGGAAGAAGATAAAAAAATATAATCATGCATCACTTTAAATACTTAAACAAGGCGACAGGCTCTGTCGGCCTGGATATTAAAAATGTACTCGAAAATTTATGTTAATCTTCGAGCGAGATGGTATGTGTTATATTTAAATATCTACTGCCTCGCGCTCTCGCAACAAATACGGCACATTAATAAAACGCGGACGTCTTACTTGTCGCGTGAACGCGAGGCACCGGCGAAATATCATGCTTCGGGCAATCTGCATACATTTAAGGCGTCCACACCCGAGTTGTCAGAGGCGGTGCGCGCCAACATACCCCGAGTAAATCGACGGCCATTCAGTACCACGCGAGGGGCCCGATGGCCGACATAATCGATTCCTTTATTCGTGCGTGCGGGAAACAAATGGCCGACGCCATTCAGACACAAAGTAGCCCGTGGCCGCAAAATGGCTTCTCCTCCTTCGAGACGCAACTGTCGGGGGATATTAAAATTATGTAAAACGCGGAAGACCATCTCGTGCATCGGCACGCAAACAAGATCCTACGAAAGAAAGAGAGAGAGAGAGAGAGAGAGAGAATGAGAAAAGAGAAGAAGGGATAAGGAGGGACTCGCGAAAGGACCTTCGAAATTGCTTCGTTACCTTAACGAAGCGACTTTTCAACCTTGACATCATTAGCCGATTGTTCGTCTAAATCCAGCCGAGTACGCGCGCTCGGGTATTTATCTTCTTGGCGCAAGATGTATCGGCCGACCGGGCCTTATAGTAGGCCTCGCGTCTATCATCTGGTGCCGCGACAGAGAGATAGATAGAAGCGGAGAAGGTGGACGCGGGAGAAAGAAGCCACCGGTGAGAGCAGGCAAAGAGAAGAGCTTCTCGAATAGAATCGGGCGGGATTCCCCCCTCGGTTCGTTCATCGATCCGAGATTCTGTGGATGCGCTCTCGCTCACCGGAGCGAGATACAACCGCGAGCGTTGATTGGTAAAACGAATAATCGAGCGAGTCGGGCAATAAGAGACGTATTTATATCTCTCAGGGATGGACGAGAAGACGGACGGGAAGATGGACAGACGGACTGACTGACGGACGAACGAAGAAGCAGTCGGGAAGAGAAGACTACGGCCACGAGTACTAATGAATCCGATTGTTCCCCGTGAATCGAATTGTTAATGAATTATGTCGTTACGTGCACCTACGTTTTAAAGCGATATACGCGCGTTACCTTCGCGTTCCTGTGTATAAGAGCGTGTCGACATTGTTTCTCGTATCACTCTCTGTCGGCTGCCTTTCGATTCTCGCCGATCGCACTTTATTTCGCTCGCCTGTCTGTTCTCTTACCTTGGAAATCAGTTCGTTTGAAACAATACGGCACAGAGATCGCGATTATCTAATAATATCTAATCAGCGATCGATCGCCATACGCATATGCGTATATGGGCAATGAATTCACGTCAGCATTGAGTTATGTCAAGCGAATGGCCTATTCTTATATGTTATCAAAAGTATCTATCAATCTGCAAGTTTTAGAATAGGAGAAAAACGCGTTTCTTTTTAAATATACATAGATATTTAATAGCTTAGATAAATTCACATCGTGGCACGAACACTTGACAAATATAACAGCAAAGCTTTCGTCCCAGTGAGGAAGCCATTATGAACCGCCGTTAAAATGCGAAACTAATTAATGACGGCTGTTGCGACGCATATTAGTTCCCTCGAGCAGGAAACAGAACTTTGAAAAGCCGCTCGTAAAGCTCGCGATTCGCGATTTACAAGCGGCTTGACAGGCACAATAGAAGTCGAGCTCCGCTGGTCGTCGTCACAGACCGCGAAAGAAGACATAGCGTTCTCTCTGACGTAAAACCCAGCTTGGCCAACGGGAGCTCACGGAGGCAGTTTGTAATTAAAGAAACGGTACGTCGATAGAGGCTGGAGATGCCGAGCGAGCGCGAGAGATGTGAGAGAAGTGAGGATCTCGATCGGGAGCCGAATCTAAGTTCTTGATGCGGTTCACGCAATTCCTGTCGACATCATCGATGCGTGGCCGAAGGTACTTAAGACGGACAATGCCGGTCGTTCAACGGCTCCGCAGAAAGGGCCAATCCGATCTAATCTCCGCGGGTCTTCTATTGGGCCATCGGTCCGCTCGGACGAACAGCTCTCGCCGCCGCATAGCTGATCGAGTTTCGAGATCTCGTCCTCTGACCGGGCCATTGTCAGCGAGAAAAAACGTTAACTTTTTTATCGCGGATATTGGCCTGTACGTAGATATTAACCTCATCGACGCAGATAAGTATCGCTCTCCGAAGCGTATCACGTCTTGAAGCTCTATTGTGTCTCATACCTCTCCACTCGCTTATATTGAGTATTGGAAAAGAATCAACGCGAGTGATAGAAACGTGACAATCTGACTGTACAATACAACTCGTCTGTCTGTTTGATTATTATCATTTCATACAGATGCGGCCAATCAATACTGACAAAGATATCCACATAACTATTTGTATAGCAATTTCTCGGATTAATAAGAGAGATTATTGTATTTAAGAACTGTACATTTCTTCAATTGTTACAGAAAAATTATTCAATTACTAAGAAACACTTTACTATTGCGATAATCTTTGTAACACGTTTCAGTGGCTTCACCTTTCCATAGACTTGATAAATCCTGTCGCGTGATCAGAACTCTGTCGCTAAATCTCGCTAGATCAGAGTGCATAACGAGTTATTGCTATAAAGGACATCAAGCTCCTTAACTTTTCGGCGCACGTAAGGGTATTAATTTCAGGCTTAAGACCGGCTTACCGCGGGCATAAAATCGTTACAGGTCGAACCCATCTTGGTGCAGTAGCCATCGCATTCAGGTTACCTCGACTCTTAACCTCGTTGTCGTGTCACATCGAGATAGAGTCGTAAAAGGCGAGCTAGGCCATGGCGACCAACCGCTTACATATAGAGTGTGTAAAGGGAGCGCCAGACAGGAATGTGGAATGAAGTTTGACTTTACGATCGAGTATATATCACGCTCGCGCGGAGCTCGGAAGCCGATTAGTGGGGGATAACTTAATTCACGGATTCAAGACGCGCTCGATACATCGCCGCCGTTTCGTCCCTCCCCCCCCTCTTCTCCCCGCTGGATTTCGTACCGTCCGCGTAGTTTACGTAGTGCGCTGCGTTTAGAGACTAATTTACGGCGCCCGCGCGGCTAGTTACTCCGTCATACTTTATCGGTCGGAAACACGCTTGAATTACGACCAGCAAACTTGGATTGCCATTTCACACGGGGCGACGCCAGCTGCCTTTTAATCGAGACGCATCGACACGTTCGTACCTGAGCGCGCTTTAATTGCAGGTCCGAGAGGACGGCTAACGTAGTTATACGATTTCCAATTTGCTTCCGATCTCTCCACGCTCGGCGGATATTTCCTCGGTCGAATAACGCCGCGAAGGGAGCGCATCGAAGCCGCTCGGCAAATTGATACTTGGGTTTTTTGCACGGTCATCCGCGAGACAAGTGATAATTATAATTATCTGCCGACGATAGGCATCACCGCTCGTCGTACTTGCGCTCATAATGAAGTTAATGATTCAATTTTGATAACGATCGCGTCTTACTCTGTAGCAGATACAAAAGCGACTTCTTCTTTGCATTCCTCAAATTTGTATAAGGATCCAGTTATATGAATTTCCGACATTACTATCATCATACCTGAAAGTCTAATCGCGTATTCGTTTCGCGCATTATCGCTTCGCGATAGCTTGCCGCTTCCATCGTTCAATAAACCAGCACTTTTCTGACAGTAACGCAAGAATTATGCTAACAACGGCGCGGGTTTCGTGATTTGGCCCAACATGCATTTATACGATGCAGCGTAAAGAAGGGATAAAGGGCGAGGGTAGTTCATCGACGCTAGAATCAGCCACGGTCGAGCCACGGACGGTCCATTCAGACTCCCGCAAGCTAACGTTTTGCAATATTTATAAGCCACATTTCAATAATATTATTCCGAGTCGTTCGGTTTCGTATCGCGCGAATGTTCGGACCAGTCTACTCGACGAGATCTAACGCTGCGGAATTTCAAATGGTCAAGTGATGATTTCTTAGATTATTTTGGATGGCGTAAAAAGTGCGATCGTTGCATCGACGCACGCTTTGTTTATAGTTGTAATTTTTCAATTTTGCATGTTGAAAGCGTTAGCGAACAGCACCGTGGATAATTTATGTTCTCGAAACGCAAATTATACACGCAGCGAGAATGGAAACGTTTAATGTGCAATATGTAACCACGTTACACGATCGCGTTGCAGAACATGCCTCGAGGATACCGCTGAGATATTTTCGTACATTCACTCTACGTTGCATCCGGCACCGGATGCAGAGATGCGCGTGGATATCAGAACCTTGCTACATTGCTAGGAACATGGTTCGATATTAATGCAACACGTTCCAAACGTACAGCGACTGAATCAATATCTTATGTACACGCTATTTGAGCATTGGCATTCTGAACTTGTAACGTAGAATAAAATGTAACATAATGAATGAGATCGAAAAATTTGAATTTACAGTGATCAAGCTGCAATAACAAATTAGTAAGTTATAAGTGCATTAATATTAAATATTATATTGTAATTTTTTTTTAATACTTTTTGTATTATTATTTTATTATAGTATTTATGCAAGTAATTATTTCTTTTAACGATATTTGAATTCGAATACGTAATTGATTGGTTGATTGATTGATTGATATACGTCACGCTATTAATTCTGCTGCGATTTAAACGTATTTTGCCTTTTTCGGATCGAGAGCAAAGTGATATACTACACATTGAACATGTAATTCTTGTAACGAAAAATCGCAGCGTAATCGCTTATTAATTAATTTGATACAAGATTAATTAATTTAATAAATAAAATATTCGATATACAAATAGTTTATAAGGCAGTGAATATTTTATAAACGTAAGCTAGTTGGTACATATACCTCGGCACACGTTTTTTGTACTATATGTTTACATATTAAGTATCTTGTTGTCATTTGCGCGACGATGTTCAATCTAGCGAATAGCGGCCTGACCTGCTTAATATATTTTTGTACTTACCTTTCGAAATGCTATTACGGTACTGCATCAATTAAATATCGCAAATACGGATTATTTTCAAGTACAGCGTTGTGTTTAATTAAGACCGTGTTTAATTAGCATGTACACAATTAACTCTTTTAACTTCTTAATTTATCGTTACAACTTTAGTTTAATTCACTTTTCAAGTATCATTGCAGTAGAATTTGAAATCTACATTTGATCTCTTTACATATCTCTTTTAAAACTTAAATATTTTAACTACAGAGAACTACAAGAAAACGATATTTAAATTTTCTTAATACATACCTGTTACAAGCCTCAAGAAAATAATAACACATTTTTTTGCAATTACACAGTACATTTTATTCAATTAAAATTGTTTTAATTTATTAAAATAATGCATTGATTCTTTTAACACTCCAATTGTATCTTAACCTATTCATTTATGTTATTTGTTTCTTTTCGCTGTTATTTATTATATATAACTACAAATAAATGCCGAAGAGACTTTGCTGCATAATTATATATAATATTATTCAATATTTGTGTAACCGCGATGCGCAACCGCAAGCGGCTATTTGAAATCGAATCCTTTGCGACACACGTGCTCGCATATTTCTCTCGCTGACTTTAATGTGAAATAAAGTCGACGCGCAAACGAGAAAAGATCGAATACGGGTGAAATTTACGGCGGGCGAGATGCGTTTTGCGCACACGTGGTGCCGAGGCGCACGAGGTCGAATGTGTCGGCTCTTCATACACGCCTTCGCACGATGCGCGAACAAGTGCGAGAGGATGGTGCACGCGTCCCGCCTTGAGATAGAACGTGAGAGATGTTCAGGTAGTTCCCCGACCCGCGAATACGTTAGGCAGATTACGTATTATGATGCTCTATTGTATACAAATACGAATACCTACCGTGCGCTGCATGGGCATGGACACGGAGATAGCTTTGTTCCGCGGAAATGCACCACCAGCGTAGCGAGAACGGGCTTTTGAGGCTTCTGTTTCACTTCAGAGCCGGTTTTATTTAGGAAAACCGCAGGATCCATTAAGAACGAACAAGGAAGTGTTACCTTTCTCTCGCGGGGAAGAAAGTAGAAAAATAGAACGCTTATTTATTAATGCTTGATGGCTTCATTAAGCTTTAAAATAGATGTAGTTATAGTAGACAATTTTATCTGCATTTCAGTGCAGAATAAACAAATAGATCATACATAATTTATATGACCAAGTTAAAACTGGTTTTTCGAGTTCTACGTAAGGAGATTTGCAGTAAAGTTACGTAACTTATTGAACTGTCTCATTCGCGATAAATTGCACATTTTCTTGTGTCAAGAATATATACAGCTTTATCATACTTGATTATGTAGCATATGGAATATCAATTTCAGCTTATAGCAAAAAATGCGGTTTCATAATGAATATCATTTCTCACCAATTGATATCGCGAATGCGCGTTAATCATTGTACGCTGCACCGCGCAATTACACAGCTCCGGGAGATTTCTGAAAATTATATCTCTTCTTTGAATCGACCACCCCACGCTCATTCCTATTTCTTTATTCCCGTACGCGTATATGATTCATGCGTAGGAACCGACCCGTAAATCATCGGAGTGCGCTACCGCTCGTTACAAACTCTCATCTTTCAACTCTTCCGTTTCTTCTTCATCGTCGGCCGTTTCTCTTTCCCTCGCTGCGATCCGATCGAAATTTCGAGGGAGTCGTTAAATCATTCGTGGCCCACGGTGTCGATCGGCGCATTTTTCTCTCAACCTTTCGCCTTCTAATTTCGGGCGTTATGACAGGAAAAATAAGTTGAGATTAAAAAGAAAAACGAAAAGTTAGTCCAATTAATCGTCATGCACTTGTACGAAATTAATATAATATTATTGTATTAAGTTGAAAAAAATATATATTTCAGAAATTTTGGAAAAATTATTTTTAAATTTATTTTAGAAATCTAAAAACAAAACAGTTTAGCTTCCTTCACTAATTAAATATATCAACATTTAATTTAATGGCTGCAGTAAAAAATTAACGACATAAAAAATTAATATTGTATGTGCATTAGTGACGAAAAAAGCTTTCACTTTTATTTCCTATGGGACTCATGGGAGTAAATGGTCGATGGCGACATTTTCGATTCTCTACCCTACGTCTTAATTTAATGGTGCGGAAGTTGTCGTTTTCCTAAAACATGTACACAATGCTCTCTCTAGTCAAGCAGAAATTCGTCCAACATAATTATTTAGATTATATTTTTATGGGATTACGTAATCTACGCGCATACTCGCTAATTTATTAAGTCACTAATGCAGATTTATTCGCAGGATTTTACGTTCTGTGCCTCCTGTCTCTCATTTTTTAGTATTTTATAAAATTATTATTGTTATATTAAGAGAAATCTCTACATAAAAAAAACATACTCAGACTGAAAAACTCGCCTACAAAGATGCAGCTGATAAAATCATTCTCACCGTGAACATTCTAATAAAGATATTTATACTGATTTGAGTAATATGCGTCACAATAAGTAGGTTAATCGGTTTTTGTACAACTGATCGGGACAGCATTGGCGATCAGGATATCAGCGAAATCGATATCTGATTACGAGAGAGACGTCTTGTGCGAACGAAGCATGTCGCGCGTCCAGATAGCCGTGCCCACCCGAGATCTCACACCCCATATCATCCGGTCCCTCTTCCTCGTGTCTCCCGGTGATTCCGCTATCCTCCCTTCGTCTTTGTGCCCGTGTATCAGCTCTGCTACTAATAATAACAGCCGCTTTGCAAGTGTGAAATAATTACTTGGAATGGCATCCAAACCAGTTTCACCGGAGATTAGCATAAGTGATCGAAATGATCAATGGGCCCGTGGCCTCCGCGCGACGTGACTCTCTTTCTCTCTTTCTGTCTTTCTTACTCTCTTTCGTCTTCCTTCTCGACTTCCTCACGAGCTTGCGGTCGCTTTGCTCGTACACCGAGCGCATATTATTCTCGCTTCCTAGCTGCAGGTAGGAAGAGGATACCACCTCTCTCTTAAGGTGGGTGACTTACTGTGGTCCTCTCGCGCATAATGTACATACTCACGTACGTACCTGCGCGGATCGCTAATACAACCGACAGGATTTACGATTGCGGAGTACGTCATGCTCGGTCGCCGCACCACCGATCGTCGTCATCCGCTCACTCAAGACTCCCCGAGGATACTTTCTCTGCCATAGATGCTTATAATTATTCTTCCCGTGAGTTTGCGGGGCGTTTTTTTCGCGACGACCCCCCGTAGATTATCCGGGTTGCGCCTCGTGTCCGTGAGTGATGTGGGAAAGTCTACCGGGCTCGATGATCTCGCTGTTTAGTAGCAACTAATGTGCAATTAGTCCGCGCTTTAGAAAAATGGATAAACCAACGGTTTATAATTGCGAATATATACAGGGTGCTTTATAACATGTGGGCATAACTTCAAAAATAAATTCAGAATACAAAAATAACATTAAATGTTTTATATGCATTATAGGTCAATTCAGTTCGGTTATCGAGACATAGATAATATTATAACAAGTCAAAAAATCCCAAACATATATAATTTTTATTATTTTATTATTTTATTAGGTGAATATTACTTATTGAAAATTTTATTGAACACGTGCAAACTAATTGGCAGCATTCTATGATACAAAAAATAATAGCATGTTTACAAGTAGAAAATAAACATTTTGAATAAATAATATAATTAGAAAATTATAAAATTATCTATATCTCCGTAACTTAACCAAATTTACTTACAGTGTATATGAACTTTTGTCAAAAGTTTTATTTTATTGTGCAGCAGGTTCTTTGACTTTCTAATAATCTTACATTATTGTTAAAGATAATTTCGGAAAAATTTTAAGGATTGATTAACCAATAACTTTAATGTACGCCTTGGTTGGATATTTTCTTTCGTCTTGCTAACATTTTATAAATCAAACTTCAGATATTGAGATATTGAGATTTATACCCTTGTTAAGAACTTGAATTTTGAAAATGCATGCTGTTGCATGCTCGCGTTTTCAGAACGCATAACTTATTCCTTTTACTCGCCGGATCCTTTGCTTGCGCGTAATGTTTGTACCTGATGTAGTTACTTACAATCGGTGCTGCAACCGGCGGGATTTACGAGCACAAAGTCTGCCGCGTAGCCGATTGCACTACATTACTGGTAGTCATTTACTGCACTCCCTTCAAAGGAAAACTTTCCCTCGTGTCGTGCGACGACGAATGAGACGCCTTATATTTATTGACGGTAAATCCAAACTTAAACGCAATGTAAACTTCAGCAGGTGTTCATTGAAGCGACTTCATTTCCCACGAGCCAAACGCGCATTACGACGGTTAACAGTTGTTTCAAACAATTAATTTAACTTTTAAGTGCTCACGTACCTCTTTGTACCGTCAAAAACGATACTTGATTATTCAGTACAACTTGTAATTAGAAATTTAATTAGAATTTTAAAAAGCAAAATACGAAGTTGAATATCTAAAATGTTTGATGTTTCGTTATTATTGCGTATTTTCTTTCGGAGGAATATAAAACTGCCACGTCAAAAAGCTTACATAAATCTCTTGTAATAAATTGATGAGATTTCTTTTCAAAGAATTAAATATCCCAGCGACTTAATTCACGCAGGAAATAGATGGCATCGTCGACCTTCGTCGATGGCGGCCCGTTCGGGGCAATTTTTCTTCTTTCGTTCGTCTAGCGCTCGCTGAATGCGCACGGGGCCGAATTTTGACGAGGCCGTGATATATATTCGAGTCGACGTGGCACATCGTTACAGAAACGCACAATCTTGACTCAAGGGAGTATTTATTACAAGTAGATGCTGATGAATGACGCCACGCATTAGGCGCGCGCGAACGATCGTCAGGCCCGGAAATTAGGACAATGGGCGAGGTACGGCACGTTGTGCGTGGCCCGGGGCCTGGGGCCATCCTCGATGACGATTAGCGCGCGTGGATATGATGTCGAGCGGTACACGAGTCCTCTTCTTGCGGACAGGAAACCGAAGAGGACAAGGCAACCTTTCTTTCGGCCCCGGCGATACCGTTGCTCACGAGAGCACGCTGTCGTCAATGCCACTCTGTTCGCTGGCTTCTCCTTACATCGGTCAACCGGCGTTGTGTATATACGCAAATGTACAACGAGCTCGAAACAGCAAACGGAGAGAAAGAAGGAAAGAAAGAAAGAGAGAAAGAGAGAAGAGTCTGACCGACGCTTGATTTTTAACCCGCATCCTTAACGGAACATCCACGTTCCGCGATAAATCTCTCTGTGAGCTTCCCAAGAGAAAGAGAGAGAGAGAGAGAGAGCTCGACTCGTCTCTCGAAAATCATCCTCGTGCCACTGTAATAAATCGAGGCGGATCGGAAGAGGGAGAAGGAGAAGATGAGCCTGAGGTTCGCGGTCTTGCATTTTATCCGTTTCTCCGTTTACACCGAGGAAAATGGGCGTACGCCGTCATCCTTCTCCGTCGCGAATGTTTTGCGGCGCCCTCGTATTCGCGGTGATTTTTGCATGGCGAAGGTCTGCGATCAAAACGTTAATCCAAAGACTGTGGAGAGTTTTAAGTTACGATAAGCGTGAAATACAAACGGCCGATGTGCAGCACTGTTTTCCCCCAATATAGCAATGGCATTCAAAAGAAATCTGTCCGTCATAAAATTTATATCGCTGCACGAGTACGATCAAGCTAACAGCACGAGGCGAACGAGATTGGCGACTAATAAGATTTTCGTAAAAATTTCAGAATCATAATAGCAGGGATATCGCGCTTCACGTATGCTGATAAATTCGTCACTTTTCGCATCGTCCGATCATAACCGGCGCATTTCACGTGTTTTCAACCCGTTTGCCGGGCGTATGACAGTAATACCCCATTTCATGAAATATAATAACGAGACGGCATTCAGGCGGGAGCCATCTCGCCGATATCTGAATAATGACGCGGATATAGATCGCGCAACGTATCGTTGGATTAAATCGAAAATTGGCCGCTCCGCGCTGTACCGATTCTACCAAATCCTGCCAGCTTGGATACAACGATACGATAAAGTCCTTTTTCGCGGTTCGGATTTAAATTAGCCGGTGGCGAACATTGAATAGAGCGAGCATTATCTCCGACATTGCGGTGCCCCGTAATCCGCAGCTAATCGTCGCTCGAGCGAATAGAGCGACGCATAAACGCTCACAATGGCCGGATCATTAATTCGCGTTTAATGATTGGCATTGACGAGCATTTATTCCGCGCGCGACCGAGTCGGATTGGCGTTGCTGTAATTCCGCTCGTAGAATCGACGATGCTTAAGAGTGACGCTTGTAACGAGCCAAAAACATGGACTGATACAAATTCATAAGCGGCAGGACGACCGCACAGCGCGTACATATTCCCAGTCGTTATGGTTGCGCGGATAGGATAACGCCGCATGTGAACAATGGCAAATCTGTAATAATCCTGCGTGCGCGTATTGTACGCGTGCATGTGCGCGCGCGCGTATCCTCTACAGTACATTTAACGTTAATATCAGTGTTGAGCGAAGTGAAATTGAATCTTTTAGTGGGTTTATATTTAATATCCCGTTTGATTTTCGAAAATTTCATTCCGCGTCGTCGCGTAAATTATGAAAATTTACGAAACGTTTGATGCGAGGTGAGCCAATACGCGCGACTACCGCGACCGCGTCCAAAAATTCATTTCTGCGAAGGAACTGGGCCGAAGTGAAAAATGCCAACAGTGGACCGCGTATGGCGATCGTTACTCAACGGAGCGTTAAGTTTAAGAGCGTTCGTGCGCAAACGCAGTATACTCACGAGAGTTACGGTCTACCTGGCGCAAGATCTCGAAATTCCTCGCCGAGGACACGGAAGCGACCTCAACGGCAACTGGCCCCGGTCTGTGTGCATACTATTATCCCCGGCGCGACGGTCTCGTCCTCGTGAAATGACGGTCTGAAAAAGTCATGTTAAGCTGGGTGAGAAAGTGTTAGCTTCTTGCTGATGAAACGAGCAGTCGGAAACGATTCTGGACAGCGGCGGCTCCGCGAGTTCAATGCGCCTGCTCGCGTTCTCACGACCTGAAGGATTGTCCGACAATATCTCGAACGAACAGCATTTATGACAAATATCACCACATTATAATCGCGATTACGAACGTTTGCATGACGTTATAATGCATCTTGGCACTACTCGAGATAACAGAATAAAAGAAAATTATGATTTAAAAATTCATTCTGTGCTAAATTAAGAGTTAACTCTAAAATTGTTCACAAGATTAAATGTCACAATTATTCCATTTTATATAATATATTTTAAGAATGCTTTTTAGTATATTTTACACGTTTATATTTTACACGTTTTATGTATGCCAATTTATTAAATATTTTATATTCTTGGAGAATATCTTTGTTAAATTTTAAGTTCTTTCTAATTTTCCTAAAATTGTTACGTTCACATTATAATTTCATGATTTTGCTATGGAAACGTGCACTGTAGCTAATACAGACATATTATTCTAATGTACATAATCCTTCCTCTCTGGCAAGTATGGAAGAAAGATAAACGAACTTTAACACTTTGCCTTTCCATGTACGGTTCCAAGCGAGTTAATAATCTGTTTCTTTTCTTTTTGTTCTAGGTAAGTACGATCTCATGGCAACGTCTACTGAATATACAGAGAGCCTTTCTATCGTCCAAGACGTTATACACAAACGTAAGTGCATTACAAAAACGATAAGATTCTATATAAATATCGAATATAAATTAAAGCAAGTATCCTCTCTGAATCTCATAGAGTGAAACGTCACTCTAAAAGAATGAAAATTGAACCTAATTTTTCGAATAATTTGTCACTCTATTATTAAATAAGAATTTAAAAAGTTCACACTTATAGAGTAATTTTTCAGAAATTTAGAGCGTATCTATAGAAAGTATGAATGACTACTATCTTTTTGTTTCCATTTTCGGAGCCTCGCGTTTAAACCAAAACCACTTGGTTTAACCCAAAACCAAATCGTCGACCCGTTAACTTTCCCCTTCTCTCTCTTCCTTCTGAAGGACTTGCACACTCGCGAATATATAGTTAATACGCCTACGGCGTATTCGCAAACCGTAATCGCAGAGGGAGTCAGCTCTTTTAATGCGGACAAACGCCGATGGAGGAAAATTCAAACGACAAGTATACGATCGAAGTTTGTTAGATTCGAGCGTTATGGGCACTTTAAGTATTAAATTAGCTAAATCTTCGAGGAATGCCGAATGCGCCGGGGAGAGAACCGTCGAGAGTGCGCCAAGCACTCTCCCCGCGTCGGCACTCTTATCTCTACGGCCGGCAAAGTTTCAGAGGCTCCGCCGCTCTCTGTATCGCGCGCTATTAACCAAGAACCGAAAACTTCTTGGGTGGCTGCCTCGCCCGTTCACCCGCGCCGCCGCGCCACGCGCACATACACGGCATGCACTCGTGTTTCCACGTGCCCCCAGTCTACCCGTTTCATTTACCACCGATTCGACGTATCAACGCCCTTTGGCTACCGTTCACGTAAGACGTATCCCGAATTCCTGCCGCATTCCGTCCCGATGCGCCCGCCGTCGCCGCCGCCGCCGCCGCCGTCGGCTCCGATCTCGCAGTCCGAGACGCAGGTCGCGCTATCACGGGATAAGTCGACGAACACGAGAAAAATAAAAGTAAATGCCTTCGAGAACTTATGTCGCTCACCCTTCGCCGTACCTCTAACACAAAATTACAGATTCGGCCGCGCATAAACTGCAAAATAACAATTAAAACCGTGTTACGTCCACGGCGTCCGCGATAAGCGAACGAGGGATGTTTATACAGAAAGCTGACGAGGCTATTTGAAATGTCGTCGTACTTTTAATGCTTTAGCGTAATGTTTTGTTGAAACTTCTCGAATTGCAAGAGAGTTACGATTTAATTCACAATGCACGGTCTTCGTAACGTTATTATGTCACGAGGCACACTTTGTTAGACTAGAGCTATAAAGCAAAAGATTACAAATGGATCCGTGGGGTCTTTTAATCCGTCTGCGGCTCAGTGTTGTCTTAGCTGCACAAGCTACTCCTTATACGGTTCGTTAAAAGTACCAGCGTGAGATTGTAATCGCAAACGAGTTTTCCCGAAAGAGTTTCGCGGGCACTGTTACCGCGGAATAGTTGCGAAACGTCGCGATATCGCCGTAATTGAGCGAGTTCGCACGCTCGTTTGTCTCCCTGCGCGCACGGACAGAGCCGGTGCATCGGCCGCGGCGGCGGCGGCGGCGGCGGCGGCGGCGGCAATTAATAATACCGCGTGTCCGTCGAGAAAGCCGAAAGTCCCTGGTGAAGCCCCTGCGAATGGTAAATTGTGGCGTGCGGATGGTAAATTGCAGGTCGCGAGTGACAAAGCACGCTCGGCGAAAGATCACATTTTTTTTCATGGGGACGAGCGCGCCCGTTTGCGTCGCTCGCGAAAGAATCGAGAGTGAAGTCATATATGCAGATTATATCGTCCCCCTCTCGGCTTACTTGTCGCCCGTGTTACTGCGCCGACGGTATACGGAACCTGCGCCTCGTGTACATACATTGTGTACGTTTGTTACGGTATCGTTCCTGTCCAAGTTGGAGCGAGCGCTTATATCATCGTCCTCGAAAGAGAGCGCATGTACGCTGCAGCTTGCCGGCCCCGCTGTCCCGTCTCTCTTTCTCTCCTTCTTTCCTCTCGGGCGGATTTCAATGCCGACGAGAGACGTAGGTGTGCGAACGTAAAGGAGAGGGTGCAGAGAGGGAGTGCCTTAAGTCGAGGCTAATGATACGCGATGATATGCGGCATTCGTCACTGTCCGATGTCTGCCTTGATTGCCGCTACTGTTCTCTATCCTTTATCTTTCGCGAGCTCGCAACCGACGCGCGCGCGTACACGCGTCGGAGTGTGCGTAGGGTAAAGAGTAAGGCGCGCTTAATGATAGATCCGTCATGAGCAAGTTGCCGTGCGAAAATATTAACGGCGCGGCGCGATTCTCGGTTAATTGACCGATTGAACGATTAATCGAGGCCCATTCGAAATTCTGGTTGCCGTGTCGAACGCACAACACTGTGTTTTTGATATATCTGATAATATCGTTTTGTCACGTAAGATGTTGCGTTATCCTATAATTTATTGATTTATCAGATTTGATTAGAAATATTAGTGTACGTCAAGCTTAAGATACGTATAACATTCGAAAGGAATTTCGAGAGTAAAAGAAAAAATCGAAATGGCAAACGTTCACAGCTTGCTATTAATTACATCCATTCAGTTAAGAAATGTCGTGTAGAACTATGCGTATACACACGGACTGGCATATAATTCTCGATGTAACATGAGTTCGCGCGGTCAAGTAAATAATCACGAAGTTACAAAATAGATCGTGCACACGCGGTACGACCGCTCAAAGCATTGAATCTACAAAATCGAAGAAAAAAAGCGATTCCTCTTTTTGAAAGAAACATTAGAATAATATCAATTTATATTATTTCTGTTAATTTTAATTTGATATTTAAGTACAATTAATTTTATTCAGTTTAGGAATTAAATGGAACATGAATATAATTTATTTTTTAAGAATGATTTTAATTCACTCCTAATAGATATGTCAAGATTGTTTTATGAACGGCTCTGAAATCTAAAGGCTTATGAAAAGCAGTAAAAAAAAAAGCAGTAAAAATAGAGACGGAAGGCTGGAGAGTGAAACTGACAAAAAGTTAGTTTGGCACACTCCAGCATCGGTATCGCGACTCGCAACGAGCAAGCCCAAAACGATCAGCCGTAACTCATCCGACGAGTCCCGTACTCGACGGTTTCGGCCTCGTTTCTCTGTTGTCTTCTGACAGCCGCGTACGGAAAAAGTTAACTTATTCTAAACGTAAAACCCGCCTTGACTTCAGAAAGAAGAGTAACCACATCGTAATCAAAAACGTTGGCGCTACCCACACCGCAATGCGTCAATTTCATTTCAAATACAATTTGAAATTTTAGAACCTTCCGTAAAAATTAATTATTTTATAAATTATCTTATTTTTGTAAAATTTAATTATCTTCTTATTTGCAAAATTAATTCTTATATTTGTAACATAATAAAATTAAATAGAAACATTTTTTTATTTATAAAAACTGATTATATAATTTTCTCTTGAAAACGACAGCGTCATTGCGTACAAAATACAATAAATATGTAGAAATTTTTAAATGTACATGAAAAGAATTTTTCTTAGAATTTATTCTCATAATAAAGGACAACATAAACTTTTAAGAATTTTACTATACTTTTAGTAAAATTAAGTAAAATTTTAGTGACATTTCTTTAAATTTAGAAACGATATAAAATATTTAACAATAGAAGGTGAGTTGGTTAAACTTTATCAAAATTTTACTAAATTTTATTAAAGTTACAGTAAAATTTTTCGAAGGCTGCATTGTTCCACAACTACCATAACTTTCAAAGTAAATTCTGAGAGAAAATTCTTTCTCTGTATAGATAAGAACATATTTATTTAACGTTTTTCAATCTTTCTCAAAAATAGTTCTTATATTGTTATTAAACGACTTTAACAAAATATCCTTAACATTTAATTTTTTCATAAAGAAACTTGTATATTCTTTTAGAAATTATACGTGACATTAACCTACGTTTCTTACTACTAAATTGTACATTCGCGACAGTTAAATAACAAACTTATGTCCCTATTATATTTGCTACGTTGCCTATACTCAGATTCGTTCAACTGTCACTAATATTTCGCAGACACGCAGGAGCACTTTCGCTCAGAATAACCATCGACGCTGCGCGTCGTTGCTGGACCGCGATTAATTAACGTTAATCGCCAAATGAGACGAAAACCAGTTCGCAACGAGTTGCCGCTTGTATCCCTCTTGCGAACGAGCGGACACGTTCTCGCGATATTCACTGCCTTCGCCGTATTTCCAGGATTTGTTGAACGATTCGAGACGACGACTTATCGCGGCGCAGCGTGCCTCTATTATTTCACGGACTATGTCCCACAAATATCTGGCCGTCACGCGATCTCGCGTCGCTTCTCAGTCCTGATTCTCTCCCTTGGATGTACGCCCTCTTCATCTCGGTGCTCGCCGACGACGGTCGGCACGATCGCGGGGCACCGGCATTAATCAATGCTTGGTGCAGAAATTAATATAGCTCGCGGTGCTGTACCATAACGACGAGCAACGAGAGTCGGAGCGAGAAAGAAACGGGGCGGATTTAACGAAACCACGCCGGCCGGCGAGGTGAGGCAAAAAGGAGAGCGCGTTCTCGTCCGAGGCGTGGGCCGCCAAGACGTTCCTGTAAATATAAGCTCGTCCTTCATACACGATGATAGTCTCTGTCGATGCCATATGAAATGTGAGACCTTGCGATATTACGATACATCCATAAGGTCCAGGCCTCCAGTAGATGTCGCATAAATGCATCGTTGCTTCACTTTCCGTCTCTCTTTCTCTCTCTCCTCATCTAAAATATTTCATTCGTACATCAGGGAAATCGAAGAGACACGTTCCTCCTCAGCGAATAGTTCCTCGCCGTTCTCTCGGCCACTCGTTGTCTCCTCATCGTTCTCCGCGTTCATGTTCACGTCGTTCTCCGCAGCGCACGTCTTCTTTTCGACGTTCTGCTCTTCGTCCGTCTCCTCGGGACATTTCCATCCCCGAGCTTTGTCAGGCTAACTGATCGCTGGTCGCGTACGATCGATCGATACAAGTTCGATCGTCTGTAACCAACTTGCAAATCGGATGGAAAAGGGAGGTACTTGTCATCTCGTGCCGGAAGCGCGTGTGCGAGTCTTAGAGTGAGCATTAGATACATTAGACAGATGAATGCATTGTGCGCAAACGAGAAGACGAGTGGAATATCGAAGCAGAGAATATCAAGACGGGTCACGTGCGAAAGTCCTTTGACCTCCTCTCTCTCCATACGTTCATAAAATCCCTAACCCCTTTCCCGCGCTGTCTCGCTCTCTCGCCGTTACTCTCCCGCTCGTTTTATCGACGCGACGCATTACTACGTAACCAATATAGTGACGTTACTTGACGCGCTCTTGTCGGGTCTGAGGTTGTTACGAGCGACGAGCTAATCCTTCGGTAAAGCCGCCTCGGTGATGTCCGGTCGTTATGAACTCTCCTACTGTGTTTCGGTATTTCCTTTATGCCTCGCGAACCGCGTTAGTGACCGGTCTTTACATTTCGCGCACGCGTAAAAGCGGATGTAATAACTTTGCGTACACACGCAGCGGCCACTGCGTTCTATACTATGGAATGGAGGCATATCGCTGTATAGGTACCGGTGTAACGAGCGCAGCATCATGGTCGTCGCCGTTGCAGATTTTCCTGCGGTGTATCCGGGCACTAAATGCTTGAAATCATCAAACCATCATTAACGATTACACCCCGAGACTGTTTGCAATCTACTCCAACTTCATCCAAGTACCGCCGCAATAAAGTTTCGTTCATGATTGTGGAAGCTTGAGATCGAAATGTCCTCTCGAATTCCAGCCACGTTCCCGAAGGTTTGTTGAACTGTAATCGACCTGTTCGCCTTTCGCTAGTTACTGTATTTTATCCCTTCCGAGATGTTCGCTTCTTTACTTATTAAAAGGAAAACTCGGGATACCTTACGAGTTTGTAGATAAGTACGGGCGCTTCTCAAGAATTTTCTACTTTAGTTTCTGTTTAATAAATCAAACATTGAGAAACATGTTCAAATTAGCGTGAAAAAAGTTGTTGCTACATCTTTGGTTTAAACTAATTAAAACTTATTCTTATAAGTTTACAAATAAAGAAGCCGATACACAGAGATTCGTCTTAACTATCAATAAATATTTAATTTAATAACGATATCTTTTACCGTCTCTCTCTCTTTTACTCTCGAACGATCACCATTTTAGAAGATACCGAGAGAAATCGGACGGACCGTCGCAGGAGCAAAGTAACAAAATGACGTGGCGAAAACGACCAAGAAATACGCAAGACAAGAAGGCGGAATCGATGGGGCAGGGCCGCCGGACCGGGGGCAGGGTACGATCGTGAAGAGATCCGCGGGCAGATTTAGCGGCCGCCGCTGACAAGACAATAGCCGTTCCTCTCGTTTTCTGCGAACGCGCATTCCGCGGTCAGGTATGCGCGCTTCACGAAGGAGTTCGGGATGCGCGCGCGTCGCACCCAGGTTCGAGAAACGTCTCCCGTCTCTCGCCTTGCCCGCCCTTGCTTCCTGCGCCTTTTGTCTCCCGTGTGTCTCATCCCCCATAGTCTCGTCCTTTCGCTTTACGCGCGAGGAATGGTCTCCATTCGTCTGTCCTGTTGGACCGACTCCCGCACATGTTTATCGCCGCCGTGAGAGTGACACTTTCGCACGGATGCTGCAGGCGAGAGAATGGGAGGAAAGAAGAAAGGCTTATAGTTAAACGAGGTTCCTACCGAATTCTCATTCAATCTTCGTTCTTTTGATTATTTGGCTTCAATCGCATCTTTTCGATAATAAATATTTTAATCTAGATAAATTGCGATTATTATTTATTATAATATAATTATAATTAATTACATTATGATAAATATAATTATAATTATCGAATACGATAATTATTTAAATACAGATTTTAAGATAATTAATGTAATTTGCATTTATGTTGCAATTGTGTTATTGAATGCCTTTAATATTATAAATTATTTTCCAATTTTACGATAAAAGAAAATGTGAAGCTTTTAACGTCTATAATTTAGAAAATAATGGGAGAATAACAACTAACAACGTAAATGATATTGACAGCCTTTGTTTTGTATAATATTACGTAACATAATTTCTATTTTTCTACATTTTTACCTTACTCTTTTCTTTTAAAATGCCCGCGTCATACATAATACACGATACATGGAAAAAAATTCATTAAATATTTATTATATTGCAAGCTTTCTTGGCCCGTCGTGTAATTTACGTACATTCTCCCGCGGAATGTGCTCAACTCGTGATATCGATTTCATCCCTTCTCGAGTGAGCAAATGATGCTGTCGTACAGAACGAATCGCTCGCGATGCATCACTCCGTTCGAATTCGATCAAATCGTCGCGCAGTCGAAATAGAGCCGTTGCGGAAGCCCTAGCGCGCACACCCACGTCCTGCCGTTCGAATAGATAGTTTCTAATTAGCGAACTTCCAGAGCCCGAGCTGGAACAACGAAATTAACATTTAACTGTGCGGACACCTGGACGCGGACGGACAGCTAACTAATGCGCCAGCCTGAGGAAGCTTGTCGAGTCCATTGCATGCATATTGTGTATGTGTGTGCATTTTACACACACCTATCATCGATATATATATATATATACTCTAACGTTAATACTTGTTTGCGCATGCATACGTGTGCGAGCGAATTGGAGTTCGTTGCAGCGCACGTTGCATACAACCGCCGCCGAACGTCTTTCGCCGTGCGCTAGAGACGACGCGTACGACGTATACATGGACCCGTATAGGACGAGATAGTAGATACACATTCGCGAGGAGGCTAAAGAAGGAGAGAAGACGCTCGCAGGAGTAGGAGGCGGCGCGGTCCAGGACTTTGATTTACATTCTCCCTAATTACAAATGAAACGCGCGCGCTTATTGGCGCGTCAGTAGCCTCAAGAAGGATGAGGCGCAGGCCGCACGAGTGCAGGCCGCCTGCCTGCATGCGTGCGTGCGTGTACACGTACGTGTAGCTACGTATGTCGGCGTCTCTCTTCGATATGTCAGCGAATGCGCGTCCGCAAGCACGAACGCACACGTGTATACACGTACGCGGTACACGCGTGAACGCGTGCAGACGGTAACAAGCGATCCGTAGCTCCAGAAGGAGCTTGCAGCAAGCGGGAAGAAGGGAGAGAGAAAGAGAGAAGACGACTGATGTCGGCGTGCGAATCCTCTTCTCTCCAGCATTTATCACCCGCCAGCCGCGCCAGTTTACGCGCTTTTAGGTCGTGCGTGTGTGCAAGTTGTGCTCACGAGGAGACGAATGAGGAAGGGAGGGGGCAGAGAGGGAGGAGACGATGAAGGGTATACACGGGAATACGCGAGGCGGATTGCGACTGTCTTGAGATTTATTCGTCGTCAGTCCGTTGCCTTGAGTTAACGAATGTAGATTCGCCGCTCTAAGAAACGTCGGTTATCGATAGCCGGAGATTTGTCCGATCCGGCGTATTCCGATTCGAGACGCCAGGAAGTCTGCGGAGGAAAGGGAGAAATATCTAGCGACTGTAGGGTGTCGAGGTTATTCGCGTGTAAAGTTGCGCTTATCAAGGCGATGTATTTTTATACATTAACAAACGAACGAATCGCAAAGATTCTCTTTTCTAGGAGAACTTTTTACGATCCGAAATTACGTTTGCTTCCTCGGAATCGTCGCCTCTCTCGCGATTTCATGCCATCACGCGACGCGAGAAGTAATAATCTGCCGCCGCGGTAGCAAATGAATCGGCAATCCCCGCAATAATGCGTAATGAATAATACATAACGAATGAGTGCGAGGCGAGCTGTTTTTTAAAAAGCAATACGCGCGAGCGATCGAGGAAAGGGAGGCGGCATGCAGGTCCTCTCTCGCCAAAGGGAAAGGAGCGGCCGAATCGACTCGAACAACGAGATGCGCGAATCCTTTTTCTCTTCGGCATTTATCACCCGGCAACAGCGCCAGTTTACGCGCTTTTAGGCCGCGCCTGTGTGTGCGAAGACGAATGAAGAAGAGGAGAGAGAGGCCGGCCGCGTGCGCTTCAACGACCGCGAGCGTTTCAACACGGAGCGCACGGATGCGACGGAGATGCAACGGTGCAACGTGCGCGGGCAAACGATATCGGACTAATGAATGTAGATTCCATACCGCGGCGAGCAACAGGTATCGATAGTCGGAAATTTGTCTCCGCGTCGAGATATTAAGTTACCAGCGTCGCGTGTGTGGGTAGAACATCGTACCGGAAGCGCGCGTGTGCGAGCTTTCGATTGCGCTCTGTCATTAAAAAACAGAAAGGAGTCCTCTTAATCCTCCGGAATATCATTCGAAATGGTGGCCCCCGGAATGGTGGCCCCCGGCGATATCACGCGCACGCTGCGGTCGCGTTGCGTTTTTTTTGGGGGGGATATACAACTCACATTTGTTTTTATTCTGAATTGTTAAAAAGTTCCGATCAAAGTATTGAGAAATGGACGTAAAATTTCTATCGGGTAAAAAAAAACGCTCTTATCGTCAATAGAAGTTTCTTCAATCACTTTAAACTCTAGCATATCCACATTAAATAAATAGCACATCAGTAGAAATCAGATTAGATCTTGTCAGATTTTGATTTCTTCTGCTGATTGAAAATTAATTATTTACATACCAATTACAACAAGTGAAAATGTGGATCAGACAGATAGTTTTCATCGAACATTAAAAAAGATAATCATCTTTTAAAATTGCAACTTTTCGACATACGTACTTAAACAGTAAACGAAAATAAATGCTTATAAGTTGCTACTTTATTATTTTTATACTGACATCTATATGAAGAGCGAGAGAAAAAGCATTCCAGCGTGGAATCCGGCCGTAATGGAAATCACCGCTATCGATTAATTTATCTCGATTCCATGAGCGTCGCAATGACTGATTGAGGACCAGGGTCTCTCTTCTCGCGAATCTAATGACGTGGTGGTTGCTTGGCCGATGTCAGCACAGCGGCTGATTAAAAATGGCATAACGAAAAAAGACGCACTGCTGGGTACACAACAGCTACCGAGAAAAGGTGAAGCGAAGAGCGAGGGAAGAGAGAAGAAGAGAAACAACGAGGAGAGAGAGAGAGAGGTCGACACAGGCTCCAGATCTCGTGGTACGCAGTGGAGTTTAGTTTTTTAAGCGATCAATCACTCGCTCTACAAGAAGTACATATCCCACCTACCGAAACGAGCGGCAGGTTAGGAGCAGCGGAGGAGAAGAGGAGACAATGAGAGAAAACGGAGGCGATTTGGCGGTACAGAAGAGAGGTGAGAAAGAAGAAGAGAGGAAACGGGTTAGGGAACTAAAAGAAGATGGGACTCGACGACCACCAAATCATCATTATTAAACGTTCCATTGAACGCTCTCGTGTATTATAACGAGCGAGCAGCTCGCCGGCCACCGACACGAATTCTTGGCCCGTGTCGTCGTCGGCACGGAATTTCTACGTTCGCGAGGCTACGCGCGTGCTGAAGCGACGTGTGTAAGAAGAGGAAAATGCTGCCGCCGCCTCCTGCATTTATTTCACGGCGATCGCCCGACCGTTTGCAGCGTTGATTTATCACCGGGCGCCCAACGATAGCTTCGCGACGTGGCGAGAAACGATTTCTTGTGCTAGATAGATCCCACCAACCGGTAAACGTATCTTATTTTTTCGAAGTCTCTAACTGAAAGCCGTATCGAGCGTAACATATCGACTCCCTCCCTTCGTTTTATTTTATTTAGGGATATTAGGGATATTAAAAAATTACTCTTGCTTTGAACTTGAAAATTAATGGAAGAATTCATGAACGAAGAAAAGTACGCGGAGAGCTTTGTATAAAATATGATTAACTGAACAAATGAAATGTGTGATATATTACAACAGGAAATTAGGGACGTTATTTATGTGCACGGCGGAAAATATGCAAAATATCGTGCGAGTAACCCGTCACAGTAATAGGTTAATCTCGAGTTTGTCGGCGTTAATCTTAAAAAAAAATTAATTTCTTACTCCGAAACTTCATATCACACTGCAACGCAATCAGTCGGTTTTAATCGTCTGGCGTGGCGCGGCGCGCAAATAACTCTCTGGCGAAATAGAAAATTGGCCCCACCACCCTGAGAACGTAATTTCAAGAAACTACGGCATAAATCTCGTTACACGCAACAACAACACGCGTGATAACATAACGAAAATCATTCCATGAGCATTCCATACATCAAGCGCGAACAATCGCTGCTCTGGCAGGCAGCAACGATTTCCTCGCAAATTGCTTCTTGGTCCACCTCTTCGGGCTTCTCTTTCTTTCTTCTTTTTTTCTTTTTCTCGCTCTTTCTCTCTCTCTCTCTCTCTCTCTCTTTTTCTCCCTTTATCATCGGTCAGCAATCCTCTTTTTTCGCATTCTCCTCCTTCTTCCTTAGTTATCCCAAGCCGTCATCCATGCGTCCCCCTAAGGTCGTCGGTCCGTCGATCCTCGGGATCCTCTCGCCGAATCTCTCTCTCCTCGCCGAGGGATAATAATAAAATATCACAATCATCACGGCTAACTACTGTTTCATTAAACGATTAATTAACCCACGATATATTACGTAGATAGCGCTGACGATTCCCCCTCCTCCACTCCATCGTTCGCTGATTGCTTCTATAGTGCCCACGGTAATGCGATGAGGTCCAGACGCGGTCCGGTGGCAGCCTCTTCCTCCTTTCCCTCGTTTCTTTACTTTCTGTGTACCCTCTAGCCTCCTTTCGTCTTTACGTTCAGAGATAGCGCGGAAACCCTCTCAAATTCTATACGCCTTCTCGTCGATACGCCCATACATGGGCAACGCAACGGATGATTCGTGAGTTAGGTATTTAAAGGAAGCAACAGTAAATGTATAAGTAATGAAGCTTATATTTACGCTTCAATCATACGGACCTTTATAATTTTAGAGAATAGTTTTCTCCGAGATATCCGTCAGTCTTTTAAAATTAAGTATCCCGTTTTAAATTCTTAATTGTATCTCTTAATAAAATAATTATCAAGTCTCGAAAAGTTAGCATTTGCCTTCGAGAGCAAAGGAAAAGAATTAAGCTCGTAGAAAATGGAGGAGGCTCTTTAGCGGATCCATGTATTTACACTATACAGTTGCATGTGTACAGATCGTTTACCGTTATAGTGGCGGCACAAGGAAAAGCGGGTCTAGTATGGGCATTATCCAATTACAATAACGAGGGGCTCTCGGCGGGCCCATACTGTCATCGCACTCCAAGGAGATACGTAGAGAGCTCGCGCTCCTAGCTCTAATAACGATATACAGCCGAATAACTTTGATAATCGCGCGTTCATTCCCTCCCCTCCCACCCCGCGGGAACCCGCCACCGCGTAATAATTTAATGACGGCTCGCTGCGAGTTTAACAGACTGACGATAGATCGCGGGCTACCGGGGATTTCTGATTGTCACGACTCTTTGACGTTTGCCGAGGTGTATAATAGAAGCACTTAGACTTGACGAGTCGACTAACAACTATAATTTAAGATAACGTCATATACTTCACTTCGGGATAATTATACTAAGGCAATCCAAGATTCTATAAATATTTAAGGCGTAGATTCCATGATAAATTGAATTTAGATATGTCATGCGTCAATTAATATAAAATAATAATTTTTTTTGTCGTAAAAAAATACGACGAAGAGCATTATAATTTATAATTAACATAATTAATACGAGACCGCGAAGTGAGTATAACACATTTAAATTAAGAAATCGCCAAATAGCACTCAAAGCGAATTTTAGTGCTGAAATAATAATTTTCTAATTTTATAAACATTTTCTAATTCTCCGAACTGCGTGCCACATATTTATCGATTTTATAACGCAGCTCAAATAGAACCAGAAAAGTAATATTACAATATTAAATATTGCTAATCAATTTAATAATATTGATGCCAATAGGCCTCCATAAAATCCCTCATTCCAAAAAACTTGTAACAAATTTGTTGCGAAAATTATTACCTAATCCACGTTTTTTTTTTACTCTTTATTTTTCATATTTTTGTTACAATTGTTCTGCAAATATATAAATTCTTCCCTTGAAAAGGCGTTTAGATTGACTTTAATTTTATCATTGTATTGAATAT
The DNA here is from genome assembly GCF_016802725.1 of Solenopsis invicta. NCBI lineage: Eukaryota > Metazoa > Arthropoda > Insecta > Hymenoptera > Formicidae > Solenopsis > Solenopsis invicta. The sequence goes on along the minus strand of NC_052666.1, from coordinate 21,222,670 downwards.
ACTGAAACATCCTTGAATTGCAACAACCGTAAAAGTGACAACATCCTGCGAGAGTTGCATCTCTCGTTTGTCTGCCGGCAACGTCAGTCGCCTCGCTGCCGCGTCCATTATAGCCGATGATTCGTATTATGCGCGTTACGCCAATGAGCCTCGTTAATTAATAGCAACTCATTACGGCTGTCGTTAGCGCGCGCTCTGCTCTGGCGAGATAGGGATTCACAGACAGCTTTAGCATCTGCTGAAAAGTAAATCCACCTTCGTCCAACCGTGCCTGCCTGTTCGTTCGTTCGTCTATCCGTCCGTCCGTCCTCTCGTCTTCAATTGCGCTTTATTTATCACAATTTGCTGACGTTGATGTATCGTTACACGGACCGCACGACACATACGTACCGTGCCGTCGCAATTTACATTGGCCATCTCTCAATGTAACCGTCTTACTTAACGACCGGCTGAGAGGTGCGGAGTACCCCCTTTCCCCCTTTTCGCGAAAGAAAATCTCGCGGTCGTCATTGAGTTTTCATTCGCATGACAGTGGGTTTCTCGAAGCCTCTGAAAGCCTCGTGCGATATGCCTATCGCGCCTTTTTCGCTTCATACCGCGAATAAACCGGTCCCCGTCGGCGCGTTAATGCACAACCTCATAAAAATGTTGGAAAGTGTTTCTTACGCGCGATTACCTCCGAGGAAATATCTCATCGCCGTTTCGAAAGGATCCTGGCCATTCTCGGGATACTGCCGAGGTAGCTTCTTATTATTCCCCTTAATCACGCACCTGCAACGAATTTATACTCGGTGCCTATCTCGCACGGATACTTGGAAACTTTCCTAATAGAGAAGTTACGACGACGTCCTCGAGTGTAATAAAGTCTTCGGAGGTGTGTGGCACAATGAGACTCATTTAGCTGGTATTTCAATTTTTGATTAATTCAAATGATGAAATGTCTCCCCCGCGAATTGAATAATTTGTTCAAAATAATGTCCGTGTGTGCGTGCATGTGCGTTTACACGTGTATGCGCTTCGTCGCACGTCGGCGAGGGAAAACGACGAAGAAAAAAAAATATATATGTGCAGAGTCATGTACACATATGACAGGATAGGTGACTGGAGGGATTACGATGTTAAGTGTCCGCGAGCTAAGATCGTATGTTACCGCGGAACATCGCTATCCGTCTATTTGTCAATGCGCGTCCCCGCATGCCCACGCATTCTTTGCCTCTTTGCTATTTTCTCCATTTGCATAACTCCCCGAGCCTGCAGCACTTACCGCGCCGCCGTCGACCGCACGTAATTTTGTGCGCCGCTCCAATCGTGGGGGAATCGTGACCCGTTATAATACTCACTAATCGTTGATCGTATCGACGGACGAAATTCGCTTTATATTACTCATTAATGAGACTTTAAATGGTCGAAAACTTACTTCCGCAAATTTATTGCGGCGTGATTTGCCCAGATGTAATGTTCAGATAAACGGGAACGATTAGAATTCACGGCGTCCCAAGAACGTAAAATATAAAATTGCAATTGTATCCCCCGCGGCTGTGAACGGCTATTAACATCTCTTTCTCTCTCGCTTTCTCTTTCCGCGTACTCTTTTTTTTTACCATCCCTTTTACGAGCCACCCGATTGGTTTAAATGACTTGCGCTTTGCGGCGGTGCATGGATAAAAAAGTCGCGGTCATCCCCGCGTTTGTTTGTTATGCGCAACATTTTCGGTCCGTCGAAATCGACCCTCCGAGATCCACTTAGTCGGCCATAATGATCGAAAATCGCCACTTACGTGCACGAGGAAACCGATGCCCGAATCATCCCCATTTCGTCCACGCCACGGCAATAAACGTGTAGAGGGAGGCCCGAAATTTTACTACCGGTTCTCTTTCCGACGATAATTGCATCGACCTTGTTTGCCGATATTCGTGCGCGTACTTACGCCTTAATGCTTGACCTTCTCACGCGGACGTTCAGCCAATCGCAAGTACGGAATTTGATATTTTTTGCGACGTTATCTCGCAAAAAGAGCAAAAGGAACGAGAAGAAGCTTCTGCGAAATGATGATGCGGAACGAACGATGTCGACCCCAATTCCTTTCTCGCTGTGGCGCTTCGTTAAGCATATGTAATGAGCGAATATCGCAATTGAACGAATTCAACGCCGGAATACTTTAATTATAACTAATTAGTTAACATTTTACGAAGGATTATATTGCTTTGCGATGTATACTTAATTCTAACGCAAAAAGAAATCTGCAGGGCCCAAAAAATGAAACACATCAGCAGCTGCAATAAATAACAGCATGAGAATATGACTGCGGGTTATAGAGAATTGTTTGAGAAAATGAGAGATGAGAATGCGAAGCGGAAGCGCGTATTGAAACAAACGCGTTGCTACCTGGCAGGTGTAAACTCGGTGGCAAAGTGGACGCGGATGAATATGCGAGACGTGCCCGCGGGAGTCCCCGCGGACTATGCAGCCAAGCGTATTATGTGCGTTTCTCGATCTTCTCGCTTACCCTTCGCCGCAATAAAGCGACGTAATGATAATTAGTAGTGCGCGCCGTGGAGCACCGCGATTATCGCGTGGTGCTTAGAAAACGGCTAAAGGACGCGGCTTGCCCTAGCGTGCGTGACAGGAGAGTTTCTCGGTAATTGACAATGAGGGAACGTCCCTGCACAGTCACACGGTTTCCCGGCTTCAAGGAAAACGCCCCGTCTTTACGGCGATTCATTTGCCTCCGCGCCGCGTCGCCGGTTCTCTGGTGCTGCAATTAAAAGATGATGAAAAATTCTCTCAGCAGCAAGACCGCCCGCACGCTTCACGCAATCGTAATATGGCATGGAATACCAACGAGCCTTATCAATAAAGTAGTAAATTCTGAGAGAAAAGAAATCTTGGAGAAGTAACGTCCATTTACAATTAAACTAATTAACGTTTAATTACCTAGATAGACGTTGTAACAAGTTTGATTTTTGCTATTTTTGTCATAATTTTTTACGAGAGAAGGCGAGAGAGAGAAAGAGAGAGCCATCCATAAAGAAAGATTTAGGAAAATAGCGCGTTAAAAATTTTTAACGCGGAAAGACTTTCGCGTTAATTTTTAAGTAGAATTCAGTTTTCGCATCAGGAGCACATCTCTAAGAGATTACGAGCTAAATGTTTATTGAAAACAAAGGCAAAAATATTTATTAAATTACACCCAACCGTGTAATTTGAGTCACACTTTTCGCTTATAATGAGAAATCCATTATTAAACGGGGCTGAAAGGATCTTTTGTAACACCCACGTGTTCTATACCACACGCAGTCAGAGCGCGATCCCCCCGTCACGGGAAAAATATTTAATTACGGCGTGAATGCGAATAAGGCGAATCCGTCGGCTTTGATATCGCGCGAATAAAATGACGCGCGGCCGTACGGCATACGTCGAGAATAGACCCCATACTGTTTTCGAGGCATCGATTGCAAACGATGACCGGCAACAATCGCGACAATAGTAATCTCCAAGCAGCTGGGCAATCTAATGAACCGACGATGATTCGTCGATAGACCTGAAAAAGTTTCATGCGCCAGATTTGGAACTCGAAATAACCCGCCGCGCCGCGCGGTTATTAAGCGCCCACTCAAAGGAGATGCGCCCCGGAGAAAGTATAACGGCGAATACATAACGAAGCGGGCGCGCGCTGCCGCGGTTTATTAAAAATCAGGCACGGCAAATAGAGCAGATAGGATTGATACCAAGTTTTCATCGGCGCGATCGGGATTTGACACAGTTTCCAGCAGTAGCGAGCCGCGCGCCGAGATTTTCAATCTGAAATAACGGAACTCGTTTATATCGCCGGCAATTTCCCGGTATCGATCATAAATATCGAAACGGCATTTCGTACATCGATTCCCCTATCGCAGCTGCGCATCGTGCACCGACCCGGCACTTCGAATGCAGAATGGATCCTGGATTGAAAAAAAGAGAAAAAAGTAAATATTAATCGAATTCGACTTTCTCCCCGTCGCGTCGTGGCGCGTTACCCGAGCGGAAAAATGATTAACGGCGAGAACGGAATGGAGATGCAAAAACGAATTAGCGCGCCGGGCAAAATCGAGCTCGTTAAACGAGTTTCGCGTACGCTCGTTCGTTCGCTCGCGTATATTAATCACCGGCGCGATGGCGACGACGCGGCGACGACGACGACGACGACGATGACGGCGATCTCGGCAACGAGGAAGCATTCCTGCATGGGTCGCGCGCGCGACTCAATCATGAATCGACGTAATATCATGACTGTGTAAATACTCGCGCGCGAGTAATAAGACAGGCTAAATTGTAAGAATAATTAGTCGCTCCCGCGTACACGGGGATCCGGTCAGAGAGTGACAGAGAAGGAAAAAGAAAAAGAGAGAGCGAGAGCGTCTTCTCTTCGGTATAACGTATGCACGAACGGTCGTCGTCTCGAGGGCTGATATCGATTGCAGACGATGACCAGCAACAACTCTCTCGACGGATCGGTGTATGCGAGCGCCGCCGCGCGTAATGATCTAGCGATGATTCGCCAGCGTATGCGAAATCATCGCGCGTCCGTCCAGACCACAGACGAACGTACGAAAATGAGAGGTGGACGAGGAGAAAGATGCAGGGGAGAGCTTCTCTTGAAGAGAGAAAGAGAGAGAGAGAGAGAACGCGGCCTGAAGGTGATGTATATCGGGCGGCTGGCTCCACGGTGCTAATTACCGCTATTAGTAAGCTCCCACCATCGCGCCGGCGCCGGTGAACATTAACATAAGAGACAATGACAAATGACAATGACGCGTCGGCGACGGGGTTAACACGCCGTCGGTGCCTCCCTAAATTGCGCATCGCTGCAGCCTCCCTAAATTGCGCGTCGCCGCAGTCTCTCCTTTTGTCTTCTCGATGCTAAGTGGGTAGTTGGCTTCTTTTATTTTGCATTTATTTCGCCAAATATATCTAAACAACGCTACTGTGAATACGCCACAAATCTTACGTCAAAAGATTATTCTTTATAAGTAAAATCCGATATAAAAAATATTGTATATCAAATCAGAGATATTATTACGACGAAAATACGACTCCGCAATAGTCGTTTCTAACAACATATTTAATAGTTCTAAACAAACATCACGTTGAAGTACGGGAAAAAAGTCGTGTTACGCAATAATTGCGTATCGCACTACACAGTTTGTTTACGCGACGCAAATAATCTACAACGCTATCGATGTTTTACGAATCATCGGTTTCATGGGACTTAAGTGAAATTGTCCATTAAATCACGATCGGCTTTGCCGTTTTTTGCTTCGGCCACATATCCCCAACGCTCCTCCTTGTCCTTCTTGTTTCGTCACTCTCGCGATCTCTCGATCTTTCGAATCTCGCCGACGGATCGCAAGCCTACCGGGAGAAAACGCGACGCGTCGGAACGATTTCCGCATGTTCCAATGCACGACAGACAATTTGTTTGTCGCGAGGAGCGGACAAGAGCGGACGGACTCGGGGAGGGTCCTTTTTCGCCCTCTTGTCGACGAACGAACCTCCCTTCGATACCCTACGTCTCGTGCGACTTAACGAGACCACGAGATGAATCGGTTCTCCGACGAGAATGCGTCCTTTCCCTTTTCGCCTCCTCTCATCGCGGGTATCTCGTCTCTCTCTCTCTCTCTCTCTCTCTCTCTCTCCTTTCTTTCCGCCCGATGGCAGACAGGAGCAACCGCTGCCAGAGCCAAGCAATTTGTGCCCGAAGACAAAGAATTCTTTCGGCTGCTTCAAACATACGCACGGCTTCGCAGAGGTTTTCGTATTGAGCGGTTAACGAGCCGCTTCGATTTCTTTCTCACGGGCGCATATAATTCAGATAATAAAGTCACTAATTAGTAACTGATAATTATCAGAGCTTGATAAGTGGACGTTTCACAGACAGTAATCAGGGGCGATTTCAAAATGCTTCCTTTATTGGTTTACTGATAACAAAGTTCTCGCTATTAAAACCAATGTTGTTAGAGCAGCTCCCATCTTGCTTGACTGCCGTTACCTTGCATGATTCATCGTTTTTACGATGAATTCGCAAGAACGTTGAATATTCATAATACGAATCTCTCAGTCTAACTGGTTAAGTCTGTCGAGTAAGAAAAGCGCAGCGAGCAGCGAGCAGCGAGCACAGGAAGCTGCTTAGCAGCGCAAAGGGCCTCAGTAAGGCCCAGTCACGTTCAATCGCGATTGATAAGCCCGACAGCAGGCGTCCCGCGTCACACCGTTCTGTTACGCGGGCAAATTGATTCGTCCCCGATACGATAGACGGCGGTCATAATATTCGCGCATGTAAATCACCCCCGGGAATCGATATCGCGAACATCGATTTCACGCGCGCGATTAGGTCGCCCGATCGCCGCTCGATCGAAGAAGCGCGTTCACAAAGGCGCATCACGTACAACGCGCGCACGATAGAAACACACGGACCATTAAACGACCGGGCATTTTAATTAATGCGTAACTGTAAAGAGGAGACGATAGAACGGCGTCGTAGACGACGACTGGCGAGAACAAGATGGAGAAACGTGAGACGGGAACGACCGACGCAACGCAGTGCAGCGCAGCGCGCCTTGAAGGAAGGCGATGCACCGCGCGCCATCATCGCGTCCACCAACGCTATTGATTAGGATGACTCGAAGCTCTTCGAGATAAGCCGTTCGCCCCTACAAAAGCCCCTGCTTACCTTTAGCCTCGCGTTGATTGAGTTCCGATGGGTGTGGCGTATCTCAAACGCCTCCGCATTAATTATTAGGTGGACCGCGGGTTTCTCGCATACTGCGCGCATCAGAAAGCGGGCCCATCCTGCCCGCGGCTGCTTATTCTCCACCGACGTTGCGTCGCCTACTCGACGCTGATGATCCTCTTACGTCTTGACACGTATCGGCGTCGGGACTATCTAACTACAGAGTAGGAGCGGTCTTTTAATTTTAAAAGACGCAAGTAATTACAATTGAGAAGTTTATTTTAAGGGTAACGTGTGAATTATAATAGCGAAGAGAAGAATGAATATAGATAATCATTTTTGCGTGTTGTTATTTTAACAAATTTATCTTCCAATGCATATTCAGCTTGTTTTTATAACTTTATTTAGCATTTAGGAACGTAGAAAAGATTCTCTGAAGCAATTGTAATGTTAGTTAGTCATCCTGATTGCATTTCGTACTGACTACATAATATATAGAAGAATCAGTATTCGGAATAATTAGGCTCACTATGAATTATTAATTGGCATTCTTTCACGTTGTCCCTCTCGAAATGGACATACTCTCCCAATCAATCGCCGGGATATCGATGGTTGACGATTCAGCGAAAAGTGGCATGGTAAAACGTGCCAGAGATGAAAGACGAAGAAAAAGACGATGGCTCCCGGGCGGCAGGTGAAGGACCCTCCTTCCTTCTTCCTCTCCCCCCTCCTTCCCCTTCCGCGTTGTACCTCTCCTTCCTGCAGTTTCCCATACCGCGGTCCTCTACCTATATTCCCGCGGACACAGCACGTTGTTCCTGCTTTTATCATTATTGTTATTATAATTTCGGTGGATGGACCTCTGATGAACCGATGCGAAGACTCTCGGGCTGAGAGAGATTCGAGAGGAAAGGACGACGAAGGAGACGAAGGAGGAAGATCCCGCGGCAGAAAAATAGAGAGAGAGAAAAGCAGAGAACAGCAAGAAGCGAACGCAAAAGATGGACCGAACGGAGAGGATAAGATGGTGAAGAAGAGGAAGAAAAAGTGGTTACCGAGCGAAGGAGGAACCGCGAGGAAAGAAGAGGGCTTCCATCGCGAGTTTCGTGGTTGGCCTCCTGGTAATTTGTAGCTTCGATATCATCGCTTCGGAGTTATTCGGAGGCGCATGAATATACGTACCGAGCTGACTACCTATCCGCTGATAGCACTTATACTCGGTCTCTTTCTGTCTCGCTTGGAATCTCCTCATCAGGGTCGCTTCGTAAAATATTCAGCGTATCACTGACTTACTCCGATGGAGGATGCGATAAAACAGGTGCACGGAGTAACGCATGGTGCTGCAGACTACGTCGATAATTTTTTCGTATTTTTTTAAATACGAAAGAGTCTACGCCTATCCTTTCTTCAGGCATATAAATCTTAATTAGTTTTTACCACTATCCGTCCGTTACAACCATTTGAGTGGAACGACTGCGAACGTGATGAATACGTAATATCATTAAAGATCAAGAAATATAAATTTTATATATAGACGTGCACAAACAAAACCAGCAAAATAAATTAAGGTTCTTAAAACCGAAGTGATTTAAATTAAAACGCAATGAATTAAAAATTTATTACGTCGAAATTCAATTGCTAGTTTGAATGTATTCCAACTGTGCCAACTCCTTGGCTGCGATTATTATTCACTAGCTATTTAATTGATAGCCATCGAACGTTGCTAGTTCTTATTTGTAGAATAAAATTTTCGTACGCTCGAATTATATAGAGTATTTATTTAATTAACTGCATGATGAGGATTAATCGTAAAACGAGCTCTTGCACGAAAGTTATCTCTCGCGATCTATTCGCTATATTCGGAGGGTCGCATATCCAAAAGTTTCCATACCATTGCATGAAACGAAAAAGGGAGAGAGGAGAAGAAACGAATAAGGAAATTCGACCGACTTGCGAAGTCTGTAAACTTAAACTAACTTGCACTTTCGGGATCTTTTCATGGAATTTGTCTGTCGAATATCTCAAGTCTGTTAATGACTTTCCGACGCTACCCATTCCAATCCAGAATATCCTCTTTGAGAATTTCGCTGTCGTCTAGACGTAGATGAGAAAAACCGTGCCGCCGCTAAAATTTTCCCCGGTAGAAAACTTAATAACGGCTAATGCAGGATCGAGGGCATGCAATAACGTGGTTTGATGCTCGAGGCTAGTATCACTTTACCATCTTTGAAAGGATGTGATAAAGGAATTATATTACAATATATTTTACTTAGATTAAACATTTATTTTGTCTGAAGATGAGTCCACCATAATGGAAAAGCTATGCATTAATTTTAATTTTCAAATCTGCCATGTGTGAATTTTGCATTATAAAATTAAATATTTCAATAATTCAGTAATATTATAAAGTAATGCGTGTCCGCTCCAATCATGGAACTTGAAAGCAGTCAGTGGAATAAAATACGTAATTAGGATACGTCAGAAGTATTTTATAATTACATGACTGGCATCAATTCTGTAACAAACTGGATTGTTTCACATTGCCGTGGATTGACGTATTCATTTGGCATAATTATTTCTCGGAACCGTACGGTCCAAACAATAATTAACCGTGTTAACAAGATCGTCACGCTGGACGGAAACGTGCATGGACACGTACACGTGCAAGCAGCCGAAAGAAACGTGAGACAAGCGAGGCCCCCCTCTGACAGAGGCGTTAAGGTTATTGGAGCAGGACGATCTTGTGAAGCGGTTCCATAGTTACAAGTTTGCAATCGCACGGCTACCGTCATTGTAACGCGTCTCCTTGCCTCTTTTCGACACCATCGTCTCGTTCCAGCTGACGAGCAATAATATACGATATAATGTTCAATATAACAGCCGCGCTCTCAAATTTCTTCTTCTTCTTCTTCTTCTTCTGTCCTATTTTTCGCGACAATTCCGACTGTATGTGCGCATGGAGATGTGACTCGCCGAGATTGAACGCAATCATGTCTTCACAGTTTGTCTCGTTTCTTCAGGTGTCCAAAATTCGACACGCCGTTCGCGGTGACAAGGTACGATCCTTCTCCTTCATCGCGATTGATCTCCGACAGTGTGAAGAGAACTTCGCGCCTGGAAAAAAAAAAACAATACTCTTTCTACATCAGTAATGTCACACTCCGCGCGACCTCTTGTTTCCTCGCGTCTATCTCGCTCCCGCTCAAGCCGTGAACCATGTACGGCCGCTTTCCTTGCAATACGGTCGCAATGCTTGTCAACATCGGTTAGCGGGACATTTCCTCTCTCGCATCGGTCCATTGATGTCACGCACAACGCTGCCAAAGCGGTGACGGAACGGGGCCTCTTTTCACGGCCCCGTTCCGCGGGGTTTTCGATGCAGCACACACCTATGAGGCCATCGAATCCTCTTCTCTCTCTCTTTCTCTGTCTCTGTATTTCTCTTTCTTTCTATGCTTTCTCGATATGCACGCCAAGAGCAGGATGAAGAGACAGAGAAGAGGGGAAGGGAAAGGGACGGTAAACGTGGTCTCCTTTATTTCGCGAGGCCCGCTTTGTCGAACGTGTTCGCTCGAGTGCAGGTTTCTTCGTGTCTTTGTTAGCGAGGCGAGAAATTCTGCCTGTCCCTCACAATTACACGCAGCTCGAGCGTGGCTGCGACACTCGTTCCGTAGCCAAAGCAGCCTCCGGGATCGTTCGAGCTCCGAGGTGTGATCTAGAGACCAGCCCTCTCTGCACGTACTATTCGCAATTACCTTACGCAATCGCGCGTACGTCTGTGTGTATGTGCGTGTGCATGAAGTTCGTTATTCGCATTTCGCTGTGCTGCGGCCCGAATGGGAGTGCATTCCGAGGCGAGTGCTCGACGCATCGATGTGCACTCGAGTGTAATCGGGCAACGACCAAGTTCTGCGGGCACATAAAAACGAGTGTGTGTATGTGTGCGTGCAGTAAAAAGAAATTGAGATTTAGGCTGGTATTCAGTCGGTTGCTCGGCTCTTATATTTAAGATCATTTTAAGTGCAGTCTTAAGATGTCATTAACCAATCATAGAACCGTAGCATCTCGAGACATTATAATACTTAAAATGATCTTGAAATAAGATCGGGTTGAAAATACCAGCCTTAGACTTTTACCGTATATTTTGAAAAATTATTTTATAGTCGATTTAATTATGATATAATTTTATGTGGAAAATAGTTTCTCGGTTTTCCTTGCGTCAAACGTGAAAAGGAATCATACCCTTGGCGAAAGATCGTTATCGACACTATCAATATCGTATCTATCAGTAAGAGACAATGATACTCGTCGTATCTAGGGCTTCTTCTCTTCAACGTCGAGGGAGAAGCGCATTGGTTTCCCTCGCCCCAAGTGCACGTATTACCTGACAATGAAGAGACCCCGGCACAGCACGCGCTCTGCGCATGAACGAATTAATTATTCTTCGTCGTGATCGCCGCCAATTACGCCCGGAGCGCCACAATCTTAATGAAAGCGGGCGCGCCGACTGCAACATAGATCGCAATTACGCGAAAAGCGGGACAACGACTTCGCCTTCAGCGGTCGCTCGGCGTGCGCGAACGCGCGGCCCGATCAATATACAGCGTCCAGTCGACGAACGGAAAAGGGTTTCGTGCGGTCTATCGTACGCCAGGGCGACTCTTAACTTTTACATGGGCGCGTGAATACATTAAGCGCGCGGCTCGACGAGATACGCGGTTTCTTTAATCTTAATCAGAAGACGTATGGACATAGCGGGGCAACTACATTCGAACACGAGTACGCCATTAGCAAACAAGATCACCTGCCTGACCCCTTCCGCTCTTTCCGCAGCCCTTACCGACCCTCCCTTCCCCTCTTAAAATACTTCTGTAAATCTCTGATAAACCAGCAGCGCACGAGTGTCCCCGCGGTATCGAAAACTCTCGGATCGGGAAGCGATTGTGTCGAGACGGTGCCATTGACTCGTGATCGATACCTCTCGGCCTCGATAACATCTGCTAATAATTACCCTCTTCACGTAAAATGAGTCTTTTGCAGCCAACGGCGCGCGTTCGCTAATATTTGCGTTGCAAGTGTATTGCGTATCTAATGGAAGGAGTTGTAAAATGAGAAATAAGTCTTTGAATAATAAAAGGATCGTTATCTTAATATGAGATCAGATAACAGGGTAAAGTGCCGATGTTGAAAAGGATAATAACGAAATAACACTGGTGAAAGGCCGTTTGTGTCATTAACTATGCTATTAACGTGCTTCCAATGAAAATGCAAGCCATATACTTCGAAATCATCGTCGATGTATTTCTAGTAGCGTACCTAGTAGAATCTAATTCATTTCGTGCGATAATTTTTTGATCAGCCGTTAATTAATATATGAACTGGAATTATATTACCAGGCGCTAATAACAGCGTGTGATAAAGTAATTTACAACAGGTCACGATGAGTAGCGAAATGCTGGCTAATTACTCTCGCTAATCACAGAGTTTACTTCGCCTTGCAATATCTACACGCATTATCTATAGAAATCTGATCGTCAGCCTCTCTGACTTAGCGTCAAGGATCTCCGCGGGTCGCCGCCGCGCCGTGCCGCGCAGTCCTGTCGCTCTCTAAATCATTAAGCGCAAACGCGATCATCCGGCGTGTAACGTACGTACATGCAGACCTTTTATAACGGCACGCTAATACGTTACGCTATTAGTTTAATGGCGTATCGCGGGCGCACACACGGAGTAATTCGCGGGCGAATGCATTGAAGAAACGTCGCGATGCACGTAGAAGATGGCTCATGCGCCAGCCGAGAAGAGCTGCCGTTACGTCTTAACGAACAATTTTACCCGCGATCCATTTGGCCGAGGGGAGAACCGTATTTTAATAACGAAAATTCCATTCCGGCACACACGTACGCCGCCCCGTTGTAAGTTACGAGCACATGCGATGCGCGCCCGGCAACACACGCGCGATAGATGCAAGCAGAGGGCCGGCGTCTCTCTTATCTGCTTAATGTCTCGTTACTGTAATGATTTCGCCTCGGATCTGCGCCTCTTCATTTATTCCCCGGCAGTATTGGCCGATCGCACGCTGATAACCGGTGCCTCTCGTTATACTAACGGTATTAAAGTCCCGGCCCCGGCACCGAGCCGCCTGAACCCTCTTCGCCACCACCGCCTCTCTCTCTCTCTCTCTCTCTCTCTCTCTCTCTCTCTCTCTCACCACCGCTCTCTCTCTCCCTCTCTCTCTCTCTCTCTCTCTCTCTCTTGCGTCTCTGTCGCGGCGCGGCTGCCGCGCGAATTTCGTGAACGAGTTAGCTACGGGGAGGTGATTTATCATCGGCGCGTAGCCGCCGGTGATGGAACGTCGACGTCCGGTAATCCGCGAGAATTTCTCGTTCCGTTGAAGAATCGTTCCTTCGACAAATGGCTCCTCGCGGAACTCCCGCTGTACATCGTTGTGGTGAAAAATGCATTCCTTTATCGCGCCCATGCCACGAGCACATCTTACATATTACATACATTATCTTTCTGACTACGATATCGCAAACTACACATCTTCCTTTTGATTCTTTTTTCGTATCAACTTTTATCTAAATCGGTCACGTAGAAAGAGATAAGTGAAAACGGAATGAAGGAAAAAATAAAAAATCAGAGATTGAAATGACTGAATGCTTTCATTTAATCGAAATTTTCTGCATGCCATATTCTTCTGTTAAATTTAATTTCAGTTTCAGAAGATCAACGTAACGTACATACCATATACAAGTTTTCCACAAACATCCGGGTTGTCGCGGGATACGGGGTTAATCCATCGTCGTGTTCTCGAAGCGGACGATCGCGGATCGAATGGAATCGTGTGTAGGCTGTCGGACAGACGTGAACTAATGATCGGTCATCGCGCGTCACATCGACCCGAGCCGCGCGGCATGCGCGGTCGGCGTAGGCGTTAGAAATCCCGTTGCCGCGTGTGCACGTCGATGAGAGCGGCGGGAGAATCGCGGGGAGAACCGATACGCACCAAAGTCATCCACGCAAATTACCCCGGCCGCCATTAATGAGAGGCTTCGGTCACCACACGTCGAAAGTCATTGCATACTTTTGAGAGATCAAGTCGGGCCGCCGCCGCGCCGTCGGTCTCTTAATTCCTCATTACCGTATCGGCACGGTGGCGTGGGATCAGTCACGGAAAGAAAGGAAACCCTGTGCCTTTCGCGAAGTAATTAAAACCGTCGTATTGGTCGAGCCACCGCCGTTAATTACCGCTAATTATCCATGGGGCCCTTCTTCGTTTCTGCATGCCTCGTTGCGATTTCGAGTGCAAGGAAAAAGCGTCTTTCGCGTGGTCACCGCGATCACGGCTGGTTAATAGTGAAAAATTATAATGAACAGTGCTTCTTTTCCTCTGAAAGGCTTGCACCTTATTACTCGCTCACAAAATAGCGTGAAAGGGCTTATTATTGGGCGATATTATTGAAATAATAATATAACTCATAAATTAACATAACATTCGGTATTCGTAATTAATTATTATTTAACAAACAAATAATCACAGTTTCGTGGGTGATAAAATGTTCTTTTATTTCTTAATTTAATTTAAAAAGTATTGCGTGACAATCTAATATGATGACGCAAACTTTGCTGTATCGAGTACAACTTTCTATTACGATCTCTTCTCGAAGCTTTGGGCAGACACGAGGGAAAATACATTCATCAATCTGTATCACAAGTTTTTGCCGCGGTCACTTTATTGATCCATTCAAGTCGCGCGTGCTCGCACGCACGTGTCACGCATGATCAGACTGAACTTAAGGTAGGTCGTCACACCCACGTGGTGTGTTTGAATAGTACTGGTGCGCAACAAGCAACGGACGTACGTCAAGCATCGAGACGTCAGCGTCGTCGCGGCGCGAGAGGATCTGAAGAGCCGACGTCGTTAAGCCACGGATCTCCTTTCTTCCCCTCGTACACCATGATTTAATTACCCGCCAGCGACAAGCCAAGGAGGTACTAAACTCCGTCGCTGTCTCTATCCATTCTTCCTGTCGGCGCTACGCCTCTCGAAGATGCGCGATCTTAGCGCGATAGGACGCGACGATACGATCGACGCGATCGATAAGGGCTCATGGACGATCCATGGGACATCGATCGCCGCCCAGCCACGCCAGCGCGTAGTGCGTTGCTTCTCGAAGGAATGGAATGGGATAAAAGATTGGGAGAGAAAGAGTTACTCGATAATTAGCGGAATGATACGACATCGACGATCGAAAAACAAATGCGTCCTCTCGTACGAGGGGGATACACGCGAGGAAATCCCACGGAGAAGTATGGCGAATCCCCGGTGCAGGGTCAGGCGTAGTGGAATTGAAATGCTCTCGAGTTAAGTTAATAGCAAAGATTCCACAAGATTTCGCGGCGGCGACGCCGCATCTAAGATACCGAGACGTCGCGTTCAGCTTCTGTGGAACGCGAGACGCGCCGTGAGTTTTTCTCATTAGCTCGGAAGGGATGAAATTTCATCTGACGGTAGTGGAACCCGTGAAGAGAGAACTTGAGAAATTCAGAGGGAATATTTTTAAATATAATTCATTGTCTGGTGGTTTATAAGGTAGCCGCGAATACCACAAAGTACATTCGCGGGTATTTCCAGAAGATATCAAAAAGGAGAATGAAATTATTCTAGTAAAATTGTATTTAAGAGGTATTCTAAATTTTTATATGATAAAAAAGAGTCGGCTAAGAGATATCGGATTAAAAATCGGATGAAATTTGCAACTGACAATCCAACTTTCCTCAGTTCTACTGCTGCCGCTGCTTTCTCGTTTGCAACATTGATCATTTTATATTTCGGCCAACTACACCTATCGGCAAGCAATATCTTTAATCCTGTTTTCACCGACTTCCGTCTTACGTGATACGTTCACTCAGATATTCCTCTCGCCTGTCTCGTACACGAAATGATTGACTCGCTTTAGCGCCTTAAACAGTTTCTTAGCGTCTATATTACAACCGGTACTGCGATGTAGAAAGGTACGGTTCACTTTGATAAAATTCGAAATTGCCCTCATAAAGTATGTACCTTGTATCTCTTAGTAGGTAAATCACAGTGACAGTTAATCAATACTGGTGAAAAAAATGATTCTCGTTACGCTCCACGACGTGGAAAGTTGCTCTCGTCGGCGAATTCCGAACTCGCGTTTCGGCGCTCCGAGCCTCGAGCGTCCGCGCGACAGCGGATAACGAGGCGAAGCCTGCTCGTGCACCTGTAGCGAAAGAGTTGGATCGATGGCAGTCCAAAGCACTATCTAGGCTCGCTCGCACATTCCGACCATTTACCTCCTCCATCGCTTTCAGTGCGGCCGCGGCTATATAGATATACCAGAAGATGTGAGCGGGCAACAGGTGGGTTCATGCTGAATCCGCTTTGACCCATTTCAACGAGTTTCCTTTCCACGGTCGTTATACAGGAAATTTCCTACACGTTTTCCGCGTAAACTTTCCCGCAAGCCGTCGTCGCGCTGCGCTGCGCCGCGCCGCGTCCGTCGCGCCGAGCCGAAAAGAGTGTTGGCGACTTTTTGCTCCGGGAACTTTGCCGCTGGCATGACTGCGCGAACGTCTGGAAAACTTTATTTCCCGCGGCCGTACGTGCCAATGCTCCAGGAGAAAAACATCGTAAAGCTAATCCCTCCCTCGGGCGTGGTATTAAGTTTAAGTTTTGACTTACGACACGTTACGTCTGTGTACACTCATCCAACTTTGATACTTTCAAGTGTTATGGGACTTGGTTAAGATGTAATGAACGCTATGTTCAAGTCGCTTATGACTCCGTCCGATCAAGACTCTCTCGATGCTCTCAGAAATGTTCAATGATCTGTGTCCACTCTCACTGTTGGTACATAGTCGGTTGGCACATAGTCGGAACGATATATAAAAACGATAAATGACTTTTTCTCTTGGATTTCACCGCACATCGCAAAACGCGCTAGGCGAAAATAAACTGCGGAACGAAACAATATATTTGAAATAACAAACGCCGCAAAGCATTTTTCTGATACTGCTTCCGTATCAGAATGTTATCTTCATTTGCCGCGTACGATTCATTTTTTGTTACACCCCATACAGCTATATTATTTTTTGATATGCTTTAAATTAAGTAATATCTAAATAAATTAATATGTAAATAAAATTATGTCGACACATATTAATTTATATAATATCTAACAACAAATCTACATTAGGTTATCAAATTTTTTTTAAATATTTTTACGTATCTATACGTGATCCAGCGGACTCTTCTTGAAGCGTAATAAATTTTTCTTCTTTTTCTTCTCCTTTGATCTGATGGGAGTGCTTCCACCCGGAGAACTTCTTTTTCTTACCGCTGCAAATTAACGCCTCGACGGACGGCGCACGTCCATCCGCCAGGTGGGAAATTTTTCTCCGCGCGGCGGCCGACCGGTCTCACGCCGCGAGACATTCCGACCCGGTGTATGATCTTCATTACGCGAAATTAACGCCGCGCAAATACGTGCGCACCCACGCGTTCGACTCGTGCCTCGATGACAGCTCTGACCTAATCAGGCTAAAGTTGGCACGCTTTTTCCATGTCCGGGAGAAATTAACACCCGCAGCGGTTGTTAATTCCGCGAGACCACGAGATCTCGACCGGTTGCGGTCTCGTTTTTTTTTTCCTTACGGGGAGTGGTGCGCAAGGTGATTACGCAAGTGGCTTTATGACTACCGATAAATTGGAAAATTTATAGGCGCGCGAAACTTTCAATACCGCGACATCGCTAATGCAAAAATCCGCGCGCGACCGAGCGCTTTTTGAAAGGTTACTTTATCGCGGCTTATAACGATTTGACATACGATCGCTACGTAACGATAAAAATAATATTTTCCCCTTGCGATTTTTAACATTACAAATAACCAGGCCTATTAATTCAAAATGCAGTCGTGTTCACATTTGTCACGTCGTAAACTCTTAATAATCAGAACTGAAAATATTTATCTATGTATAACTTGAGGGAAAGCTAGATCGAGAAACGTTCATTATGTAAATTGATCATATTTTATTGTTTGATGAAATTAAGCGATGTGTGTATTACAGAAAAACGTTCTACGAAACTCCCTTTCCTTTAGAAGTATTATGTCCATTTTTACCAATGCAGATTAACTGTAATCTCGGTTTTTAACTTTTTATATTTTTCTAGTTCTGAGAATTAAAAGAGTGATAAAGAGTAAGCTAAACCGAGATTACAGTTAATCTACTTTGATAAAAATAGCATTAGTGTAATACTTTTCGAAGTGTCATCACATGTCAGTATCAATTATTTTTATCTCTTATCGACACATATTTCAAGTTTAGATAACGGAGTTAATTTGTGCTATTTGTATAAACTAATTTACGATAGGTAACTGAGGTAACGATTACAAATGAATTCAATGCGAGGCGCCGGATGTTGGCATTACTCTTACGGTACTTAATAGCACTAACAGTACGAGAATCCCAGTAATCGAAACCGGAATCCAGTCGGCCGTATCGGACGTTGGACGAACGGTCCCACACACGCGGAGAGGGATTCCAGTTAGGCGCGAGCGATTCCGAAAGTAAACCGCCCGTGTTGCTCTAGAATCATTACGCGATTATTTAATGGAGCGCTAAACAACTCAGGCTAACTGGATTCGAGGAGCCGGCGCGAGTCCCGCTCGACCGACCGGCGCGGCGCGGCGTGGCGCGAAGCTGCCGTCAGTCGTGGGAAGTTATGCAAAAAGAGATTATACCGCATCGCTCCGAAGGTGAGACACGAAACGGTAGACTGAAGTAGCGAGGAGTCTGTACTGAGCATGGTGATCGTCAACGTCGCAGCAAGTAAGGGGTTTGTAGACTCACTGTCTGTCACGTTTAAAATATTTTTAGCTTGTGACGTCTTTCTTCTTCGTTCTCTTCTTCTAACTTCGTCGGCGGCGTTGTTATCCTAATCCGTTTTCTTCGTGGGATTTGCGTGCGCGTACGCAAATAGCAATCGCAGAAGTCAATTTTTGGCCTCATAAAAATAGTTAAGTACACAGGTGCAAAAATTGAAAGATAGCTATCGAATTTTAAAAATAAATGAATATATTACTTGCGTATAAAAAAAAATCGATTATCAATTTCAAGTTGGATATATTAGGAATTTTCTATCTTCCATTTTTTTATGCAAAAGAGTTACACATTATGTAGCAGTTTTAAGATCATATTTAATGATACTTAAAAATCTCTCAAATTTTTTATTCAAAATGATTACACATTATTTAGTGCTTTTAAGATCATATTTAATAATACTTAAAAATTTCTTAAATTTTGTATGCAAAAAGGATACACATTATTTATTAATTTTTAGATCATATTTAATGATATTTAAAAATTTTTCTCAAATGAAAACTAGTGTCCACATGTATAGATGAATTCTGTTTAATTGGAATTATACGAAAACACGAGAATGCTTGGCGATAAAATTATTGACTAATTCTAATACTCTGGAAAACTATTAGCGTCATTTAATCTTAGTTCTCGTAGGTACAAAATTCAGATTTACTTCCGACGCTCGTGTGCGAGGATTACGGCGTACGTCTATGTGCACGTAGGTACATACATTCTGTGCTATCGTTGCTGAACACGCGGAATAATCATCGCGACGGAGCCAGCCTTAATGAATCGCTTGCCGGAACAGGTCCTGAAATGAATTCACTCGGGAAATTTCTACCGAAATGACAGGTCAGAGTTCGCGGTCGGCGGAACGGTCGGAATTTTAAGCTGGTTTCATGATCCGTGGGATCTGCTGCGAACGGTTTATTAAAGTGGTAGCGCGCACTCCCGTTAATATGTTAATAATTTTACAGCTCGACGTTTCCATTGTGTATACATATATATGTGGCAATACGTTACTAGAAACTAATTACGTTGATGCAACTAATTACTCGCATGTCAAAGTTAATAAGCTGTTCGATATAAACGCTAAAATTAATATGAATGTGATAAATTATTCAGAAAAAAAGTTGAAAAAAAATGCAATTTCACAGATTGACATACATCGCATTAAGAGTACCTGTGTGATTTCTGCTTGCAATTAGAGATTTATATCTTTGCTTAACATAAGAATTCCCGCTTTAATGTATATTCACAGTGTAATGTCATTGTATATCGTTCACTTTTCGCTTCACTAACACAATTAGCTTCCAGCATATTTCCCAAGGTCTTTCTCATCCAATGAGTAATGCCGGCAAAAATGCATTGTTCAAAAACGTCAATTAATTACTTTATTCGCGTTTCGTGCGGCTCCACGAGTCCAGAACAGCTAAAGCGGTCGAAAAGCCGTGGCGGTAACGGCTAATTAACCTCCCTCCTTCACTGTATCTTCAGCCGGCATTCTATCACGATTCCAAGTAACAGTTATTCCCTCGAACGAGGGGCGTCTCAACGCTTTCGCGAAACCCGTGGCCCACACTAAACGCGTCTCGCTGGCGCTCTTCAGCCGCGCTCGTTCGACCGCGCTGCGATCCCAACGAGACGTCGACACGGTCGCAAGAAAGCCCGCGAGCAAACAGAACCACAAGTAAGTGGAAGAAACTACCTCCATTACTCGCGACGCGGAGATCCTTTTTGTCGCGGATTCGCCTCGCTCGCAACAGACCGCTCGCACAGCCCCGCAAATAGGTAAAGCTAATAAATCCGCTGGCAAGAAACGGATAATCACCTTATGCCAACTCACTCGAGTGCACGCTCCGCTTCGCCTGAGATGAGAATCGCCGGCAAGAAGCGAACGCTGGCTGCAAGTATAAAGGAACGATATCAGAGAGATTAAGATGAGTGCACGCGAATACAGTCACGCCTACACGCGTACGTGGAACGAGTGCGAATCACTTGTCCTAGATGAGCCAGGTCTCTTCTTCTCGCGATGCGCCATCGATAAAGATCGATCGGTCGACGTGGCCTTTTAACTCGTGATGTTTAATTGAATAGCATCACTTATATACCAGATCAGATGATTTATATTAAATGCGAGTGTAGCTCCTTCGGCAGCAATGGCATTAAAAATGGGGTAGAATAGGGTATCTTTTGTAAAGGAATCTGACTTTTCTTGTATTAAACCGTCTGATACATATTATAAGTAATGGAGGATCTTTTCTCTTAGTAGCAAAAAGTGAGTTCCCAATTATTTTATGAATGCAGCTATACTTGTGCCGTTACCCGATATATTTTAAATTGTGCAAGTCAGCGCGATATAATTCCTCAGAAAATTAATTTTCTACAAAATCTCGCTGCTCCTTAACGAGGTCACGTCAGACGTTCTGCTAAATTGGAAACAAGAATTTTTCTGAATCTTTTCTACGGTTTTTATACCATCAAACCGCGTTCTCTCTTTAACCCGAAATTATCACAAAATATAATTAATTCATTATTTTGCTTGGAAAATATGATTGATTTTTGTACGTAATCCCTCAAGCGAGACGACCGACGTCGTGGCACACGTCGTTGTCGGCGACGGACGGTCAGATTGATCGTCATAGCCGGCGGGTGGCATCAACGTAGGAAGGATCAGGAAGCCCTTATCAGATTTTTCGACCCTTCTTTCGTTCTAAGCGCACAGGAAGACAAAGAAGGAGGAGAGTCCGGCGCTCAGAGCCCGTCGTCAACGGCGGGAGCCTTGAATATTTCAGGAATTGCGCCGGACGGGCTTCAAATATGCGTTCACAATGCCCTCACGAATGTACCCTCGAGCCACCTATCCTCCGGGTAACCCGACATCGTCCTTTAAGATATTAACAAGGCATCGTTGTGACCAGTACATCACTGTGGCCATGGCATTCCGGGATTAACTACGTCGCTGTCTGTCGGACCATTGAAAAAGTTTCGAGACAACGTTCAAGATGGTTGGAAAAGTTCTCTCTTTTTTTTTTTTTTTAAGCTCGAGGAAAAACATCGGTACCCCATGGGTGGCACTCGGTACGACTGCGAGTGGATTCCGTGGGATTATCCCTTCGATCCTTAGGTACGCCCTAAGCGAACGATGTCGTTGTTGGTCGACTTCCGCTCCGCCCTTCTCTCACAATGCAACCGCCATGCGAAATTTCCCTTTGTCCTTGATTTTACGGCCTCGAAGAACATCCTGGAAAGCCTATTTTCCAAGAATGCTCTTCTTTTCCTGGTCGAGTAGGGTGCACGGGGCTCCCCTATGATTTGGGTTATTATGCTCTCGTCATCGGCCTCGGATGGAAAATCGGGGGAGCACGAATGGACTTCCGTGACTAGGCGGATTATGTACTTCGATGTGGAAAGGCGAAATTAATCAGGCAAACCGCTCTTTCTCTCCAGCTCATCGAGCAGAGCCGATCGAAGCCCCTCCTTCTTGTTCCCGATTGTGACAGAACCTTCGTCGTGACCTCGTTGAAGAATAGCGAAACTCCGTAGAAAATTAATTTCCTGAAAAATTATATCTGCGCTGACTTGCAAAATCTCAAATTTATCACGTAATAATCGAAAGTCGATGTCCCAGATTTGCCTCTTGATTCTCATTGTTTTCAATAATGAAGAAACTTTGGAAAGAAATCGCGCGTATCATAGTTTTAAATACATGATACAAATTATATTTAATACCATTATTTATCTTATTACGCAATGTGTGCGTCTTTATAAATTGTCACACACTTCGTTTAATTAGCATAATTAATTACAATTATTATTAATTTCAAGAGACCTAGTACCGGTTTTCTATCGCATATTTTAATTTCTAGAGACGCGACGGCGAAATGTGCCATCTACGGACGCAATGTAACTTATCATGAAACCCAGAACACGAATGCGTATATCGGGACTAATCTCTCGTTGTCTCGCGTCAGTTCGAGAGTGACAAATCGTCCTCCGCGGGTCGCTCCTAAGGTTATACCTAGCTATCTCGATACCTCTCGACTGCGTATACGCGCGTATATATCAGGTGACCAAGAATCCAGAGCTCTGACATTCCTTATCCGAGGCCGGAACCCAGATTAGGCTGTAAAACCCTTTCTCCGATAACGGCACCCTTAAGCTGTCCATTCGTCTATAGGTCCATTTCGTAGACCGTATAATAGCACTCCAAAGAGCATGCCGACGTAACGCGATTAAACCATGGTTGTAGAAAGAATGCCCAGTTTAAAGTGATATCCTTAAAAATCTTTGTCAATATATGTTACTTTTACAAATATATTGAAAGCATCATATATCGATATTAATAACATTTGAATATCATTAATAGAAAAAAGAAAGAGAGCATTCTGTATTGTCTTACTAGGAGAATAAAATAATATAATATAGAACATACATGAATTAAGTATACATAAATCATATTATTTACTAAATACGTAAAATGTACAGAAATATATATATTTACAAATTAATATAATTTTTATCGTTAGAGATTTTAAAATAGATCGCGGGTAAAATGTACGTGTGTGTCACACTTGATAAATAACACGTACTCTATTACGCACGCGATATGTCTCGCAATCGCATTAGCGGCGCTTATATCATCGAGTTCAGTCGAACAGGCGTTTAGTCGAACAGTTCAATAACTTGGTTCTGTTATCTCTTGTCCTTTCTGCTGTCTCGTCTGGATACCGCCTGTTGACTAAGCAAGTTGTTCTCCAATCTTCCGCACGTAGCGTCGTACGACGAAGTTACGACGGGAAATCTTTCATGTAGTACTTTTTCCCGTCGTTGAGTTACGAGGGCAGATAGCGACGAGTGAAACGTATACAGATACCCTCGGCTGTGACAGTTTGACGACTCGACAAATGTTTGAGTTATCGCCAGAATGACACAAGCGTCTTCGGTCCGCTATAAAATAGCACTCCAGTGCGCGTTTACGAGGAAAATATCGGCGGCCGGTTGCTCGACGGACAAAAATACGTGGATGTGGATAGATTATTTCACATCGCACGCATTTTTCTCCCCCTACACGAAAGCAGTTATCGTAGAAAGCTATTCGTGGCTATATCCCGCCGTAAAAATTCCACCTTAGCGTGCATTCACGCTCAAGCGCCATGTCACGACGATTGTTCGATAAATTGTTAATTTTTTACAACAAAGTATATATGATCATGATCGCTCGAGTCATTTCCGGAAACCACTTCGAATACCAGGCCGCATCCCGGTTTTTCTGGTTCTCACGTTTGCCGCGTAATCGCCGTGAGTGGACTTTTTACGTGGGGGAAATCTGGTGTGCGTACAAGCTCGTGTCGCGGGTCAGAGAAGACACACGCATCTGCGGAACAACAATGGCGAGGTCTCGGATGGGGTGCATCCCATTAGCGCTGCCGCCGCGCCGCCGCGCCGTGCCGGGCGCAGCGCCTCGTATGATCGGGCTAAGTGCCCGCAGCAATACGGCAAGAACATGTCATACATTATTAACGTACGCGACGGACAGGACGCCCACTATCTAATAGCCAATATATATTCATCGACGTAATTGATTTCTCGCACGCATGTACGGCGTATTATCTTGTCCAAGGTCGTGGCGCGATCCTGCGCCGCGCCGTTAATTTTTGTCCAAGTTATTGCACGAATTTACGAGCGGCCGTGTGCTCGCACAACCGTGCCGTTACCGTAATATGCATGGCAATCCAGTTGCGCGGCTAACTGGAAACTTAATTGGGTTTTATACGGACGCGCGCGCGCAGCGAGGGAAAGAAACGAGGATAGAGAGAGAAAGAGAGATAGAGGGATAGGGTTTAGAAAACACTGAGATAATGTTAATTTACGGTAAGCGCACGTGTCCGCAGCAGCGCGCCGCAACGCAAATCTGAAGTTACCACTTAACGTTAAGCGCGACGTGAGTTGTAAGAGTGCAATAATAATTCCATAATTCGTAAATACGCAGCACTCTCTCTCTCTCTCTCTCTCTCTCTCTCTCTCTCTCTCTCTCTCTCTCTGCCGTAGTGAATAAATGTTTTGCCGTACGGATTACGATGCGGTTAAGAATGAAGAGAAGAAATTTCCGTTAGCGTATCTCCTTTCTACCTCGCTGGAAAACAGCAGCACCGCGAAAAAGTTTATGCATTCCACGTTGCCTCGTTCGAGCGTAATGGCAGGGTTTACTTACGCACACGTCGATAACAGAAAACGTCGAGGACGTCAGTATTTCAGAGAAGAAATTGTCGTGAGATGGGCGGACATTCAGGCACGTCATACAAATCTGCATTTGTTTGCTTTCCATATTCGAGTAATGTATTTCGCGGAAACTCCGTGGAAGTCTTTCCCGCAAATCATACAGATTACCTCAGTGAATACCTACTCCCCGATAATATCGCGTGCGTGTTGACAATAAACATAGAGCGCATTAATCTTACTGCGCGTAAAAATAACATCTATCCTGTGAACTTGAACTGTAAAAAAAAAGAACGACTAAAGAAAAAAAAAGATTGAAGTACGCGAGCCAGAATTTTATTAAAAGTTACTTGAGTTTGCGCATTGCATAACACAGTTTAAGTATCAAAGACTTACGGAAATTACGTACTTAAAATACCTTCCGCAAAGAGGAGAGTATTAACTTTCAGCGAGAAAAGCGAAAGCCGGCTCGGGAGAAAAGTGCATTCTCATCCTCGAACGAAGCGAGGCGCGATAAAACCTGCGTCCAGGACTTCGGCTCCATTCACTCCATGACCTATAAACCCGGTGAATCCCGGACCAGCGGGTGCGGCGGTTAGCTCGACCAGCACAGTCCGTAACATGTTCCGCACTAGCCAGGCGACAAAAAAGTGCCGTAACGGTGTCTCATTAACGCTCATGGATCCCACTTTGTGGAGTAGTTGCCTGATAGCGCGGCTACGTTGCCGCGGCTACAAAGGATGCGAAATAATTGAGATTTTCCTGGGAGACGAGAGTGCGAACGATCGCGGAAAAGCGAGCGGAAAGCCTTCCGAGTGAGCGCGCGTTTCGCGCGAGCCGTCTTCCGGCTGTCGGCCGTATCCGCGCGCGCACCATCCTCTCGTCAGCCGTTTCTCCCTTGGAATATGGAACCCTTCCATATTTCCATACACGATACCCCGTGGTGCATCTGAATACTCCGCGGCGCTTCAATCCCCGTAAACACGCGCGATTCATCCCCCTCATAAGAGAAAGAGAAAAAGAAAGAAGGGAGAAATTGAGAGCCGGACGTGCGGCGGAGACTCTCCGACTGGATTATAAAAGGAAAAAAGATTTACAACCCTCGTATGAAATTCATACGCACTTCGCACCTAGCATCATTAAAGGGTACGCTGTTCTCTCCCCTGTTTCTTCTTCTCCGGTTGAATCTCACTTTCTCGCCTCTCTACGTTAGAAAGGACAAGGGAGCGATGATGGCGCGAAGAATTATCCTGCGCCGTCATAATCGAACTTTTCTCTTCTCCCTTTAAAATCGAAGATAAAGGGAATATTAAAGCGAAAGTCGTAGCAACCCTTAAAATGCTCTCATGTGTGAGGCGTAAGATGAATGTGCATATGTGCCTTGTGTGATCATCACCCATTTTTTCTCACTATTCAATGTTTGCATTGCAAGGTGAATCGATTTGAAACACATGGAAATGCATGAAAAAATTTGTTGTTTTGCACGAATATTATATAAATATATTACACAACTGGAATAAATTTTTAAATAATTTTATGAACCCTATTTTAAATGTGCTATTTTATATTCTTCAATTAGTTTCATTTTTATTCCATCTAGTTGTACAATTTTATAAGATTTGAAAGCTCAAATCATATTTAATAATCGATTAAAATCATAAGGCTGTGCAAAGCCGTTTGCGAAGAAATTATATTGATTTCGACGGATTCTCTTTGACTATGGAACATGCTTTCACAATCATCTTCGTAGAGATGGCAAACAGCTGTCAAAGTATTGTAGAAAAATCTGTCCCTGGTGAGTTTTGAGAAAAATTATTATACTGACCGCAATAATTTTAGAAAGAACGACGCGTTAGTTACGTTACGCTCGTTAAGAGGAAAGATTTTCATAGTTTTGGATCATTGAACTGACCTTGTTGACACGAAACTGGAACAAAAAAATCAGCAAAAAATTAGGAAGGTTCTCTCACCAGTTTTCCTCTTATTTTACTCTGCATTGATAGATTCATATTAAAAATCACCGTTATAAATAAACGAATTATAAAGAAGGGTTTGGAAAAAGAAAATGTAAAAGGACTGTATCTTAAATAAGGGATAATTTGCAAAAAAATAGAAGAAAAAAGAGAAGATTTAGAGTGAAAACGATTATGCACGTAGAATTATATTTTGACTTAAAAGACGATTATTCCGAATTTTCACAAATATCAAAATGCATTTCTAACATTTTTACAATCCGTTTAATACTTAGAATGATTTTTTAAGATCATATATATGCTTCTATTTCTCTATACAATTTAATTTTGTACGCAGTTATTTGATGGATGATGATGTATGTATATCGCATAGACCGATAAGTTTATTTCTGCGTAGAAGGATCTAAAAATTATCATAGATTACAGATAATAGGACGATACATTAAAACTAAGAGGAAGCTTAAATGACTTTTTTTTAAACGATTTAGTCGGAATCTATCTCGTTTATTATCTAAGTTTTGTTACTTATGCTAAACATGAAGAATTGTATGCATTGTTACCTATTCTAATTTATGCTGATCGAACTGATACGAGATATTCTCCTGGGAATTGAAAGAAAAACATCTAAAGAAATCAGGTAGAAGGTGTAAATCTGACAGGTAGATGTATAAGTTTGAAGATTATAAAAGCTAATCCGCTTGACGAACGGCACGTGGACCATATTTCGTTATGAGGATAGGGGATGTAGGATTGAAAAGAACTTTTTGTGGGCAATATCCTTGACTATAAGAAGAAAAATTAAATGTCAGCTATAGAAAAATTTAAAAAGGATAGCAGATTGTAAAAATTTTTTTTTTTTTTACCTTCCAGTACAGAGCAAAAAACGTTGGAAGTTCAAAAAAATGGAAAGGCAACGATAAAAAAGACAGATTATGAATGTCTATACATTAAATAACTGCTCGAAACTGTGTAGTACCTTTTGTGTATGCATATGTGTTTATTATTAATATTTATTATTTATAACAATTTACTTTATTATATCTCAGTGCTAGAACAATCAGAATGTCTAAAAATGGTAAAAAACAAAGAAAACAAATTCTTATGAACATGGAAAATTCTTTATGTTAGTGATCAATCCTTCAAGCATCGTATTTCGTATTCGTCTATTTTATTTTTGATAATGTCACCCTTTTAATATTAGTGAAGTAAATTTGAAGTAGAATTCGTATTTTTGAAGTTTGTTTATCTCGAACGAGCTATTGTATTTTCGGGTCGTCGGCCTGACAACGATTAATAGCGATTTTTCGTGGTAGCCTCTCCGTTCGAAGGGACGAACGGAGGGAGAGGCCCGCGCCTCTTTTCACGGAAGGACCGCGAACGGAAGTTGCCAGGGGCGGCACGCCCTCGGTGGGTGGGCCGCGAGCTGAATTAAAATTGATGAATAAGGGCAGACAGCCTCGCAATTTTCGTCGAATTAACCGCGCCGTATTACTTTGCGTTAGAAGTCTTCTTCGGTCCTCTCTCCGGACGTTCGTCTCCTACGATTCATCCTTGCCGAGGGACACGCGGCACTTTTTTATTACGGGACGTGAAATTCGCGCCGTAATTGAACGAGAAATTTTGCACAGTTTCACGAACGATTTTATCCGATGTGGAAAAATGAACGAAGTGTCATCTGAATTTGAATGCATGGCTACGTGTACACACGTGTGCCTAAACAGATTATTATTTTTGCGAAGTACATTCTTCAGAGAGGGAGAATGTAACTTGCGTATTAAATAATCGCTTTGCCGAATCATTCTAAAAGAACAAACCACATCACCTGCTTCACTCAATTTTGCTTTGATAATCATTCGAAAACTGGTATGCGATTATGACATGATATTTCATCAACGCCAGAATAGTTGAGCTATTAATCGCTCTCCCTTTCTCGTCAAGCTAATTTATAATAGAAATGGATTTCTCTCGAATGCGACAGCTGCTGAATAGACGTCTCTTTTTACGATTCTCCAACGATATCCTTTTCAAACGAATATGAAGTAATTCGACCGGCCGATATCGATTTACACCACCGGCCGCCAAGCGAACTTTCGTCGAACTTTTCTCAAGCGCGAGGCGTTCTTTTATCCCCAAAATATAGGAGTTGAGGGGCTTTAAGTGGGTTATAATTATTTACGCTCCAACTCCTCTGTTATTGCTGATTGAAGCTAGAAACTTTTAAGTGTAAAACTTACGATGCGGAATATCGTTCCTGTTCAATAGGTACTAACTGATTTTAACTACGTGACGACAATACACGCTTGAAAATAATTTCACACAATAGACGTAAGAATTTGACAAGGCTCATCATTACTCGTTACAAGTTGAAAACGAGTAATTTGTGTTATTTATTTTCGATTTATACCGGTCACTTCGCCTCCCTCTAATTGTAGCCTTTTTCTTTGTTTCAGGTACGTAAGGCAAACCATGAGAATATTTGGGTAGACGCAGCGATCGTAAGTTTAAAATACTCCATTAATTCTCAATATCCTATATTTCTACCGACTCTCAATTACGCCGGGTAAACAATGCGGGTCGGAAACTTTTCTTAATTTATGACGCCGCTCGGCACCACTAGATACTCAGGGAGTTTTCGAGCGTTGTCGAAATGGCGTCTCGCTGCCACGATGGGTTATTTTTTACCTGGTGGATTAGTCGTACCTCAGCGATATCGGAACTCGACGGTATGGCCGCGCGAGGGAGAAGGAAACGAAGAAATGGGAGAATGCTCGAAAAAGAAAGAGACCGGCGGCGCGGCGCGGCGTGGCGCGGAGAAAGAGAAAGGGAGACAGCGGAGCGGAGACGCGGAGGAGCGTGGAGAGCGGTAGAGGAGGCATTTTATGCGTTTCTTTCGTCGCGGGGTTTCGTTTGCAATAATTTATGCGGGAAGACAGCTTGAGAAATGACCACTGGCTCCTTGTGCAACCTTAATTTGCAACAGTTTACTTCAGGAACGTTTTGAGAAATGGCCGCTGGCGAGATACGAGGGCACGGCCCGCACTACGTTTGCGGCGGATCGCATGAAGACATTTATCGCGAATCGGCCATCGATGAGAGAAAAAAGGGGAGACGCGAGCTATCTGCGCGAGATAGATCCTGCCTTTTAGAGACGTTTCCGCTCGTGTAATTAACAATCTATCTGGCCGCGTATATGCAGGCGATCTCGGACGACAGCACGCAACCCGAAGAGCCTTATCGAGAGGAGGAGGCATTAAAAATTCTTATCATCCCGAAGAAAGAGCATAGTCCGCGCATTAGTCCCGTCATCGCGGCGCGGCGCGGCGGGGAGAGATATTAATTCGAGGATCTCGAACCGTCCGTTCTCGCTTTACAAATAACGCGGTATTCAATCGCAGAGACGCGCGAGGCATTATTTCGCGTGTATTGTTACTTTTCAGAGTGCCTCGATGGAGGATCACGTGCGATTAAGAGCCTTTGAAAAGGGTCCGTAATGCCGCGCTGAAAGCACCGATGAGATTCGATTGCGACACCCGGCACCTTTGACATGCCTCCCGACGTAACGATCGCTGAAACATGAAATTGACCTTTCTAGCCGGCCGGACATATCTGTCGATCAGGTCCACCGGGACAATTACGCCGTAACGATCCGCGACCGCGCTCCATCAGAATTCTCCGTCACGCGTCATGAGCATAACCGCGATCAGGCGAAACACAATCCGTTTCTTCTCGTCTTTCTTCGTTTGCGCGCGCGCGGCACGAAAACTTTATAAAAGCCTCTTAAGTATAAGCCGAAGCTCCCTCCTACAATGCTTAATGCGGAATTATGGTTCTTCCCTTCACGCGGAAGAGTTCAATGTAACTCTTTTCCAGATTAATTGCCATTACCATTGTTAACTTGCACGCGATGAATTCGTTTTAGTCGCGTTCACATTGCCGTTTTAATAATAATAAAAAAAAAGCAGTTATATTCTTCCACTGTTGCAAAAACGTATCACTTTCTGTTTTTTAAAATATTGCAGTTAAGCGCGATACTTCATTCACGGATTTATTGAAGATAAAAAAAAGATTCCTACACAGTATTTAAAGGATTAAAAAAATAAAATAATTTTATCTCTTCGACAATTTTGAATATGTATCGAGTACCCTTAACTTCAACATCGACGACTATGAAAAAGCACGTAAAAATTATACTCGTTTGCTTTACAAATATATCAAAAATCGAAACGAGACTAAACGAATATATTCCTTGCTTTCTTCTTTGACCTATTTCGAACTATACTCGCGAACGTGGCATCGAAAGGGGTTGGAGAGCTGGTCTGAACGTCGGCGTGGCGGAGGATCGGGGCTTGCGAAACAGGAATAAAGGCCAGCGACGACTAGGCGAAAAGCGAGGTAGCGCGGGATGAAGTCAATTACATTATGCATATGACCGGTGGAAGGCAATACAAGAAGCAATCGGCCGGCGATGGAGGTATGCCACCGCTAAATTAACTGCCTACCTAGTTGTGCGCGATGCAATAATGTATTAGCCGCGGCACTGCCGGCGCTCTCTCTCTCTCTCTCTCTTTCTCTCTCTCTCCATAACGTCCCCCTTTCGCGCATTCCGACGTGCGCTCGCCCAACCCTCCATCGACACACTCTGGATTGAAATTATAACTCTTCTTTTTTCCATATAATTTTTCTGAGACATTAGCATGTGTTATCTGTTAATTTTAGGCGACGTTACATCTTATCGAGCGGTATTTTTATAATTTCCTTCGACATACCTTCGCCTTCGTTATGTTTCAAAATAATTCACGAAGGACTTGATTTTTGAAACTTGTGCTTCAAACGAAAACCTAACGCGAATGATTAACGCAACGAACCGTAATAACGAGTCGACTGCTTTATAGCGGAAAGACGTTTATGCCTTTGCGTCTATTTATACTTCAGAACGAAGTGCCGAGGCTCTCTTTATCCGCTTTTAATGAAGACCTCGTCGATATTTCTTAGGCATTTGATATTTATGTTACCTAAACTATATATAATAATTTTATAAGGATAATTTTTTTTAATGAGGATGTTCTATTTCGCCAAGATCAACTAATCGTCCGTCTGGAATAATTAAAGCATCCTTCGATATTTATGTTAATCTAAATTTATGGAATTTATGTCTCCGACATCTACAGAGAGAGAGAGAGAGAGAGAGAGAGAGAGAGAGAGAGAGAGAGACTGAGAATTGCTAACTAGAGTTGATAAACTAAGGCGGCCGGCATAACTAATCCGAACTTTCAGTATGATTAAAATATCACTTCAGTTGACAAGATCTCGGGGCAATCCACTTGGTTGGCAGCTGCAAAAAAGGATTGATAATCTCGAGAGGGGTATAACTAAATAATGGATAACTATCGACTGCACCTCCGGGAACACGCCTCGGCTGATGTGATGTGGTCAGGTGCGCGTGCAATGTACCCCGCGCTGTTTTATAGTGCAATTCCGCGGTGGTGCGCCGGTGGAGCTCGAATAAGGTTTTAGCGCCTTCGTAATACCCAGTAAAGCTTCTAGTTTATCGCGCGTTTTACACGCCGCGGCAAGCTCGCTCGAATCTCCGGCGGAAGAGTGGAAATTGTGTGTCTCGTGAAGGGTGAAACGAGGGAGAATGGGCGCGCCGAGGCTTCCGTGGACGTCGGATGAAAGCGAGCGAGGACGAGCCTCGTCGACGAATTACCGATCGCTAGATTCTTTAACCTGGAAGATTCGCATAAATGAAATCTTGCGAGAGACTCTAACGAAACGCGAAACCGGCGTGCAATGCGTAAACGCATATTTTCCAAAATCCATAAAAATTTACTAGTACTTTCTCTTCTTGGATAATCTCAAAGCTCTAAAAATTAAATTTTTGTCCCTTTCACTCGTGTATATTGATAAAAAAAAAACTAGAGATACAAAACTTGCGGGAGTAGGACGGTTGTTATAGAGGAGGTTCATAAATATATGCTTCTCGAGCCTGTCGAGTTAAAAGGGCGGTGTCGCAAAAATGATCGTGTTCTAAAAGCATAGTACATGTTTTCGCATTTACGCCTGAGGTGTCGCGACATAAGCAAGAATCAGAAATGTCAGGCAACGTAAAGAGACCACTCTTGTATCGTTTTGCCTTATCATTAATTCGTGACCAAGCAGAGCATGTCTGAAAACTTGATATATCTTACAACAGCGAGGCAAACATCACATGAAAGCGTTCGTATTCGAATTCTCCGCGATCTAAAAAAAATGGCTCTTGCCAAGTGATATAGATAAGTAATTTAACGCGCGTGAAAAAGTAAACGGTATTGAAATAGTGTCACTCTTTGAATAATTATATTATCAATCTTTTGCATTGAGAGGATATCAACGCAACGTTATATTAACGATATTACGCAAATAGACGAGCGCGCAGCGCAAAGTACACGAAACCGAGCTTAACTCTTTATCTCGATGTGAGTGCTGTACGACCAGAGCGACGAAGCGTGAAAAAGGCTCGCGCGAGCGGATCTCTCGTGAGAGCGAGGCCGCCTGGCCGCCTTATCGCTTCCACGGCGGCTTTTCGTTTCGCGCGCGAAACGCCTAACGGGTACAGCGCTCTTAAGAGCCGGTCACAGAGAGATTACGCTCGTCGATCGCCGCGCTGAGACCGAACGTCCGAAACAAATCGGACCGAAAATCTCGATCGACAGAACGATATTAATGCCAACGTATCAATTTGCTCTGCGCTCACATTGTTCGTGAGCGAGACGAAGCGAGCCGGATTAAAGATGAATCTGCAATCGCACGACAAAACGCGCAACTAATTGAAATTGAGGTATTATCGAGTAGTCTGCGACGAGCAGCTTTCAATTGCTCGCGCATGCATGACTGCATGAGATACAGATTGCCATCTTGCGATGCACTATAACTTGATCAAGTTATAGAAACACTGTCCTTTTGTTCACAATTCGATACATGTTTTAAATTGAGATTTTCATTTAGGCTTTCAAAAAATCTAAATTTTTGTCAATTTAGGAAAATGAAAATTTGTAGAAATTAGATTTTCGTTTAGGCACGCGTAAAATTGTGTAAATTGGATTTTAAAGTTAGTTACTTTTTACAAAGTCAAAGTGCGTAACGTCTTCATGAGTCTGCTAATGCATAAGGCGATTTATATAACTTTGCCCTTGTAAATAATTGAGATAGATTGTGCTACGTCGACATTTTTTTCTCAAGTCAGAAATAAGAAAACCAATTACAATCAGCTTAACTCTATCCTAATGAAGTTAAGTCGGCGAAGATCCCGCAAGGTTCGCCGGGGTGGAAGTTCCTCCGATAGAACGCTCGTAATCAGATCCCGGAGTGCCTTTAATTCCATTATCCTGTATTAATTGCAAAACCAATAGTGTCCTCGCGGTGCCATTAAACTCGCGACGCTCGAAATTAAATTGTCCGGCGACACGGCGAGCCGTATCCTCCGACGTATCGCTTGTACAAGCCAGCGAAACAAGACGATGACCTACGGTTGCGGCTAACTAACGTATTCATCCCTTAAGAGTGTGTCCGTGCGACGCCGATGACCTTGAGATAGCGGGATTAACTTCCTTCGGCTCCTGGACGAACGAGAGGACGAACTTTACGCCGTGCCGTAAGGCGTGCGATGCGAAAATCAAACAAGTCGACACGATTTTTCCGGCGTGACCTAAACCGGCTCGCGACCGGCCGCAGCCGGGGCGTATATCCACCATGTACATGCGCCAGAGTCGATAAGCAGCCAGCTCTGTTTTTCTCTCGTTAACACAGAATTGTAGGATTGGTAACGGGAACGGCCGTCCCGACGCGGCCGTAAAATCGACGTCCGCGTATCGACGCGACAAATTGCAAGTGTATCGTTAATGGAACGCCGTGTGAAAACGATGACCGCGAGATTAAAGCCGGAATCCTTTTCATAGACTGGCTTCCTTGCCACGCTCCGCTCGCAGCGAAACAAACCAGCGGCTGGCTGGCGCGCGACTCGCGTAATAACTTTCGACCGGATTACGCGCGATCGCGAGATAAGGCAAGGGCAAATGGAAACTGATTGTCCAATTACTTATGTTACTTTAGTAACACGGAACGACAAATCACTATTGTATTCTAGTCCGCAGGATAAAAAAGGCGAATATTTGTACCTGTATAACAGTATTAATAATTTAAATATCTTAAACATCCGATGTATCATAAACGCGCTTAATATCTGTATAAAATTACTTTCAAAATCGTTCTTGCTTTTCCTCACGAATATCTAAAGACGCGTAACTGTAGTAATCGAGCTTATTGTTAGAATAAAATAGAATGTGTAATCGTGTGAATTTGGGTGAAAAATGTTGTGGCTTAGTCTCAAAGACGCACGCCTCGTTATTTAATTTGACGGCTCGTTAAATACGCCTTGATAATTTGATGCAAGTTTTGAAAATACTTATCCAGAGTTTACACAATACCGAGGAACCCGACCGACCAATTTTCTCAACCTGCAACAATGCGGCGGTAGCCGCGCTCTTTGTTGTAAGGCAACGTCGTGACCAGGTAGAAGACTTTACTACCACACACACACACAACAGCGCCCACCTGAACGGTACTTTATCGCGTTAATTTTGCATGCCGTTAGTACGGCAGACAAAGTGGTGCACCGAATGCAGCCCGGTTTCTTCTTCTTTTTTTACCTGAGTACAACAGTTTCCCACCCTCGAGACTTTTGAGCGGATACCGAACGGATAGAAGAACACTCCAACGACAAAGTGGACAATTAACCCTGGAGAAAAGGTCGAGGAGGGGCATCGCCGACTGATCGCAACCGCCTTCGTGGCCTGGCAGGACAGGCGAACATCACGAAGATCCTCCCCCTTGCCAAAGATCCTCCCTTCTTTGTGCCATTTTTATTGCACCGCTAAGGTGAGAGCGCTGTCCACGGGTAACACGATAGAGGGTGGGCTTATGGAGATCAAAACCCCGTATCGGATTCCTTATGTTTCGCGAATGGCTGCTCTGGATGGTGTTGGTTACAAGAATCAGCCATCTTTGCAGCTCTTCACGTGCTTCCTTCCCAGCGGACCTTCTCAGTTCATCGAAGAAAAATACTGCTCCTTCACCATCATGACTGTTCGTTAAAAATTCATTAATAAAGTCGGAACATTTTATTGGCGCGGAGATAAGAGCGCCTGAATTATTGCTGATACGCGTGTCAGACTTACGCAACAGAATGTGAGAGAGTATGAACACTTGAAACAACCTCTTGCGACGGCCGACTTGATACGCGATTTTGATTGCAAACAAGAATAAGAAGAATCAGTCTAAAAGCGGAGCGCTAAAGATACCTTCTTGATACGCGTTCGGGAAGGGTTATACAAACACCGCTCGAACTTCCTAGGTTCTAGAAGCGTGAAGGAATGAGAGGCATGCACATTGCCGTCGAGGCGATGATACTAATAATTAATACAGGCGCATGTAGGTACACGGGAGAGATTCTCTTCTCCATCTTTTTCTTTCTGCTCTCTCTCTCCCTCTCTCTCCTTTCTCGTCTGTTTTGCTTTCATGTTTCTCTCGCCTTCTCGCACTCGGTTTCTACAGCCGCGAGTCGGAGGCTAGTCGGTGAGACAGCAACTCCGTTAATGGCCAGAGTCCAAAGGCAAGAATACCGCTTTAATGAATTATGGGATGTACAGTAGTTATATCGTACCGTCCACGTACCACTTGGGTTCGACGCGGCCAATTCTCGAAGGTATAGGACGCCCCTTCGGTTTTGCTTGCGTGAGAGAAAATACTGTTCGTTACGATACGAACTCTGCTCTGCGTCGTTTGCATCAGTAATCGAATACGGGTACGGTACACCGTGAAACGTTACCATATGGCCGAACCTTATACTATAAACCTCCAGGAATTTCTGAAAAATAGCATTATTGCCGCGCCGAGCCGGCTCGCGTAATTGACGACCTACATTGATGATAGAACGTCGATCCTTTTTATCGAGAGGGCTCATATAACTATTCTTAATGGACAAGCAAAAGTATCGCTAACGTTTTTATCCCCTGCCGTTGAAAACTCGTTAAAGATAAATCGATACCCAAGTGCATTTTGTAGCCGTACGAGTAGCGCGACGTTTAAGACGGCAAGAACGAAGGAGCCGAGGTGCAAGAAGCGTCGGACGAGGAATGAAAGCGCACGTAGAAACGACCGCGTCTGCCGTTACAGGATCAATTGACGTCGCCTCTATACATTCCGCGTCCACAGTGCAATAATTAATACACGAGGCTATGTCGGGGCCTCATCCTACGCCTCCCTTCGCGGCACAGAGGAACCGGCCGCGCGCTGCGAAGTCTAAACGGCAAGAATACCGCTTTAATGAATTACGAGACGTAAGTCAGTAGTTATATCGCGGCGAGTATCGTCTATAATACTATAGGAGCCACGAGAGACGTGGCCGCCGATACCAGGAGAGCGCGCGGGCGCCGCGCCGGGTTACGAGCGAGAGCGAGATTGATTTCGCAATCGGAACCCAAGAATAGCGGCGCTGTAAAATGGGCGGCCGCGTACACGCGTGCGCAGCGTACGTACTACCGGTTTTCAGACGTAAATCAAGAATAGCGAAGTGTAATCCTGGCGTAATTTTGCGGCGAGGCCGTATTACGATGCGGGAGATTGTAAATGGGTTTATTAGTTCCGGGCCCGAAACGCCGAAAACCCCGTAACTCTGCGCGACATGTTTTAATGGTACCCGACGGTGGTGAGAGCTAACACGATCGAGTAGCGGCCTTATTAAACGCGTTTTACGATTTCATTTAAGCGCATGAACGGAGAATTGAACGGCCCCTCGGATTTCGCACTGGTTATTTAGTTTGTCATTCCCGGTCCAATCTTAAATCGGATCCGGTACCATTAAGAGATGACATGTTCGAAAGTATTTGATTTAAATCGCACGTAATATGTGTCTGGGCTTTATTAAACTTTACACTCGAAGGCTTATATTTGGAAAATACTTTACATGTTGTACAAAAGCAGATCGAAATTAAAACATGAAATTTGGGTATTGATTAAAAATGTTTATATTGTCATATATTGTATTATAATTATAAATTTAAATTACACTGATTTTACAAATATCTTATAAATAGCAGAAGACAGTAAAAAGATAATAATAATTAAAAAATAATAAATTTATTATTTTTTATTAGTTTTTAATTATTATCTTTATTTTATAGTTGCTTAACAATATATTTTATTTATACTTATTGAATTATATTTAAATATATGCATATAATACACATATATATAATTCAGGAATAAGTAAAACACATTGTTAGCAGAACAATATGAAAAAAGTAATATCGGAATGCTAGGCATAGAATTTTAGGTCGATATTTTATGTGCCCTATGACAAGGCTTTTTAAGTCTGTTGATTAGCTGTAGGACAAAGAAACTTTCGTATCTCTCTGTCCTGTAGCCAATCAACCAGCTTGGAAAGCCTTGTCGTACGACACATGAAATATCGGCCTTAGTGTTGAAATTAAAGTTAAGTGGATATAATGTAATATAGGAAGATAATCTCTAAATGCATTCATCTCTATACGCGTAGACATAGTAAGAGGAGTGCAGTTACGTTCTTACACGCCAGTAAATTCCGACTCTTAACGACGCTATCAGAATAGGGTGCGTCTATTGTATACGTACGAGAAATCCCGAAGTTAGGATCAGGGCTCAATCTTTTTTCTAGGAACGAACCGAGTACCGGCACCGCACGAAAGGGCTTAATGAAGACGCGTTTCCGTGAAACTCGAACTACCGACTACAGGGATTATACGAGACGTACTTCTCTGCGAGCCGGTAACTCGAACCCTGCTTCGTGAATAGGATTAATAAAACCTTACAGGGGAACCGTTTCCACGGAGATCTTAGGAAATGGTGCGCGGTAACTTTTCATTAATTTACGCCCCTCTCGTAGATTAGGAAAATAATCCGCGGTGTAACTTCTCCCAGAATTCCGCAAGTAACAGCATCTGACAATGTCAAACTTGACGCTGAAGCCACCATCTCACGAAATTTTTCATGAACGTGCTCAAAATGCAGTAATTTTTTCTTCTCCTATCACATACAAGAGACCGCCACAAAATTACAGATAACATCTGTCTTTTGTATTAATAACCATCATAATTAAAAGCATTAGCAGAATGACATTATTAATCGGATTAGAGTAAGTCTAAAGATCTTTACAATTTTTAAAATTGAATTTTTTAATTATTCTTTCACGTTGCACTCTATTGCATTAATTCCAAATGCGATATCGAACGTGATAGGAAATTAGCAATAGCTAACGAGAGTACGTCTATAGTACGTGCGTAATCACAATGCAGTATCCCGACTGGCAGTGTCGCTCCCGCGTTTCACTGCAGCGAGGCATTTTTTTTTCTTTCTTTTTTCACATGTGTATTGCCTCGCGTGAGAGTCCCCCGGGCATCAAAGGACTGGGCTGGTGCCAGGACAAGGGTGCGAATGTAGTCAAATCACATCGGGCTCGCTCCGGTCGACGTGTATACCGAGGGGAGAAAGGGTAGAGTGTCGCAGAGCAGGAAAACGAAGAAACTCTCCCCACACTCCTCGACCACCCTGTTTAGCTGCCCCCCTCCCTCCCCCCTTCGCCGCCCTCCTACGCGACCGGCCATTCTTACGAGGTGTGTATTTTGTCTCGAAACCTTCCATGTGTGCCGGCTTCTGCTTTTCCTCTCCCTCATCTCGAGGCTCGCGCTCATCCTGGTGCGCACCGCCGCACTTCCGGTAGGCGTGTAAAATATATCGCGCTTTGTTCCCCAACCCTCGCTTCTTAGGCGACTTGCCGGTGGCGCTTTCGATCCATTGAAGTGCAGAATGAACTGTGGGTAGACCCACTGTGCGAAATTGGAAGCCGTATATCTCTATGTGGATGTGGTACGGCCCGTATTCTCACCGCAGATTTAGCGCTAAATGAGTCTGTCAAACTGTCGCGTTAATATTACGTACGCTAATCATATTGGAGAAATAAAGTGTTTGGTGTAAAATATTTTATGCTAAATATGACGTGAGGTTTAAAACAAATGCAATAATATAATATCTCTGAGAATAATTAGAGCTTAAATAGCTTAAATAACTTTTGAACGCGGGAGTAAATATATCAATATATTAATATATCGTCACTTGCTGTTGCATCGCTAAATATTAAAATATCGATTTTATATTATCATCAGCGCTGATAGAGCGGTAATATCTTTACGAGAAAATTCATTGATATGAACGGTGAGGATAAAAATTGCTACGCACGATGAAAAATAACTCTGTTTAAAAGCAGGCGCGAATGCCTCGGTGATTATTGAATACATAAGAAGGCCATTGATGGCTGGCGTTTTTCGACCGGTAGAACATGCGTTTTGCATCGGCGATCCATACTTATATAATCGTATTCAGCAGCCGTCTGTCGAACGCGCCCGCATGTGATAAGTATGTAAACGCTTACTTTCCGGTGCGGCGTGGCGACGGAATCGCGAGGATACGACTCTCGGAAATCGCAAAAAACCGCTCTAGGGGATTTACACACGCGGGTCTTCTCTCCTCTCTTTCAGTTCTGCCGTGGCACGACGGGCGAGTCATTACTCAGCAGAAGGAAGGACAATGTGTACCCGAGCAAGAAATTGTTTTCACGCACCGACTCTCCGGCACGCTGAGGCGTCATCATCGGGGACTTTCAATTGGGAGACAATGATTTTTGTCTCGCACTTGTTAGCGACACGCGTGCATTAATTAATCGCGAACAATTGGCCTGCGCGCGTTCTACTTCGCACTTTTTCAACCCACTCGTATCTTTCTCGTTCGTTCACAATCTCATCAGCAAATCGCCGTCTGTCGCGTGATATAACTTTTCATATTCGTCCCTCCTCTCGCGTGCATAAAATGTGTAACGAGCCGACGAGAACATAAGGATGACGATGACGATGCGTGCACATACGCATGTGAATATACACGGTGTAATAAGGTATAAAAACGTCGATGTGATCCATAATTTTGGTAATATTATATGCAAATCTATTCCGCAGAATTAGTTTTTTTTTTAACGCTTCTTGCATATTGTTGGGATCTATCTTCTAGACTTAAAAAAAAATATTGAATTGGAATGGTTTGCCAGACACTAAAATGCAACAATGTAAAAATTTTTAACTAAAAATGTTAATAAACATATGTTTATTATTTTTAAACATAATCACAAATCACATTTTTAATATAAATAAGGAATGAAGGCATCTGAGCTTCTACTTATTTGAAATTATTTTTTATCTTAATTTTCGACATTGTCTTATTAAAGTATTTAAACAAATACTAAGTCACCAAGATAACTAGCTATGAAGTCGAAGATTTCAAGAAAAGATGATTTGTGAAATTTTAGTCGAGAAATTTATTAGAAAGCCTTGTTACCGACTTTTATTTTTTACGACACACTTTGAGTGTAAGTAATATATACGCGCGATATGTATACGCATATGTGTATGCACATACTTGCGGAGGAAAGGTGAGAACGTCGGAGGGGTACACCATGGTGTTCTTTCGAGTCTCCAAGAAGACGCGGCCCAATGATTGGTCGACGACACCCTTCGCACGCCCACATACATACGCGGTGTGAAGGGGTTACTGTACTCGCGGGGAGCATGCATCCCCACGAGAGAGAGGGGCTGGAAAGTCATTCGGCTCCCCTTTCCTTCTCTCTTTGTTTATACCGATCATTAAAATGGCCGCCGTCACGACGGACTCTCATTGGCCCAGAACTCCCTTCTTTCTGCGCCCTTAGAACTCTCCTTTTTTCTTGCTTTCTCTTTCTCTTTTTCTCTTCTTACTGATGCACTCGTTGTTAACGTGAGCGCCATATACATCCATTTTCTTAAGAAGTCTTTTTTTCTTCTTTTGAAATTTTAAACCACAATGCGAACAATCAAAAAATTTTACACCCTCACATTTCTCAAATTATTTTCTGAAAAAAAAATTATTAAAATAGTTGTAACCTTTCAGTTTAAAACAAAATTTTTTTCACGATATTATTTGTCATATTTTGTACGTCTTTAATTACGTATAACTTTCATCTATGTCTTTATGTCTTTATCCCTAAAGAAAATTATTTGTAGATTCTTTCCCGAACCTACATAGTCGATTTTTTTCTGACCTGCTGATCTTGTCAGCCCTAATACTGTAACTGTCACATGGAGGCTGCGTTTTTCACTTCTCGAATTTCTTTTTCGGTGCCTACGATTTTCTTGCCTAACATGAATTCCCATACTCCTCGCCTGTTCGGAACCGCATTCCGGAATCTGGAGCAAGCACGATCTGGAGGCGCCCGCCGGTGCCGCCTTTATTTGCTCATTTCCCTGGAGCGGCGGCAACGGCAGCGGCGGCGGCGGCGGCGGCGGCAATGTCGTCCTCGGTAGCAGATGAAAGAGAAGGAGGTAGGAGAAGCGCGGGGAGGATAGAGGAGAGGTGATGGACTGTCACCGGTGGTAATACATCGTCGCCTTCGCCTGGCCCTTTATAGATGGGTGGACACGGGAGAGACACGAAGGACGAGTTCACGCAAACACGTGTTACGAACAACAGGTCCGTACGTCCGTACATCCTCTCTATCTCCTCGTTCTCCTCGTCTCCTCCTGCTCGTTTCCACTCAGTTTCTCCTCCGGCTGAGACGCAGCATCCGTCTGGCAGGACTGGCAGGTAGCTCGTTCGTTCCGTTCTGCTCGGTTCCCTGCTTCGAATCGCTCGAGAAAGAGGAAGGAGTGCGAAGGAGGAATAGAGAGAAGGGAACAGCCGCTGGGCTCTCGGCGGACTACAAACGAGCCGTATTCGCCAAATCCAGCTAACACGAACCGAACTGAATCGAAGGAATCCGTCTGCCGACAACTCTCTTTCTCCATCCTTCTTCTTTCTCTTAGCCTCTTTCGTTCCTCCTCGAGTGACCGTTTCCTCCGTATCTTCGTTCGCCGTTTCCAACACCCACTAAACATCTCGGCGGGTATCCGTCTAGGAGCTCGACGAAAAATTAGTGAGGGAGAAAGAAGGGCGTTCGCAGGCTGAAATTCCTCCGTCGATTCTGCGAGGACGTATATACATTCAAAAGAGCGCGAGGAAATAAGCGGCTCCTACAGAACATGAGGCAATTTTTTAGCACTCCCCGAAGGTAGCGTAGAAACGGTGCCTTGGACGCGACCGAGTATTTTTACACCTTTGATGGTAATCGTACGAAAAAAATTAATATGAGGGAGAATTCACATCTTGGCGGAAAAGCGGAAAGCGGAAAGCAGTGAGCCAATCGGAACACGCGCTGGTAGTATACAGTTTCAATTTTCTGTTACAGACTGTATCCACTTACTACCAGCGCGAGTTCTGATTGACACTTCTTTCCGCTTTCCGCTTTTCCGCCAAGGTGTGAATTTTCCCTTAGGACTGAGAAAAAATTCATGACTTTCTTTGATACGAAGAAAGAAATACAATTTTTTATTACAGCTAATTATGAAAATTATTTCGTTTGTGAGCTGAGTTATTTCGATATTAACGGAAATAACGGAAAAAAGATGAAATATTGTCGAAAACGTCACATGTAAATAGAAACCTCCTTCCAAAGTATCCATTTATTTAGTTATGAATTTCAAACGAGAAACGGTCTAATGATACGCGTATCTATCCGTAATAAATGATGGAACGGATGAAGCCAAGGAAAAAGATTGGTGAAAAAGTAGGTTAATCCTAATCGAAGGAATTCGTCTTGCGCATCTCTCTGTCGTGTTTCTCTCTTTTTCTAGTCGAGGTCATACCGTTTGGTCTAACGATGCGATTACAAAGTAGTTGAGAAATAATGAGCGTGTGTCCTTCTATTTTAGCCGGTAATAAATTCATATTTGGAATTAATTAACGGATGATTTAATTATGGTCATTTTTCAATTTCTAATGAACCTGACGACCGTTAATCCTAATAACTCGGGACCCGATGAAATATACGGAATATTTCGCCGAGACCCGGCCCCGATCCCGAGAGTTGATCCGGACCATACCGGTCCTACATTAACTTCTCGCCTGCAATTAAAACGCCTTCGCCGAAACGATAGTTTTTAAAATGGCATAATGTAGACATATTTCACGTCACATCGCATATTAACTTTTAACAGACGGAACGTGTGCCGAGTGTTGACACGCTTATCGCGTAATTTATCGCCTTATTACATATTCGAACGTAAGAAATCATAATTTTATATCATTCGAATCTTGAAATATGTATATGCGTAATTTTGACAGCGAGAAATTTGCATTAATTGAATTAATGACTAACCGCTTGAATACTGATTAGAGAGCGCAACATTCATATTTATTCATAAATCGACGAACGTTTTCTACATACGTAGATGTAGAAAATTCACTTTGGCTTCAATTTTATTGTCAATGAAATACTACTGCTTCATATAATAGTAGTAATAGTAGTGCTAAAATATCGTCTAAGTATATTACAATACTGTTAATGATACTCATTTCACATTGCACCGCCGCGTCGCGCCGCCGCGCCGGCTCAAACGCAGTCAAGACCCATAAACTAAGCAGAGACAAAACCCGTGTAATTTATCGCGACAGTATACTGGCACCTAATTC
This sequence comes from Solenopsis invicta, assembly GCF_016802725.1. NCBI lineage: Eukaryota > Metazoa > Arthropoda > Insecta > Hymenoptera > Formicidae > Solenopsis > Solenopsis invicta. The sequence goes on along the minus strand of NC_052666.1, from coordinate 21,178,220 downwards.
GCAACACCTTCGTCCGTGGCAGGACTAACGAGAAGATTTACGTTTAAAGTGCCGTCCCGCGGAAATATACCGGTCGACTACAAATTATGTCGATCTGAGAAATATCGCGCGTATATGCGAAAGACATTCCGGAATTATTATCCGTTGATGGAGCGAGCGCCGCCAGAGAGACCGCAGATAATTAAAATCAATAGGACCGATTCTCCCTCTCGACTTGTCACTTCGTGATTTCTAATCGGCCCGTAGCAGTGTCGACGGGGCTTCCGACGAAGAGGCGCGCGATAGCGATAAAGAACCTTCCTCTCCCCCGTGCTCTGCTTCCCTTCGCCGATTCGCCCCTTTTCGTGCCACGAAGCCGTCTGCCATCCGCCCGCTTGCCCAATAAATCCGTAATTTATCGCGCGAGCTACGAAACTCACTAATAAATCCCTATAGAGAAGGCGGCCCTCCAACGCGCCACGAGAGAAAGTCCCGAAGCATTGAACTTCGGCCGAAGGAAAGGAGTTGCAGGCTACATTCGTTTGTATATACGATTGTGTTTGAGCATATTTCGAGTGTTTGAAATATACACGCGAAACGTAAATGCGATTTGATGTAAAGAGAGGTAATCGTGTCCATTTATATTTCGTGAAGAGTCTTGCTATAAAGACCGTCTCGTAACTACAGGACAAAAAAAGTCATCATCATTGAAATTGTCATTGGAAATTAATCTTTCTCGATTCCTAAATCGTGAATTTGTTGAACCGATTCGAGCAAGCTTATGGGAGCAAATAAAGAAGAAGTTTTTATCCTCTCGCGCGAACATAATAAGAAAATAGGCGCGACGTCAGCAATATCATATAGTATCTCCAAATGCTGATATACGATCGTACTTATAACTCTCGTTTATCAACCAACCGTAGACACTTCTCCCAGTTGAAATGAAATGCGGATAACGTTAGATATGTAATATCTTCCGGTTTAATATCACGAAAATATGACGGACTTATCAGAACGAGGAAAACGTGTGTATTTCACGTTTCCTTCTCTCTTGTTAACTTTCTTATTGAGAGATAGTTTAAAAGAAGAAATATAGATTAATAATTACGTTATTTTTTTTTTACTGCATTATTATATCCTTCCTGAACATTTTTATCTGTTTTTTGCACGATAAAATTAGAAATTGTTCTTCGTGATTAGACCAATTTAGATCCATTTAGAATTATAACAGCGGCACCAATTTAAAAATCGATACTTATCTTTTTTTAATTCTTGAGTCATGAAGAAAGTACGAGAAATTTTTTACGTTTCTCTATAGATTCCGTGATTCGTTTATCCAGAAACGAGGCGACAGGGATCGATTTCGAAATCACTCGCATAATCATCGCATAGCTCTCTGCAATGAGGAAAGAAAGTAGCGCAAATTCTTGCATTTTTTCCGCGAGTATCCGCCGTTGCGGATCACCGCAAATCGATTTCTGTCTCCAAGCCGTACTTTCATCGTCGTCGTTAGCGAACTCTCCCTCTCCTCATACGTTCTCCTCGTCGCTTTCCGTTTGCACACGGTGCATCATTAGATTTTATTGCAACGAGATCTAGCGTTAAATTAAATTTATCGTCGGCCGATCGACGCTGCGAGAGAAGAATCATACGCCAAATAAAAAAGCGCACGTACACTCGAAATAATTACCGAATGAGTGAGAGCGCAACGTGGAGGTTATCACCCTTGCTTGCAAGGGAAAAAATTGTTCTTTATTCGCAACGTTATCTCTTTGAGAAGAGCGCATGTGGCTGCAGATAGAGTGAGTAACTGTAAGTTATAACGGCGCTCGAAACTCACGTTTAATGAGAAACACAGGAAACTTGGACCTGCGAGAGGAGTTACATATGTATTTGTTTGTTAAATTTATATTTAATTTATAACGCTAGAAAGTTTGGTTAGAACTTTGGCAAATAATTTTAATTGGAGCGAAATTGCGATTGTTACGAGCGTTAAATTACAATTTCATAAATAATCATGCGTTCGCCGAATCAGTGTCTCGGTACAATTAGATTCGAGAGATTTAGGCAAGTGAGAAAATTATTCGCAATTATCTCTATTGTATCGTGACGGAAGAAGAAATTTAATATTTCTCAAATTGACCATAATTCGATGCGATTCCCATAGCAGAGGAAGAAACTGCCGAGTTCTCTATCGCGCGTTTAGCGCACCCGCGCTACACCACGCCGCGAGACAGGAAGCATGACAAACGAGAAACACCGGAACGGCGATTTCCATCTGGAATGTGGCCGTTCGTGCATCCTGACTTTAACGTCGGGACCTCGCCGTTTGAAACGAGGAACCTGCCATTTGTGTTATTACCGCGCGCCGCGCGGTACCCCAGACAAGAAAGAACGAACTGCGTGTGGGTCGTTAGATATGCGTGCTGCAGATCGTGTTTAATAGTCGCGCCGTAAAATTAGTATACTGGCTAGAGAGCGGATAGAGCGTGCGTTATAGGGGTAAAGGAGGAGTAGTGACACGGAATTCCTAAAAAGGGAGCCACCGAAAAATGCCGCTCCGCTTCGGCCCGAGACGCACAACGGCTCGTTAATTCCGTCTCATTACCATCTGGCGAATCGACAGAAAATTCGCGGTTCCGTCCCGGTGTGTATTATAATTTGAATCCGACGCGGCATACATCCCGGGCCCGGCGTATACGCCGGTCGAAATCGGGCCGAAACGCCGCGTTTTTTAATGCACCTGCAAGCAACGGAAACGAAACCGAAATGGAGCATCGCCGAACGTGCAGTTATACTTTTCGATCTCTTAGGAAATAATAGAGAGCCACTCGGCGGAGTGCCGTTAATCTCGATCTTTAAATGGGAACAGAACGGTCTCGACCACGTCGGGGCACATCGCGCCAGGCCGAAAAACGGCAGGAGAGCGCGAGGGGCCCCGGTGGCCCGTCGGAATACCCGGGGGCGCCCGTACCGATAGCCGGCGATTTTCAGTCGTCAAAATATACGTCTATGCCGTGGTATCCTATTCGAGACATCGATACGACCAGTCGTTGCGCGGGCCGATACCTGTTGCTGCCGATGCAACAGTAACCCTTCAGCCGTTTGTGCCCTTCTTTCCGTCCTTTCTCCTTTCCACTCGCCGTTGCGTGCCCGCGGGCCCACGCGATTAGACCCGAGATTAGAGCGTGCCACGCCAATAGTCGTCTCTTTCTTTACTCGCATTTGTTTCGTCCGTTTCGTTTGTTATTTCGTTGTGGCGAAACGGGGCACAGGGGACTCACGGATTCGAATGTCTATTATGGGTAGCGGGAGGCCACCTCAAAGAGAGGAGTCATTCCTCCAACGATCCGTGAGAATCGTTTCGGCAACGTTCGTTGCGTTTTCGGATCGCGACGAGCGAGCGAGAGAGAGCGATCGTTCCCTTTCGGAAATTATTCTCCAAGGGAGGAGTCATTAGACGCGAGGCAATTCTTTCTGAATTCCTAATAACACGGAGCTACTGCCTGGCACCGGCCATGGTAGCGCTGGAAACGATCGCTTAACGGTATTCGCGAAAGCGGTGCCACTGGATTTATTCTCTCGGGGAATAGACGAGAGAGTTAAAACTCGGGACCAATAACTGCGAATGATTTGTAAGAGCGCTGTCGTTCGATGAAAGAAATATGTAATTATGTTCGCGTAGTTTCACACAAATTATAGGCTGTGCGGAAAACCGTTTTATATTTTTTCCATATTTATAGAGTTTTCGTTTAATTTCTGATATGTAATTATATGTCAGCAGTATAATATACAAATCTTTGCTCGCCATTTTATGATATTATTATCTTTACACAAGTTGCAATATGTGTGATATTATACAGAGAGAATGTTGAAAAAATTTCTCTTTCGTCGCTAATACATTATAATAAAAAATATTGAAAGGTTTGCACTTTATATTAAAAATAATGACATTTTAAAATAAAAGAGACTGGATTTGTAAGCCTCAAAACATTTAACATATAATTTTCTGAGATGCCTTTTTAATATCTAAACATATTGGTCTTGCATGCGAGTTTTACTATCAAGAGAAAGATGTTTTTCTTCGCAAATGCTGCAGGGTGTCGTTAAAAGTGAGCAATTTTCTCTTTGAATTCTTAATAATATAGAGTTACTATAAAAGAAATGAACAAAAACGCGCTCATAAAGAGGCTTTGCGAAATTTCTTTAACATCTAGCACGAGCAAAAAAATTCCATACATATAATATGCCTTAATTTTTTGGATATACATACATGCCAAGTCAATATTAGCTTTTTTTCTACATAATTACCTCTATTCCTTCTAGATACTTAATTTTTTGCGCATTTTATAGAAATTTTACTATAAAGTTTATAGCAGAGCCAAACGTAAGGCATTTGCCACTAAAAAAATAAACAGAATCGATGCTAAGAAAATCTATTGCAAAGAATTAGCTACAGCTATGCTAATTATTGCATCCGTCAATTAATTACGTCTAGTCGATGTATAAAAATTCGTAAACAAATTGCGCACTCCGTACGACGAAGAAATATAATTTAACATTGCGTAATTGGAACTTAGCGGCAATCATTAAGACAATTTCTACTACACATATACACAACAATGTATGTTACAACCATGGTTATGACTGTTAAGGCGCGGGTGCGACAGCAAGACACACAGAGAGAGAGAGAGAGAGAGAGAGAGAGAGAGGGACAAAAGAATACGGAGAGAAAGACAGAGACGCCCGCGTGATTAGTGTCAACGAGCCGGTGAAGGGAAATTTCTAATTGCATACGTGCAGCACGACGTACGAGCGTGAAAAGATATTCCGACGTCGGAAACGTGTGTACACAGCCGAGTGCGCAGCGATAGTTAAACCGACAATTATCCGCGATCGTGGGCTACGTGGGAAGGGACACGTGGGTTACCCCGGCAGAGCGCGATCAAAGACAAAAGCTTCTGCTATCTTCTATATCGGTGGCACACAGTCGTTCTTTTCGAATTCTGCGATCTCCCAATCCTGGTATCACGCGATCGTGTCGAATCTGAGAAATGCCAACGTCGCCGTCGTGATGTATTGCGTGTCGCATTTAATTACCGAATGAAGACCGCAAAACTCGACTGAGAATTATTAATATCTATTAATGATTCTTACATGCGTATTAAATGCCATGTATCATTTTATAATAGCACTGCGTCTGCACGGAATTCGTAAATTAATCACGGGACGAAGAAATTTAGTAAATGGTGAAACACGATGTATTGATAACTACCTACTCGATTATAGCTATCTCGACAGTTCGTGCGATCTCTTAAAAATTCAAAGAGAAACAAAGAGTACGCAAGCGAAAATCTCTAAAATAATTCTAGGAAAGATTGGGGGAGGTGTGGAAAAGAAATATTTCTGTGAGACGCTTAAAATACTTCTGTCAGAAGGAAATACCGAGAAGGAGAGAATGGTCTCGAGGTCGATTCGACCTGCATTATTAAAAACGGACGTGTAATTATTGGTTAAAAGTGTCCATGTGAAGGCGAGTCTTTACGTCATGTAGGTGTGCCACCCGCTGGGGTGCCACCCGCTGGGCGCGAGTTGCGCCGCGCGCGCGCAAGAAAAAACGGCGGGCGCATTCATGTATTGACAGACAGCCGTATTATTATATCATTTCAGGAAGAAGTAAATGCCGGGTTTTTATCCGCTGGAACGGAAGATACATTTTAACTGAACGCTCGCGCGTTCTCGGATGTCATTACACGAATCATAGTTAAACTCAACGCCGTGGAATCCCCGTATCGTGCGAGAGGCCCGCCGTAACCACAGGTTTAGCTCTTTGAAATCAATGACTAATCTTGTACACGCACGTCGCCGGTTAGTATCTCGTCACGTAACAATGGCCAAAGCGATGAGAATGATCGTCGAACGAGACGACGCAGACGTTCGTACGCTAACGTGATATTATCTGATTTTTTGATAATATCCGCGGCAGAAAAAAGTCTGAAAAGCGCTTACAATCCGTTGCATTTACTCGACTGCACAACACGCGTGCTAAATAGCACGATTCTTCGTTCAATGCAATTCGCCGGTGCGGCGTTAAAGCAATATTTTATATTATTCCCTGTTAATTTTCATTGCTAGATAACACAATTAAATTTTACATATTTTAACATTTTATTATGAACAGCTTAACATATTCTCACTTGGCTCACTCTTCTAAAACATTTCGATTTATTAATACATTGCGTTTAATTCGTATTTCATTTAATGCAATTCCTTTGTGTCATATTAAAACAATATTTTAATTCACATTATTCTCTATTAATTTTGACTGTTGGCTGATACGATTAATTTTACATATTTTAACATTTTATTATGAACGGGTTAAAGCTTGACTCAATTTTTCTTCGCTTGAAACATTTTGATAAATTGCGCGTTTGATTCGTCGTATGTGATAATCGTAAGGCAACGTGTCACATTAAACACAACTTAAAGTTTCATTGAGCATCAGTCCGGAGAACAGCATCTGGCAATCATTTAAGAGTTTACACTGGCAGAATACTGGCGTATCAAATGTGTATGCAGCACGGCAAACTCATTAAGCGTCATACGTTGATAAACGATACATGCACACCAATATATCTCTTAGTAATTAATAACCGTCGCGTACACAATTATTAACAGATGGCAGTTATGAACATTGACATTAATATTACATTAACATAACATTATTATAGATGTATTGGCATATCAATCGCGTATATTTTTTGTATTATATATTTTTGGAAAATCTAATTTAAATGAGGAGTAAGACTCATATTTAGAATACGCTTATAAAAATGTTAGTTCGTTTTTCTTTGTCATTCTATCTTTATCGTTTATTACATGTAAAACAAGGGTGATGGAAAAGTGCGCTAACATTTTCATAAGTGTGTTCTAAATAAAGAATTAAAATGTTTTGTCGAGATTTACTACACTTTATTCGTTCAGCTTCCTAATTTCGAAACACTCATAATTTAAAAATCACGTCTGTCTCAATGCACAAGGATTCATCCTTTTTCATTCATCGTGTAGAATTTATAATTGGATGGGAACACGACGTAGCTCCGCTTTCTACTTTACTACCGAAAAGTTTCGAGAATTTACGGCGTCGTACAAACGGAATAATCCAACAGTAGTGCAGGAGATATTAAACGTTCCTGGCTATCCTCGTCTTTACATCAGGCTTCGAATACAGCCTGGTTATCTGGTCGTCGAGAGTATTATAGGTCGCGTTACTATAATATAAATATCAAAGTTATGGCTCTACTACTACAGCGGGTTCTAACCGACATAAACCAATTCTACTAACATTTCGGCATATATCTTGATCTATTTGACGGCGAAAGCGGAATTATTAATGGAACTATTTTCTTACAACATAGGCGTATCCTTTAACAAGTTATCCAGCTTCATTTTTCATTATTACAATACATTGTGATTAAAGCACAGGCGCACATACGCGTGTAATTATGCTACTATTTGAATAAAAATAATACGAAATAAGTTCGATAATTTTATAATTTTAATAACATATATTAAAATTATACGTGCAAAGAATATAAAAATTGTTTTTTATTAGTAATCTTTTATTTTTTAATGATACTCTCGAAAATTTTGTGTCACGATATTTTTCTATTGTTATTTCTCTCAGTTACATCAAAATTTATATCAAAAAATACACTCAAGGAAAAATTACTAAATTTTAATAAATATTTATTTGAATAGTATTAATAAAATATTTACTAATTGTAAATATATATTTATTTGATACAAGAAGCCCTAATTTAAGTATTATTTTTTCTTATAGAATAAATATTTATGTACCGTAAGTAAAATTTTATTAGTTCGAATAAATATTTATTAAAAATTAGAAATTTTTTTTCTCAATATAAAATTACGAATTTCTGGATAAAGTAAAATAATTTTATTTAATATAAAAGAAAAGTATGATAATAATGATAGATACACAGCTCACTGTATGATGTACAAGTGTACAAATAACAATATCTAAAGAGAAAGGGAGGCAGACGCGATATTACGTTACATACATAATGTCCATGTTAAATTAAATTTTCTACATTGTGATGTATGCAATGATAATAACGTCAATCGTATCCGACGTATACGACAATATAATCAACATCTCGTTATCGCGAGGTGCATTATCGGTTCGCAGGCGAACAAATATCGTAATCAGGCTTCGGCTACGCGGCGGCGAAACACATTACTCGCCACGTATTGACAAATCAGCCGAACGTCCGGACGTATCTGCCGATCTGGCTGGTCTCGAAAGTGTAATTATTAATAACTGTCCAATCTCTCGATGTGCTGCAGGCCGGTTCACCGTCGAGTAGGCGTTACTTACAACCACCGAGACGACATTATCGATCAATTATCGATATTGTTCCGCGAATGCGCCGCAAAGTCGCGAATTGTAGTGAATAAATTTCTGTCTTGAAACCAAGCTGCGAAAAGTGGAGCGCAGTAGCTTTCTTCAGGTCGATCAAAAACGGGAGCGATCTCTCAAGATTCATATTAGAACGTAAGCGTATTTTTTACCTGTGCAAACAGCACGTGTACGCGATGTTTATCACTTGCCGTAAAAACGAATAATTTTCTTTTCCAAGAAAATTGGAAAGATTAGCACACAATGACATTTGATCCGATGAATTAAAAAAATAATCGACAATTGTCGACTTTGATTACGATTGAGTCACAGTTTAAACGTGCAGAAATCGTGGGGAAATTAATTAAGAAAATTTGCATGACTGTAATCGCAGCTCATTAGCAAAATGCCACGAATTAGTACGATTTGTTGATTACGTGCTTTGAACGCAGTAGCAACAATCAGGATGAAAACAGATCGTCGATTTCGAAAACCCTCAATAGTAATCGAACCTCCCGAACGTTTTAACGAATCATCGGGTTACTCGATCGTCGGTCCTCGATCATGAAAGTGTAATCACTCAACGACGCTCAGAAGTTACGTACACAAGCACGCCTAATTATTCACTCATAGAAAATTCATCGTCGGGACTAATTGCAACTAATGGCATGAGATTGAGATCGGAGCAATGTAATGCAGCGACAATCAATGTTGAAAAAGACACCACAAACTGATAGCTCGGTGTTGCGCAAATGTATCGCTGAACTAAAATCCGCTTCGCGTTGTATTCGTCAAATCAAGTACCTTCGTACCTTATTAAATGAAAAATTAATTTGTAATAAATTCAAAGTAAATAATGAAACTCTCTGAGTAAAGAAACTTAGCTAGGTAAAATATCTTTCGTAGTTGAAAATTTGCCAAAAAACTGAATCGACCAAATAATCTGGCGAATGTCGCGAGCGACGCATTTTGCATGTAGTAGCGAACGTACATACACGAAGTTGTTCTACTTTCATGAAGTTTTCAGAAGAATGTTCTGACGGCGCGCGCCACAAACGGGAAGATAAGAGAGCAAAAATAAAATAATAACGAAGATTGAAAATACAGCGAGTGCCGAGCAAATATCGCGAGTAGAACAAACCACCCGCACGCCGAGAGAAGAAGCGAACAAAGGCTCGTTGTGCGAGGTGGGAAGAGGCGGACTGGTGGGAGGGGTTATTGTTGCTGTTATGGTTTGCACGTTCGTGACTACAATACCCGGTCCGTGGAAAAGGCGCGCAAGGAGGCTGCCAATCGGGCAGATTCAAGCAGTTCCTGGTAACTTTCTCCTCTCTGGCTCTCCGCGCGGCGAAACTCGACTAGCGCGCCCAAGTCATGATCTCTTATGTAGATCCACTTCTTCCTTTTTGCCCACTCCTCTTTCACCTCCTCCACCTTCTCCCGGCGTTCCTGTGCAGTCGCTTTTGCTCCGGAATCGCTCTCTTACCTCATCACCTCGTTGCGATATACCCCCGCGATCTTTGGAGACACGCTTTCTCGCATTTCTCTGTGTCGATGTCTCGAGTCACTGTCTCCGAAGCGTCATAAATCTAACAAGCAGCCCGGAGCACGACTTTATGTTCTGTAGTAAAAGACAATTATTTATAATCATAATTTATCCGTGGATTTTTATATGTGCACTTCTCATAAAATATAATTTTTCAAATAAAATATGGGACTAATTATCATAAAAATTTTTTTAATATAAAAATATGCTATTTCAATTATATAAATTAATTAATTTTATATAATTATTAAAATTGTATAATTAAAATTTGGCGACTCGGGCTGGAAACACGAAACACTCGTTTTTGTAGGGCGACGGAGAGTTATTATTCACGCTTCCTGCTACACACAGGCCAGTATGATTTAGACAGTACAGTTTTGAAGCACAGGCGTTTCCACTTATTACGTACTACGTTCAGCAAATGACAGCGGTATACAATATGACGGTTTGTTCTGCTCCGGTGAGATACGATGCTTCAAGTTTGCCATAGCTGCGCTACGGGGAAACCGGTATGCAACCGGGCCGCGCGATGCACGGTTTCTCGCAAACAGTTTCCCCCGACACGACATCCATCATCTTTGCCGATATTAGTGTTCCACCGTGGAGATAGCGGATCGGTACCGGGCGTAGGAGAGCACGACGCCCGGCGCCCGGCGGGCTCTCGCGCGAAATCGCGCCAGCTATTAACTCGCTATTACCGTATTCTCTCTTTCTTTCTTTCTCTCTCTCTCTCTTGTCTTTCGCTCACTCTTTCTCTCGTACAGTACCCACCCGCCGGTGCACTCGCGGGGCCCTCGTTAAGAATCGCGGAATATAATTTAAGACGACGAGCCGCAGCCTTTGTGCCCCCGCAGCAATAACTCCGGCGCCTCGGAACGCCGCGACGTCGCGGCGCGACGGGAAAAGGTCTTTATTTATGCGCTATTTAATAAGCGTTTACTTTACGCGCGCGAACGCGAGAATACTTACTTTCTTTGGACGCTGACGGAAGAAAAAGAGGCGCGCGTGGCGAGGCGCCGAGGACGTGTGATTAAAGCGAAATTACGAATGGACGAATGGGCATCGTCGACGTTGCCGCGCCAGCGATTTGGAGAACGCGTTTTGCCTTTGCGGCGCTAATGAAGCTTTTCCTCGTTACTGGAGGATAACGTATGCGCCTATAAAACTATCAGCGACGCGCTCAGCCGTCCTATCCTAGCGCGCGACTCGATGGTTTCTGCGTTGCTCAACGCAGTCGGCGACCTAAATAATTACAGATACCGGGTGCGCGCAATCGACGTTCCGACGCCCGTAAGAACCGCCTACGTTGACTGCGAGACGTCTACGAGAGGGGCCACGGTTTTGCACTCATCGACTTGCATATACGCTCCTAATCGTCTGGATCTCCATGTTTGCGCCGCCGCGCCACAGTGGCTTCGGGACACATTCTCTTGTTATACCGCTTGTATGCATACATGCATGCATGCATTAAAGCGAAGGACAAAGTATACTAATCGGCTACGCTAAAGCCGATCATACCCCGATACGTGGTATGTGCTAAGCTAATGCCAATAATTACCGGATCGCTCGTCGGATTCTCCGCGGTTAAATTAGCTTTGTGTAAAAGTCGGTTTTGAAACGACCGCAACACGGTGATTTGACGTAGAAGCGATTGTTTATAAGCGCGGGGGCACAAATGAGCTTTTAAATTACAAACAATACTCGTAGATATAATTGGCTCTAGAACCGCACGTTTGCAAATCCCGCAATTGGCTTCTGTTGTAATAACGCTCTGTCAACACGCACAGCGCGCAGCAGTTGCGAAAGAAAGGCGGAGGCATTTGCCTGTTTCTCTCACCTCGTTACCTTGCGAACTATTCGACGCTGCGAATTTTCGACGAAAGTTTGCGCTTTAAAGCGAGACTATTCACGGCTATTCGCAAGTAGGATAAGCGGTGCCTGCAAATGGCATAATTACGCAATCACAATCTCGCGCGAACGAGCTCGGATAACGTTGTAAATGAGCGAAACGCGAAGTGCTCGGCGCGAATGGCGTCGGCGACGGATCGGTGTAGTATAATACTAGAGGTTTAGCCCACGCTCTTGACTATCTACCTACCACGTCTACGATCGGATCATGATCTCGCAGCGCGCGCGCTCGATCGCTGGTCGCACGACTCGAGTGATATCATTGCGGCGTTGAGGAGTGAGTCATTTCCTATTGGCATTAAGAGTGACAATCAAGCGCCGCATTTAAGCACGCTACTGCCTGCCTGCCTGCCTGCCTGCCTGCCTGCCTGCGCGATAGTGGTCCTCCCCCTTTCTCTTCCTCAAAACACTAACAGGATGGACGTCGTGTTCGGCCCCGGAGGAGAGTTGACCCGATTACGCAATCCCCTTGTTATACGAGGATGTATATACGTAATAACGAGAATCTGGTTAGCGTAACCGCCTGGTGCCGCGACAAATCCGCGATGCTTTGTTTCTCCTGAGGCGGGGAGACACAAATCCGCGCGATGAAGGGGGAAAGTGCTCATTAACTCTTAACGAAACGTTAATTGGATGCGGTGTATCTCGCTTAATTTGTGGAAGTTATTAATATCTTGATGTTAATTCGACGATCTCGCGAATTAATTTCAATTTCGTTTATTAAATCGACGCGACAATGAAACGGCAACGTGACTCTCAATTTATTTTAATTGTACGTCCTAAATTGCCGCTTCTTTTAATCCGACTTTTAAAATTTCATCTTTCTGTAAAATATATAGAACACTCAATATTTGAACAATTAACAGATCTATGAATTTTAATATCGTAGAAATATTTTGGTTATTTATAAGTCAACAGCGTTAATAAAAGTAAGCATTTGGTACTTGACGCAATAAAATTCCTCGTCTTCCAAGAAAACCGCCTCTTGATGATCGAAAGATCTTTTTTGCCTACGAGGAAGTACGTGCTCGGACAACGAAATTTGGAATTAACCGAACTGCCGGAGCCAATGCAACACTGAAAATGTCCAATCCTCAAGAAATGGCCGCCCCGAGGACACACGGGTCACATCGTTCCGTGGTGTACATCCTTTTCAATCCGTGGACACGTTCGTTTGGTACACGCGGCTACGTACCGACGCGGACGCGAGGAGAATCGCGAATTTTACACCGAAAACAAATCACCAGGACCCAGTCGTTTGATGTTCGACGGTATTACAGCCTTCGAGATTATTCGTGTCGTCGCTGACACGTACTCGCCCTCGATTGTGAATACCCGACACCTCCCTTTTGTTCCATCGGCGATTTTGTTCCCATTGGGACAAAAAGTATTTTGTCCAATATTATATCGAAGCATGACATTATATCTAAATATAATGTTACATCAAAATTTCTTAAATATATATTAGCACCAGCATCGATTTAATTTGTACAAGCGTACTTAACGTTATTAGGTAAGAGGGATCTCGGCACTTCACTGGTACTAGGAGTAATAATCACAACTTCAACTACTTCAATAGATGTACTTGTCACATCAAATCGGGGCAATTATGTACTTGTCCACTTTAGCCGCCTCAGTCGTATGAAAGAAGGTTCGTGGTAACGTAATCAGCAAGGTCGGGATGCGAGGAAATTCCTGCGGGTCTCGTTTCGGTGTGTCTTTAGCGTCACTCGAGCGCGATTGCTTGCAGCCCGCAAAATGACTCGCATTATTTCATCGTAAACGTAGCTTGAAAAATCATTCGCGGAAGCAACCGGTTCCTCCCTCGTCGGCCGGCGCAACGTCGTAAATGTCCGAGAGAATGCACACGGGACACGAGCCAATTTAACGTTTCTGTCAGCGGTGCAGGACTCGCGGGACCGTATTCGCACGTGCACTTCATACCGGTTACCGCGTCCATTTTACATACACACCGAATACAACGCGCGGTTGCGTAACGCCGGGAGATAACCCACAATGATTACGGTACGCGATCGTGCATGCGGGTCGTGCGCGGTCTTGAGGAAACTTTGTTTGTTCGTTAAAGTCGCTGAAGACCAATGGTCCCTCGAATTAATCGAGTACGCTGCGCGTATCGCATCTCTAATCGAAGAAGCTCGTAATGCCGCTTTTCACTTACACGAGAAGAACGATTTTAGTATCTAAAATTTATATCTAGATCAAAAAATAATTTCATGTTGGACATGTTAAAATAATTATATAAGAAATTCGAGTATGATAATATTGCTATAAAAAGTTTCGATATTCTGGCAATCGGATTAAGCGACCAACATAATTATTTTCAGATCTGTATTTCTGCAAAATCTTTCTGCATAAAAATGCTGCGAATATTTTCAGTGAGTTATTTTTTACATTTGTTCATTTAAAGCGGAAATGTCAGATATTGGCATATTTTTTAATAGTTACAGACTTTATCATGTTCGCAATTACGTTAGAAATAGATGACTTTATTCCGTCCACAGACGTGTCGCATATTAAAAAGCGGAAATCCGTCAGTTGGATTTTTACGTTGCTTTTAAGCGTCTTTTACGACAGCAAAATCGTTGCTCGAGAATTGCATTTCAACGGGATGAACGTGCGTCGGGACACGTATGCTTCGAGCATCTGGCATAGGATATCGCTCGAGCACCTAATAACAGATCCGCCGCTAATTGCTTTTCGAAATGATTTATCGCGAGTGGTTTGTTGGTTTAATTTCTCCCGTGTAATCCGACATCGTCGACAACATTGATCGCCGATGTATTTATCGAATCCGACGAAGAATTTCTTCGTGACTTCATTCGGCGAGAACGGAGCACCATCAATGGCGATCGACTCTGCCGATCGACAGCTCGATTAAAGAGCGAAATAATCCTCGATCGCAAGCGCCTTCTCTCTTTTCCTGTCTTTCTCTCTCTCTTTCTCGCACACGTATGAGTGATTATCGCGCGAAACTAATTCGTATCGCGTACCGGTCCCGCGATCCGATCCGACCGCGGAATCTGGAGCAACAGGGCTAAGTGTCGACTAATAAATCGAAGCATTACCGATACCGCCACGTCGGAGAAAGTGTTCGGCATTCAGCACGTCCGCCGACATGCAGCATTACGCCACTACTATGTGCGACGGTAGATGTGTATGTACATGCATTAGGGAACAGATACACGTGTACGTGTGCCTGCATATGAGAGACAAAGGCATCTCGCTGCATTAAGCCGAACTAAGTTAATTAAGGCTAAGTCGCGTGGTGGTGTGCGCGCGATTGCATCCGCGCCATGAGTGTCCGTGCAAAAAGCGCGCGGAGTGTGACGGTGCTGCAACGGCATTAGCTTCGGTACATACTCGTTGCTCTTTATGGAATCCCGTGCACGGGTCGCGCGCGTAAATTCCACGATTACTATCTTTGAAGTTAAATCTTTCTGCAGGTCGATCGTACGCGCTAATTTCCTAACGACGTTTCATGAGAATGGAAGCCTTGTGCTGTCAAAATTTTTATACGATATATACTTTTGCACACATTAATTTTCTTGCATCAAGTCTTAATAGTAAAATTGTATCTAAAAATTAAATTAGATTTGAAAATAATTTTGTTCAACTCTAAAGTTGAATGATATAAGCTGCAAAAAATTGACATTCTAGCAATTAATCTGAGTATTTTACAGAATTATTTTAATGGCCCGGTAAAATTATTTTTAGATCTGTAAAATTATTTTTAGATCTGTCTCATTAAATTAAACTTTTAGATACTTCAGCAAAATCGTACTTCTAGTTTGTATTTCAATTTTCACTCGCTAAATATTCTTACTAAAGCAGTAAATGTTTAGAAAAGATATACCTTTCGTGATGAGTAACAATAATAGCGAATATTTACATTTGAAACTTTCTTTTATGATATCCGCGCTCTATAACGAGAAGAAATTTAATTTTGAAATATCCCTTGCATAAATATGTAATATAAATTCTTTTCAAGAATGGTGGAATATTTTATTCGCGATTACGAAATTGTTCTACGTAACTCTACGCTGTGCATGTTAAAAGTTTACTCATCGATTTCGCCAGGTTCTATTCCCGCTTAGCGATAGTCGCTGCAATCGTTACTAGACAAAAGAAAAATTTATGTGCGACTTGAACATGTAATTCAGGATAAATCATATCGTAGTCCAAAGCGTACAATGGGTGAGCAATTCGTGTGGGCTAGTCGTCGTACAAATAAACATCTAAAACGCGAGGGCTATTTCATGAGGGTTGCGCACCCCTAGTTACAAGCATAAACGCGGCTTGCACTGTTACAATTTCCAAGCCGCATATGGTTTAATTTATTATACCATGAAGGCATTGTCTTCATGCAATGCGCGTACCATAGCGAACAATTCTAAAAGGAATATTTTTTTAATAAAAATTCTCTATAATATATATATAGATAGATAGATAGATGTAAAATATTGATATATTTTCGTTGTAGGTAAAAAATTTAAGCAGCAAAATAGTTATAAAAATTGTAACTTGTTTGAAAATGGATTGAAAATATTCTAGAATAATATTAGTGGTTTAAGAAGAATAATATTAGTAAGCGAGTGTTAAAGAGAGAGTAAACGTCTCGGTTATCGATCTGCAAATTTGCACTATTCGAGACGCGGATTCATCACCATCACCGTTTACAGCAGGTGGAATTGTGCATTGGCGCTTGATCGCTCTCGTAGGGACTCGCGCGAGAGAGCGAAAAGAGTCTCTTCCGTAACGTATATGCGTGATGTGCACCTGTCACGTGCACGGTATAACTGTCACGTGCACGGTATAATATTCCACGTCCACACGTGAACGGATGGGATAGAATCGAATATTCGGTCACGAACAAATGAGGCAATAAATTCGCGCGAGTACAGATATCGCGGCATCGCAGTACGTCATGCAATATATGCCAGCACGGTCGAAAATATCGTTAAGCTCGATCGAAACACTTCTGCAGAAGGTATCACATATTATCGCCAATTTTCCGCAACGTCGCGATAGTATTTTTTTTTATACATACACACACACACACACACACGTGTTTCATATAGCGACGGATCTCTCAGCGAGCCCTTGGAATAATAATTTATTTCGAAGAGATGACTCGAGATAGAAATTTGCTTCGTACCTAGTGTGCGCTTCTATATATCCTGTCGTAATATAAATACAAAGGGATAATGAAGGGATAGCTAGAATACGCGGGATAATATCGCCGACATTTTCATTTCCGTTTTTTTTTTTTCGGGAACTTCAGAAAGGACGCGGGAATAATGGCGAATCCGCGCGATGAGCGTTCGTTAGAGAACATTCCCAGACTCGGAAATAACGATGGGCCGTGAAAAAATGTCTGCGCGAAACAGGATGGGACTTGTTCCGAATCATTGCCCGCGATTTCTTATTCTCTCCGAGAGAGAATTGCGACACGAAGAAAAAGAGTGAAGAGAACGAAAACAGATTTTAAATATAACCATGGACCGCGCGTTAAAGAAACAAACTGTCATAATTTTTAAGTGCGACGAAAATACCGGCGACGAGAATGCCAATTTATATTCGAAAGTTTATTTCATAGAAATAAATTTTGTTCTAAAGTTTTCCAAATTTGACAAATGTTGACAGTTGTCCGAAATAAAATTATCTGACATACCATTTTTAGCAAATTATAATTTGGCCAAATTAATTAATTAACATTCATAAATTAGATTACATAGATTAACATAAATTTGGTGTCCTAAATTCTAGAAATATTAATATTATTCGAGATGAATTCATCTGATGCCACATTTTCATTAAATTGCAAGTGGATCAAATTAATTAGTCGATGTTTCTAAATTATAACTTTAATTGTCCTAAAAAGATATTGATAACCATATTTTAATGTTTATTACAATTTGTTGTAATAAACTCAAGTTTTAGTTTTGACATATTTCATACACACACCATAATTTATCAAACGTGCTCTCGGTCAAGGTTGGCAACGTTCAGACTGTCGAGCGATCGTTCAACGGGCGGCTCGAACGAGCACCATTCAGTCTTAAATGCGGCTATTACAGATGACAAGGAATAAAAAGGCCGCACCACCATAATCCGGGCTAAAGTGAAAACCGCGAGAAAAAGCGGGGTATCGATCATCATCGTTCGGGGCGCGTCTCGACCCGCACACACGCACGCGCGTGTCCGCCGTATTCAGCGCGATGCATCTCATGCCACAATTAATGTTACCTCGGCGAGCAAAGAGGATTATTAGACGAGAGTGATGAATGACCAGCGCAGACAGGGGCGTATCGCGCGACGTGGGGGATGCCGGTGGTTAGGGTTTACTTTTGGGTTACGGACGGGTGGTTGTTCGGAACGTCGCGGTGAGAGGAAGAGAGGCAGAGAGAAAGAGAGAAGTAGAAGATTGGGGAGACGGAGGGGAGAGGAGAGTCCTACGGTGAGATATTGGAGAATGATTTCATGCCTGCATTCCTCGGACCCCGTGAGCAACGAAGGAGAGATGCGCGCGGGACCCATCTGGAATAATAGAATACCATTTGCCATTGTGTTCCTTTCTGTCTCTCTTTTTCTCGATCCGACGATGGGTACAAACGCGTATCGGTTACTCGGCTGTGTATGCGTGCGTGGTTACAAACGCGCGTGCTCGCAGTATGTGGATGTACGGGGAGACGGAGAAGGAGAGGTATGGAGACAAGGGAGCGCACACCTTCGTTCTCGTAATGCGGTACACCTATGGCGGTCGGGCCATTATGCTTTCTGCCCATCGGCACGGTACGCCCGGGACTTTATGCGACCCGCGCATACGTATTCCATCCGCGTGCATTATGCTACTTCTTCGATTCTCGTGGAAAGCGTCGTCGTCCACCGGCACGGCGCGCAGCGTCAAAGGGTTGTGAAAGAGATTCCAAAGTTCGCCGGCACGAATGCGGTCGCGCCGTGTTGGCACCGTGACGCCGTGACGCCGTGACGCCGTGACGCCGTTCGATGCGTGCATACGTTCGGCGCTCGTGGCATAATTTGTCGAGCATTCAAATGCGTAATGACGTAACGTAAGCACGTACCGCGGAGGTCCACTCGCGAGATAGAGGAAGCGACGACGGCGACGGCACGATATCCGTGACACTAGCGCGAGTCGCCACGAGAGGGACGATTTTAACTGCACGCGTCGGTTACGCGTGTTTCGTAAGAGTGATTAGAATCCGTTAGTAACTACAGATAAAATGAGATTTAACATTTACAAGGCTGGATTTTCGACGCAAGAATTTCTTTCCCTCTACGTTACGTTACTTGAAAATTATTAGATGGTACCAAACGTTTTAAAGAACGTGTATATTTGTATCGCGAGTAAGGGCAAAACGTGTCCATTGTAATGGACGTTGAAAATGAAAGAGTTAATTATAACTTCCCATTAAAATGTATTTAACGAGCGCACATGCGCACTCGCGTGGAAACGTAAAGATTATGCGGTTATTTTATATGCATCTATAAAATAACGTTCTTAGACTTAGAAAGGTCATAAAACTTGATTAGTGAGGTCTTCGCGCAAGCGCCTCTAGACGCCGCTCGATTTCACGCAGGTGTCTCGTACGCTCGCCGGTTTATTTCGGGGATTACACGAGGGAAAGAGGGCTAGGGTCCCTCTGGATGGATGTATAATAATGGGGTAGTCTTTTAAGATTCCAGACGCGGCCGAAACAATAAAGGATGACGGGAGAAACCACTGTCTCGGCGTCCGCTGGTTTCCAATGCCGAAACGAAATCGCAGCGCATGGAAAAATATCGCCGAACGTCGATTCTTGCGCCGTTCTCCCATTTACTCGCGAGTTCACCAGTATATACCGACAATTAAAACCTTAGATTGCTTTCTCCAGATACCTTCGCGCGTTTCGTCTCTTAATATAAAATATCCACGTGTATATTTTATGCGGGAGGAAGTAATATACCTTTACGTAAGAGTCCCGATCGAAGATTCGCCACTGCTAATAAGCGGAAGCGCGATCGGGGTCGCAGCGGAAGGAGACGACCAAGAGCGATACGCGCGCGGATGTCGATTACGCAACTCGCGTGGCGGAGTTCGCGTCGCGGGAAGAATAGCGCGAGCAGGCCGAGAAACGATGGCGTCATAAAAGGGAAGCGTAAAAATCGATTTCTATTCTCGCTGGACGCATTGTTCCGCCGTTGACAAGTTGACGGGCATGAGCGTTGGCTAATGGCTAATGGATCCTTCGGGCATCGCGGCCCGCGCGCTGAAGCGTTTCTCTCGCGCGCACGGGGTCCGCAGGTGCCGGGGCTCGTTCAGCGCCGGTCGATCGATCGATCGACCAACCAACCAGCCGACCAAGACGCGTCTCGTCTCGTCTCGTCTCGTCTCGTCTCATTCCCTCTCGTATCTTTCTATTTTGCTCGCGGAAAGGCCACAGGCCGATACGAGGCGATATCGTCAGCGCGATTGACGAAGGTGAGAAGAGGCCCAGCGAAGCGTTTACCCGCGCGCTTCGGGACGCCTCGAATCAGGATCGACGAGGATCGATGTAACGTGTCCAATCATAGTTCAAGGCAGGGTCAGGAAGAAGAGCCTCGGATCCTCGCGCGAGAGGAGCGCCGTAATGAAGCGAAATGGATTGGGCCCCCGGTCGGCGCGGCGCGGCGTGAGAGTGCGTGTACGCACTCGCCGACTCACACGCGCGTTTCTCTTGAGGAACGACGTGAGTGTACGCGCGATATGAATTTGGCGAACGGCGATAAATAATGATGATCGATGGCCGTTGAGAATTTCGTATTGTACGAGTAAAGATCGCGATTACCTCGCAAATTAGGCGTAGCCGGGCTTACGGTTCCCGGGACTTATTAACATATGATAATCCGTTCTGCGCGCGGATCGTTTGGTAGGATCAGCGACCTTTCGACGAATAGGATAGCGATCTAGGAGCTATGTCTGCGGTCAACCCCGTAACAACCGTTTCTACATGCGTTACGAAAGAAACTGTTATCTTCCGAGATATCTCGGATTAGTCTATTACATCAGAAGTGTTCTTCGATCGTCACTTTTACACGTGCTTCAATACAATTGCGATGGTAAATTTCCTGCAATCATCGAGCTGCGAGCTTCCCCGAGCGTGACTTATCCTCTCTTTCACGTGTGATTCCCTGCCCGAGCGCAAACACAAATTCAAGACGCGCCATTCTCCTCGCAAGTTTCCGATAAATCCGAAGGGTGCCCAACGATCCCGCACCTGCCTCGTCTTAAACGTTCGTGCGCTCGTTTTCGGATAATCTGACGATTAATATAGATTGAGAAGAAAACCTGTGAAAGGTACCCGCTGCTATCCATGTATAATATAAAACGTGAAGGAGATCTGACCCGTAATATCCATAATTCAAAAATAATGATTATAAAATGACGTTTCATTAGGATACGAACGACTCTAGCTAGACGTACAAAAACTTATTACGACAGTCTGATAGATATGCCAGGATGTTTGTTGATGCCTCCGCGGACCGACTCGGGCAACCGCTTGTCATAACTTTTCCGAAGGCGGCGTGCCGTTTTCCAAAGAATCGCACCTGTCTTCCGGAATGCGTCTGCGGTTTCTCGCTCGAACGATCGAGCGGTGGGTGCTCCGCGAGAGGGAAGGAAGCCCGCTGAAAAGTGCTCGAAGCGGTGGTAATATGTACACAGGATTTGGCTTTTTCCCGGTCTTCCTTTCTCGGCTCCTCGACGGCGCGGTGGTAAGGTCAACGGCAACCAATATTTGCGAAGCACTTTCATTTTCGTGATGCGCCGCTCGAGACACTCGTACGTATATACGTTTCTGGTCAGCTTTACCCACTACCTTACATCCATTTAATACCTTCCATTGTACCGTGCTCTCATGCGAGGCTGCTTTGCACACGGTACGGAGAAAGAAACGCAGACCGGGGAAAGAGCGAGAAGCCGACGGGAGAAAGAGAAAAAAAGAGAGAGGCAGATGAAAAGAGAGAGAGAGAGAGAGAGAACCCGGTAAGATGTGTAACAAACGGATCGCGGGTCAACGATCAAGGACCGGACCGGGTTTGTTTGAGGACGATTTAAAGATCTCCCTGTACGAAGCGTGACTCGACTTTATTAAAGCCGGCCCTAAAGCTTGCTCTTTTTTATTTACCTCGCTTTGCTTCTCTTTATTAGTTTCTCTTTCGTCGTTACGTTAGGAAATACATTGCACATCATGTCCGATGTCTCTCGCACGACAACTAAATGAATTTAGGTACAAATTTCAAATGTAATTTATTGTTTCGTAATTTTTTCACATTTAAATCTCCTTGAGGAATGTTAAAGATATAGGGAGGATATTCCCATAAATTAGATTCAAATAGCAGATCAAAGTTTTATGGGTACACCCTGTTTAATCGTCCGTGACAGGAGAGAAAAATCAACGCTTCGACGAATAATCGCTCGCCGTATCCGTTTTGTTTCTATTCCTCGAATTATCACGGTTTGCTGGCGCTATTATTTCAATGCGAGAAAGAGAGAGAACGCGCTATTATTAATACAACAAGCGAGTGGCCTAATGATAGTCATTTATTCAATTAACAAACGAACGTTAATAAATCAGACGGCGCGGCGGTACGTATGCATAAACGGAACAGCAATTTTCAAGGAAACCGTTGCGTGAGAGTAATCCACCGCTCTATCTAATCATTGTTAAAACGTTTCGCGATAAACCAATGAAATGTCATGTCGCAATATTGCGTGTGCGTGCCGCTCGCGTTTGCTAAATCGCTGTCATTCGCACCGGCGGAAATTAATCTGAGGATCGTCGTCGATTCCGGTTTAACGAGGACCATCCCTTATCTCGAATTTCGACCGCGTTAATTATAAAACAAAAAAGCACCTGGAGCAGATGAGGAGAGGAGAGGAGAGCGTAGTGCAAAATGCAAAGCAGGTATACGGCCTCGTTCCTATCGTCGTATATATTAACGATTCGACGCTTTAGTGGGAGGACGGAGGCAAACGTCCCGGCGCCATGGGCCCTGATAGAATTTGAAGCATTACATTAGTCCGACTAATGACCGACATGACTGTCCGTGGGTCGGTAGATACCGGTTCTTCGAGATCCCCGAGAGGGAGCATGCCCCGAAGAAGATCGTTGCACACGAGAGAGAGCAATACGGAGGCCGATGATCGCCTCTTCGCGTTGAGGGCGCCACGTACTCGAGTGCATCCGCGGATTGCACGTTTCGTATGCACGCGCGAAAAAGTCGTGAGTCAGGTATCGGAGCACGATGAACCTGATTTTCTTATGAAAATTATTTGTCTTCGAAGAAAACGAAAACGCGAATTCTGTCAGGATTATCGATGTTTCTTTAAGTTCTTGAAAGGAACTTTTGCGCGAGAGTCTACGTTATAATTTTAAACTAATGTGAAGAGAATTAAAAATACGTTACATCACGAAATCTTTTTAAAAAGAAAATTGAATGGACTTCAGATAGAAAATTGCTTCAACATTTCTAAAATTTATTTTAAGCAGCTTTACCTCCGTCAACTGAAATATTTCATGCTGATACATAAACGATAGAGAGATCTCTTTTTAAATGTTTATAAAGCGACTTTAAATTTGTCAGAGAACATCATTTCCCAGATAATCTCACGTTTAGACTTAGCAGGGTTTAACTTACCGGGGTAAAATCCATTCCGGTGCGGCGTCTGTCTCCGTCGGAAGCGGAACGAGAAAAGGCGCGACAGAATTAGGAGAAGACGCGACGCACGCGAGATCGTAACAGGAAACGCGAGTCGGCAACGATCGTAAGTCAAGGAAGCACTCTCGCTCTTAAAAGCCCGTAGTGCACGGGGAAAAGAAAACGGAACGCGTCGCGTCGCATCGCGACACGCGCGCGCTAATTCATAGCTCGCGAGAAGAGCGAACCGTTCTCTTCCCTTCTTCCGCGCGGCTTAGTCACCTCGATTATATCCCAGAGGCCGGAAATTTCGGACGGCGGTAATGAGGCTTAAGGGACGCCGACGTAATATCAGCGTGCCCAAACTCAGCCGAGATCGTTGTGCCGTCGGCGCGCTTCGCGTTGCCGAAATTAAATTCCTGCTGAGTTTTACGCGAACCGTCGACCGCCGGGGCGAATTCATCACGGTAGTTGCTTTTCTTAATGAGTGTCAAACTGCCCTCTCTCCCCTTGGGGGGAGGGGATCGGTCGGAACAACGTATAAGCTCCGAAATAGCGGCTGGCGTGACGTTGGAGCTTGTTTGATCTGCTTTGTGTCAGTCGCGTGTCTGGATGAGGCAATAAGTTGAAAAAAAATATTGAAGCGAAACTCTCTTTGAGTTGGAAGAAACCTGCGAAAACCACGTGAAGTTTTTCGTACGTATTATACTGTTTGAAAAGATCACAAAAAGGTAGACGTCAGTACGTCGGAATAGGGACAACTAAAAAAGTCATTCGGGGAAGAAAATGTGATACGTTGGAATATTATGTAAAACGCGTCTGCTCCTTTCCTCTTTTACAAAAATAACAGGAGTTATTCTAAGTTCAACACAAATTTTTAATCGCTTTATTGTCACTGCAGATTCGATATCAAATGCTATGTATTTTATAAAGTAAACACGATGCTCGTAAAATTACATCACCGAAAAAAAATAGGTTGATGCAATACAATTATAGCTTGCTACATAAATTTAATATTTATAAATAAACAAATTTGATGGCAAAGAAATTGTGTCCGAAAGCAATTATAATTGCTACAACATTAAAATCTGCTTAGTTACAGTCACGAAATTAAATGTTTGGAAGCAAGATATAGAAGTTTATTTTATGTTACAAATTCATTAAATATATAATTTTTTTTAGAGAAAACACGATTGGAAGTGAAACTCTTGTTTGTGATGCATTTTCATCAAAAGTATGATTTTGATTTGTAGTACAAAATATACTTCTATCTTATATGTCCGGACAAATAATTTTGTGATTATAAGATTATTTTATTTATTTATTTTATTTTTATTTATTTGATATTATTTCGCCGTAATTTTACCATTTCCTACACAGACCTAAGTAAAAACAGATAAAAATTAAGATAAAGCAAAATTAGTGTTTTGTTGCTATTTAATTTAAAAAATCTTTTAATTTGATTTTTTTAATAATAGATCAGTGATTTTTTTAAATTTGAACACAAGTTTATCTTTGATGAAAATGTGTATCACTGGCAAGAATTTTCACTTTTAGTTTTAATCGAATTTTTTATAGAAAATTATAATATTTGATGAATTTGAGCATAAGATAATCTTTCAATATTCGGACAATTAGTTTCGTAACTGTATGTAAGGTTACTTTATTTATTTAATATTATTCCGCATTTCGCCAACATCTTTTTTACACATTTTCAAACTTAAGTAAAAATAGATAAAGATAGAGTTAAAACAGAATCGATTTTTTTTAATCGTTACAATTTTACTTAAGTACATCTTTCAATTTGATCTTGTTGTTAATAACAGGCCAGTGATTTTTTCAATTTGAACACAGATTATTTTTGATGAAAATGCATATCACTGGCAAGAGTTTTCACTTCTAATTAAATTTTCCCTGTAAAATTATACTCGGCAAAATTAAGCATAAAATTATCTTCTAATATCCAGACAATTAGTTTCGCGATTATAAATGTTAAATTTGCGTAATGATAGTTTCGCTATCTTTTTTATTACACCTTTACTCGGTTGGAGCGCGCGGTTCGAACGGTGTCAGAGGCAGTCTATAATAGATATTATAAAAAAAACCTGTGTGTCACTGTGTAACCGCAACGTCTCGTCTGCACCGACTGCAGACGAGTCAAACGCACTTCCATCGGCGCAGAGAGGGGAAGAGCCGATTCTAAGCGTCTCGCGAGCGAGCGGCATAATGCCGACGATGTAGTCTTGCGAGAATCGCGAACCCCGTGAAGTTGTGCGAGAGGCGCACGGGGCTGCGCGACTTCGGCCGACTTCGCGCGGGTTCGTCGACGCTCGGCGCGCCCCCCATCTTCCAACCGCCGCCAGCCGAGTCTGCCGACGTGAGACGAACGCTCGGCCGACAGACGCGTCCGCGACACCGTGCAGGGTGGTTATCGTTACGCTCAGTCCGCCCAACGAGCCGGAGTCTCTCCGAGAGAGCACCTCGCGAGGTATCGCTCGGTTCTCCTTCGGCCGCTCGCGCGTGCATATTCCAACTGATTTGTGGTTCTCGTCGCTCGGATCGCGGCGGCCCGCCGAGTCTTATTCGCGCGACGCGAAATCTCGTCCCGGCATTCCGTGAGAATAGTCAGCGGCGAGTGCGACTTCGAGAGAGAGAGGTGTGATTCTCGACGCGGCGAGGAGAGAGTACTCGACAGTGTTTGTGTGCCCGAGAGAGGGATAATATCGTGAGGATCGTTCCAGAGTGTGGATCTACCTTAGTGTGTTACTTCGAAACGACGACGTTCTTCGTCCCCTCGCGACGGATATGTGGAGGTACGAGACGGTGCGTTTGAAAAGTGCACGAGTCGCAAGCCCACTGGTCGTCGTCGTCGTCGTCGTCGTCTAACTTTGTCACGGAATACTCATTTCACGCACGCTTCACGCACTTCTTCTCCCAACTGTCACCGAGGGGGGGGAAAAAGCGCGGATCTGAACATGCGAAGCGCGCTGTCGCGTGCAATCGCCGAGTGGTTCGCGTGATCGACGAGCGGCGAGCTCGCCGACGGGTGGCTTCGCTCGCCTCCGAGAAGGCGCCGGTCGCGTCCGCGTTCGCTGGCGTCGGGTCGCCGTCGCGTCGCCCGTTCCCCGTGAGATCCCGGGGGAGAAAACTGTGAACCAAATGATCCGCCTGGCGAACTGCGTTCCCGACGCGAGAAACACGGGCTGGCTCCATGGGACCGGCGCTACTCTTTCACCGACGGACACCAACGACCACGGCGCGCCGAGAGACGCGGATCGAGTGTGATCGTCGTTCCGATTTGGCGAGACGCGAGAGTCGCGACCTCATCGATAGATCGATTCTACGGTGATTGCCGAGCGTCCAGCGTCAAAAATCGTCGTCGCTCCGGATTTTCCGGGAAGGCTCGTCGCGATGACGACGGCGTGAGCGACGGCACAGGATCGCGAAGAAGGTGCGTGGGCTGCTGACCAGGAGGGTGTCAACGTGCAGTGCGTCGCGCTCAGGATCTGCGGAGGAAAAGCGCGACACGATCAAAGTGGAGTGTGGATGTGGTGGAGGTGCGACGGTGGTGGAAGAGGTAGGTGGTTGTGGACGACTGCAGCGAGGTCGTCGCGGGCGAAAGTGCAACGACGGGTGCTGTGCCTCGTGCTTGTTGTTGTTGGTGACCGGTGGTTGTTGTAACACGGCCGAGTACGGACGCCCCGTGCCTAAAGTGACGGTGCCGTCGTCCGTCGTTCGCCGTCGTTGTTACCATGGTTTCCACGTCCTTCGTGACCCTGGTGTTCTTCGTGTGCCTGCAAACGGTACTACTGTCGACTGTGAGCAACTGCGCGAAGACGATCAGCATGTACTGGAACACCACCAATTCCATGTAAGTGCGCATTCCAAGCTTCTGGACTCACCAGTGTTTTTCCGCGATCGTGTCGCGCGTTCTCACGACGAGTCCGTCAATCGATCACGTAATGGTTCCCTGCGAGTGCGGTCTTCCCCCCCGAGTTCCCTCCAAAAAAAAAGGGGTGAGGAGAAAACGTTAAGTGAAAATTTCGCACGAATCTCGTGCGCGAAGAGTGAGAATTACGTGATCGATCGCAGACATAGTGCTGCTCGGTAAAATAATTAATAATTTAATTCCACTTGAAGCCAGTATTCGTAGTCGGTTCTTATATTTGTAAGTGCTGTCTTAGGATGTTGTCAATTAATCACGGAGTCAATTAGCATCTTGAGACATTCCTTGAAACGATCTTGAAATAAGAATTAATTACGATTATCGGTTGAAAATCTGATCTAGCCGTGCTAACGTCTTTTTTTTTCTAAATCGCTAATTTTACATCTAGAAAATTTTGTAGAATAAAATATAAATTCCTATGAACTGTAATTGAATGTTTAAATTGCAGTTTAATTGCATGCACAATTAAATTGCTCACATGCTCTTTCGCTTGAAATGTTAAATATTATTAGGAATTTAATTTCAAATGTGAGATCGTTCGTTTTCGATTAGCATCTTGAGATATTTCTTGAAACAATTTTAAAATAAAAATCGATTACGAACACAGTTGAAAATTTTAATCTATCCGTTTGAGCGCAATCTATGTTCCTTTTAAAAACCAAATCTATATTACTTTTTGTACATCTTTGAAATTGTGTAGAATAAAATATAAATTATTGCACTGAGGAAAAATTACTAAATTTTAATAAATAATTGTTTGAATAGTTGCAATGAAATAATTATTACTAAATGTAAATATATATTTAATACAAAAACAACTAATTTAAGCATCAGTTTTTCTTACAGAGTACGGTACATAATGATTATTTATGTACCGTACGTAAATATTTTATTAGTACTGTTCGAATAAATACTTGTTGAAATTTAGGAATTTTTTCTCTCAAATGCATAAACTGCGATGGAATTTCTGTCTAAATTGCAATTTGATTGCACTTACAGCTGCATATTCTTTCGCTTGAAATGTTAAAGACTATCATGAATTTAACTCTAAATGTGAGATCATTCGATCTCGATTCTAAATGCGAAGTAGGGATCAGATAGCGTTACATATTCGAGGGAGAATATAGGTCTCGTTTCATAATCCGCGTATCTCCATAAAGAATACGGCGCACTCGTGCGAACGGATTTGGACAAAATTCGATTTTACTCACTGTTTTCTCTCTCTCGTTCACGTGCCTCGCGCTCCGAAATTTTCGTAAATCTCATGACAGGGGTCTTTTTCCCGGGCGCACCAACATTTTTCTCTCCGCCGCTGCGTCACGACGGGTCTTTCCTTTTGTCGTTAACGAGTCGCACGAGCGAGGAGAACCGTATCGGTGTTTGGCGCGTGTGCCAAGACGTTTAAAAGTCTCCGGGGTGTGTTTGCAAGCGAGCCGTTTTGCCGGTCGAATCGATTTCTCACGGCGGAACCGGCATCGTCGTCGTCGTCGTCGTCGTCGTTGTCGTTTCGCATAACAGCCATTCTCTCCCGTTGGATCTCACTCTTTTCACTCACCTCTCTCCCCCCTCTCTCTCTCTCTTTCTCTCTCTCTCTGACACACACACTCTCTTTCCACTTCCGGCGAGCTTTTATCGCGCCGGGCGTGGTACCGCGTCTGCCAAAATTGCAGCATCGTGTGTACGACTTTAATGCGCCGCGCCGGCGAATTGGCCGATCCCCTCCGACCAACCAACCGACCGACCGACCGACCGACCGACCGTGTGGCGTTTCCCCGTGACGTCCAAATTGCAGGCGATCGCGGAGAAAAAGAGAGGCGGAAGCGACGTGTCAGAAACTGCGCCGGGATTATGGCAGGCGCAATATTGTGGCCGATGCCGCGGTGTTGCGAGCGCAACGGCACGATGCAGATCGAGCAGGAAAGTTTCGGTGTAACGGTAGTGGTAATCCTCGCGATTGATGAAAGGGGGGCAATTTTGTTTTGCCGAAAGTCAATCGGAACTTACGCGATATTGAAAATTTCCGAGTCGGAAGTAGGATATTTCTGAAGCTTTCCGAAAATTTCCCGAGCTGCTGCAAGCGCGCAGAAGTTTGAAGTTGTAAGAACTGAAAATTTCCAAGTCGCAAGGATATTTCGATATTTCGACGGCGATGACTTTTGCACGCGCGAACAGTCTCGGATTCTCTCGGAGCGCGCGTCATCGCAAAACTTCTGCGAGCGAGGAATCTCCCCGAAACGAATTCGTTAAGAATTTGGCAGGTCGACGGCGTTAGCGAATCCTGCTTAATCCCGGATTCCTTAAAGGATATCGGCTCGAGCGACGGGCCCGAGTATTGCTAATGCCTTCTCTAATGCGACATATCTTACGCGGCGTGCAGCCTCTTTAGCGATAATTGATCGATAAGAAGAACAGTCGAACACGACTCGTCTAACCGAGAGCGGCGGCGGCGCGCAAAGGTGCAACGAATCGCAAATGCATCCGCGTACGTATGTGCACGCGCGTGCATGTGCAACATTGTGACCGACTTTGTAGCTGGACCCCTGCCCGCTTGCTTGCATAACTACGCAGTAAGGTTAACCGCCGCAATCTCGTAACGTTTCCCTTTTTTTTTCTTTCTTTTCTTATGTATAAGGAAACACGTGGCCTTATGTACGTGGGTACCTCGTTACCCCTGATGATTTCTTTCGCCTGGTGTGAAGCAGCCTGCGTAATTCGCGAGAAAGCTTTTTGCCCTCTTCTCCCTTTTCCTCCTTCTCACACATCTCACGATGATGAGGGATGTATATTCTGAGGAAAAAATTATTAAATTTTAATAAATATTTATTTGAATAGCACTACACTGTTGGAAAATTTATAAAAAAAATCTGTTGATTAAAGTATTTGTGTTAAGTAATGTGTGTGTGTGTATGTGTGTGTGAACATATTCACGTGTTTTAACATACGTTTGCTATGTTAACTGAACTTAACAGTTATCAAATGTAAAACTGTGAAAGTGATTTAAAAAATATGTTAAAGTATGTATATATTAAATACGTGCAAATTGTGTTACTTTAACATATTTTTTAAATCATTTTTATAATTTTACATTTTGTATCTGTTAAAATTGACAGAAAAAGAGTGTTAATGTTATATTGTAACAGAAGTGAAGATAACTGTGCCATATTTTTTTTTATTGTTCTTCTGTTAATTTTATCATAAAAATTATGTTAATTGTACATACAAGTAACTTGAAATTACGATCAAGATTACATTTCTTTTTTGTTGAAATATTAACGCAATATTAATGTTATCATTTAATACATTCGGATTATGTTAAATTGACACAAAATTTTGAGTGGACTGTTTAAGATATGTGATTTATATTAAATTTATATATTAATTTTTCCAACTGTATAATGATAAATTTATTAAAATTTAATAAATATTTACTAAATGTAAATATGTATATATATATATATATATATTTAGTATGTACAAGAACCATTAATTTAATTCAGTATTATTTTTTCTTATAGAGTATATTTATATACCGCAAATGTACTATTTGACTAAATATTTAGGAATTTTTTTTTCAATGTGCTCCATTCACTCGTGCTACTCGTATTTTGCATTTCGCAAACCTAAGGTCGTACAACGAGAGCAACGTGTCTCCATTTTTGTGACGTGAAAAGAAACCGTCCGATTTCCTTCCTGACTTCAATTCGCTTCAATTAACGATCGCAATTAATGACATCGATCGACGTTAAATCGTTCCGACCGCGTTGCTCTTAACGTAGAACCTCGCTTCTTGCTTTCCTCATATCACATCTGATCTAAAAATCTCGATCGTATACGTTTTAATTGTCGAGTGAGACGCACATCCGTTTTCTTTCTTTGTTCTCGATCACGATTGCTAACTCTCTCGCGTTACGAAACCACCGACGGCGACGCCTGCCTCTTGATCTCTCTAGGCAGAATAACTTTTATTTTGGCCGCGCGCTTTTCGATCGCTACCTTAAATGGAACGGGAGCGTTCGCGTTCCATTTAACTGCACCTTGTGTCGAGGCCGGTTGCCGATGGGCGCAGCAAAATCGGGTGTCCTATTCTCCGCTCACGGGGCCCCGACGCCGACGAACGCGTCTACCTGACTCTGACGTTCGCGCGTGCATTACGAGGCCGGCTACGAAACCCCGCGAGCGAGCGAGCGAGTGAATGCGTGAATCAGGGAGTGAGCGAGCTCTCGGGTACGTGCGAAAATCCATTTTGTGCAGCAGGAGAGGGACGCTGTCAGGCCCGTCCTCCTGCTCGTGGGACGGTACGAAGGGGCAGTAAAAAAGCGTGCGCCTCCTTCGCGAGGCCGGGAAAAAAAGAAGAGGATCCGGGCGCACGGCCCGGGGAGGGGGGGGTGGAGAGGATACGTGACAAGGCGCAAAAAAGGTGCCCGGGCAAAACGGGAGGCCGTAAATCTCGGCCTCTTATTGGGAAATCGAAATTCGTTTTAAGAAAGCTGTCGGCTGGCGGCGGACGCTGCGAGCGAACAAGAGAGACGGCCGATACCGCTTGATTATCATAAATCTGCTTCCGCGATGATCGCAGCGACTATCGGACGAAGCGTAAGCTCCGACGTTTACTGCCTCCTCGACGAGAATGCTTCTCGAAAAAAGGATCGCTCCTCCGTACTGCTCCGTGTGCGGAGGTTTTAAAAGAAGGAAGGAAGAAGAAAGAGGAAGAAAAGAAAAAGTGATGAATACGTGCGCGTTGCGCAAACGGTGACAGCGTCCATTACGAAAGTCACGCGTCGTGCTCCGTTTTTTAAATCGCCACGCGAGATAGGCAGGCGAGATCTCTCCTCGAGTTATGCGAGTGGTGCGAAGTAACACGTGCATCTCTCCTCGCATGCCGTTTTCCTCGCGAACACACGGCCGAAAACACGAGCCGCGGTGGCGACGAGAAGTCGCAATGCGTCGCCATTGGAGACTTCAATGCCGGGCAACGAGATCCGCGCTGCTAGATTATTGAACTCTCTACCTCTTTTCTGTCTGCTTCTCTCTCTCTCTCTCTCTCTCTCTCTCTCCCCCCCCTCATTGTCGTGGATAATTCCATTGGGTTCGGAGTAATGGCAAGACCTAACAGTCTTTTGGTGCTATTATTAAGTCCGTTCTTTTTTTGCCGCATTTTCTTGCAATCCTCTTCTTCCTTTTTTTTCTCTCCTTCTTTAAAGTTTGAAAACACGCTTGTTTTTTGCTTGCGTTTCTGTAGTATTTATAGCACCTCAATCAGGTACGAAATGCGAATGACTTCGCTATTGTAAAAAAATCGATTTTGTACAAAGCGTTACTTTTTATAGAGAAACTGCCTTTTTTTCATCGAGCATTGATTTGTTGCCACGTTGTTTTACTTTGTCGCGACGAAATAACGATATCCGTGACAACAGCTGTGACAACATTGTCCCATTTTTTTTTCACGATAAGCTAGTAGATACAATCGATATCTTCATAGAGGTATCAAGTTTCACGTCGAGCAACAGACTCGATTCCAATATTAGTTTTTTGCTCGATTATTACGTCCGATATGTCAGACCTGAACGTCACCGTGAACGATCTTAATGAATGGCGAATTTTGGCTCGATACCAAGCGGCCGCGCCGGCTTACCCAGAACTCGCAACCGCGGCCTATTCGTCATATCGTGTAGGGGGATTGCCAACGTCGGGATACGCTTAGTAGGTGGATCTAAATGCGTCATTGTGCGGCGAGCGACCGGCCGCGTCATTCGAAGAATTCGTGCGGTAAATTCTGCAAGTGCACGCGCCTCTCCATATGCTACTCCCCGTTCCTTTCTGCGAACGCTACGTGCCGTATCTCCCGTGCTATTTAGATAACGCTTGAAACATGCTCGATACGTTGAAAACCGTTGAACAACATCGTCGACCAAATTGACGTCCGGCTGAATTCCTTATCGGACGGAACGTCGAATTTCCTCTTTGCGGTTCTACGAGACTGCGGGGTCTGCGCTAAATAATAATTTTCACTTTCGTGGAAAATATTAATTTCCGCAGCTACCCCGTTACACTTTAGCACGAGTCGCAGATCCCGTTATTAAATTAAATTGCCGTGGCGCACACGACGAGAAGCTCGTTTTTGAAAGCCGCAGAAGCTTCCTATTATCCGCCCCCGTGCCTCGGGTACCGTGGTGCTTTGCAGCACAAAGTATTAAAGCAACATCGATTTACAGCCACCGCAAATCAGCGGTTTCCCCGAGGAAACTAGTACCCTCCGTTCCTGAAGATTGAGAATTCGCTGGTCGATTCGTGGAAATAACCCATCGCCGGGCGCACTACCGTCATAGCGAATCACGCGGAAACCGATGGATGTTTCAGTCACGACGAGCCGGACGGCAGCACGTAGGCGTAAAAATGCTCATATCGGAATCTTAATCGCCGCCATTACACGAGCGTTGCTTGTCGTTGTAAATTTTTTACGTAAATTCTAGCCGTAAATTTCGCTTGCCGATTACATTGTAACGATATTCTATTAGGTATAATTCAGTCGTTTCGGATTATATATTTAATAAATTAAGTGAAGTGCGAGATAGAGTATCCTAAACCATAGATCAAAAGACTAACGGTTATTTATTTAACGGAAAAATTAATACAGGAACATCAAAATAATGTATCTAATAACTTTTAAATATTTTGCGAACAAGAATTTCTCATTTCTCGTCAACGCGAAGTACATATTATAAAGGCGGCTGGAGCGCGTCCGATGACTGAGAGATTGCAGTTTTCTCATTTGAACTTTGACCGGAACTTGACGCCGCCAGTCACCTTTCCTCGTTGCTTATTAGCAAAAGCAGGTCAGCTAGGATACAGCTAGCGAACTCGCCGAGAAGGAGGTCGGATTCTGCGCATGTCGTCGCCGGTAGCTTCACACCGCAGGCTATGATTACGCGAGCGGTGTGAAATCCCGTACACTTAAAGCGCGAGCAGGCGTCCCTTAAATCGGTGGTTTCCCCGAGCGAAACAGCACTTATTCTCCTCGAAAATTGAAAATTCCTAGGTGAATCCGCAACGATTGGAGCCATACGGTGTACTTACGTTTCGAGCGACGCGGGAAACGAAAGGACGAATGTGTGTAGTACCGATTAATCGAGAAATTAGTTGGGAAATAAAAATGTAATTTGGATAATCTATTGCAATTAGGACGACCTATTGGAACGATTACGAAGCCCACGCGCTCGATAGATAGAGAACGGTCGACGCATCATCTTAACGAGCCGCAAATTAATTATTCATCATTAAAGCCTAACGGGCTGTCACGTCAAGCCGAGGAAAACGAGAAGCAAGACGCCGTGGCGACATTTACGAGTGCGCGGACAGCACGTAAATATCTCCGTGAACTTGCGAGACACCTTCTTCCTGTCTCACTGTATCCTTCGTGCTCTCTCGGATCGAGCTCCGGGCAATATATGCTGGCGGGCACGACTAGTCATTATAAACTCGTTTAGAGACTTATTTATCCGTGTAATTTTTTTTTTCAAGACATATGTATAACTGCTGCCGTGCTACCACAGGACTCAATGAAAATCCCGTTTCCTTATAAAGTATGGCGATATAACTGTAATTTGATAAAACTGATCCTTAAACAACATGATTTACGTCTGTTTGCACCAACGCAGATTAACTTGCTTTCTATCCTTTTTTTTAGTTCTAAGAAATTTGAAAAATATAGAAAGTAAGTTAAACCGGTATTAAAGTTAATCTACATTGATGCAAATGGGTCTTAAACATTTTACGTAATACTTATATTAATAGAAAAAAGAAAAATTCTTTTAACTTAAATTGTAACTGCACACAGAAAAATATTAATTCTACTGTTTTTCTTTTAGCAAATAACGGTTATCCTTAATAAGAAACATTTTCTTAATAATTATCTTAAAATATACTTATCACAAATTTTAGAAAAGCTTATTATTTCTCGATCTCTCATATACTAAAAAAAATATTTTATATTTTTTGAAGAAAATATTATAAAATTATATCAAAGAAAAATCAGAATATAATAAGCAAATCGAATTTTAATTTTAACTTAATATTCTTGAAGTATCAAATTGTTAGGATTCAGAATATATTTTGAATAAATTCTCGAATAAATTTGATACTTATGATGAACTTCAAGTTATTTACAGTATGTATTTTTATATATGTATGAGTTTACAAAAGTTTATTTTAAGTAAATATTATTTGTGTTTCAAAAAAACAATGAGTGTATTTTAAACTCTATTAACAAAAAAATATTCTTTATAAAGATAACTGTTATTGAAAAAAAAAGAAACCTGAGTAATGGTTTTTCTTAGCAGAAAAATGATATTTTTCTGCATGTACAGTTATAAATCAATGTAAGATTTTCTGTCAGCTGTCTGGATTTGTCAAAGTGAATTTACATATCGCAAACTCTGCTGTCATGTCGACAGTATTTTGCGGCTTGCGAGTGAAAGGGCAAATATTCTATATTTGAACGTACCTTTCTATTTTCAAGCCGCACAGATCATTCTACTTCACCAAGCTATTGACGTTACTGTTAGTTCCCAATCGCTCGATACTCATTCCCGAAGCGATGCAAAATCCAGAATCGAGCGAGCGTGGTGCAACGAGCGCATTTTCCAGTAATTCAGGAAACTGGTTCCACGTGTTTACAACCAATGTCCGCAGCCAATTCACGCGGCGCTTTATGAACCCGTTTGTACACGGTAAAAAAAAAAGAAAGATCCTGGCGCGACAGCCACACCCGCTAATCGTCACTTCGTATTGGAGCAATCCGAGTAATCCGTTCTGATGCCAACTTCCTGCTTCGACGAGCGGAGAATCGCTCGAGTGCGCGCCGCGTTATAGGGGAGGGGGGGAAACGTGTCGTCGTCCATTATCGGAACCTCGTTACTTTTGTCACTAATTATGACGGCGATAATATAGAAACTGGAAACCCCCGACGGGGCAAAGCGCGACGACGATACAGTGGCCTCCGTAGAAGGGAAAAGCCAAGCCATCACGACGCGTAATCGGAAGAGCGTCGTCGCAGCTGCAGCTGCTTCCTGTCAGGGAGGAGCTCCCGTGACCCACGCGAGTCAGGAAAGACGAAAAGGGGGCCCACACCCCCGTGTGTCCCGAGGACAGCCCCTGGCGCTTACACGGCTTACAGGATACTTTACGCGCCGAACCAGGACGGGGGCGACTGTAATCCATAAAACGCGCGACCGCTAGCAGAATTTATGCCGTGCCTAATTTCGTGTCGCGCCACATTGCACGAGGACGACGCACCGTATCCGTTTCTGTTCGAGGGTGGCGTGAATAATAACGTTCCGGACGTCGGACCTGACGTAAGGGCTTACGATGGTGTCGCTTGCAGTACGAGATACAATGGGATATAATTACGTAAATATAAAGCCCCCACTCCCTTTATCTCTCTCGAGGGCGTCGACGTCTCCCCTATCACAAAATTAATTGAGTTATTAAATATTATGATTGCGTTTTCGCAATAGTGATTAGATATAATTAATGCCGTTTCTCCCTCGCTTTCGTCTCATCTTTTGTAAATTAACGGACATTATCTTGATATTTTCGCGCAATTATAATTGAGCTTAACTATTGCGTAAATGGTAACCATGATTCTTGAAATGCCAACGTCTTGTTCATCACAAGATTGACTTACTAATTACAATATTACGATTTCGAAATTGCATCTCAGCATATTATGCGAATTGCAGTTATTAAAACAGAGGATAATTATTGCACAAATATGTTATGTGTAATTTTTTTAAACATAAGAATCACATTTCCGATTATAACTGTAAAAAAAAAAGAAAAGATGGGAACTACTCAAGTTTCTGAACCTTAATTTGCGAATTGCAATTTTTCACAATTATGACTACGTCGGAAACGAGTGACAACGTCGAGTCCCGGGTACTGGTACGACATCAATAACGAGCGGGACATACGTCGCGTTATAAATTCGCCGTAATGCTAAAAACCACGCACCGTCTCCGGGAGACACGAGATGCACGTTCGGGATTATTAACGGTTACATCGACGAACGATCTCCGGTAACCGAAACCTCCACGGACTCAGCGGGTGATGTCCCATGATAAAAACAAAAAAAAAACAAAGAGAAAACTATAACGCCGAGACTCGGTGTACCGTAACGATCATTATTACGCCGATTAATTCACGCCCACGTTGCGTATACATACGTACGTACGTATGTACGTGCGCCGACGTCGTACGTGGACGCGCCGCGTTATCCGCGTTCGGCACGCGATTCCATCCGCGGGAACGTCATTAATAGCTACTTGGATATCGCCGTGCACTTAAAATAATTGCGGGCCCGGCGCGCGCACGCCGCAATGCACCTCGAGTCTGCGAGCACACTAGTCCGCGCGTGCATATACGTGAGCGGCGCGGGATAATTTCATTCCCACGGGAACCCGCGAGAAGACGCTCGTCGGCGTCCGACCGTTGGCCTAATTAGCGCGGTCGACGAATCTGCTTTCCGCTCGATGCGTGCAAAGAATATCTAAGCGCGCATTACTCACGAGAAAATCTTGACGCACTACAATAATTCGGCTATTAGATCGGGTGCATAGCCAACACTTCTAATTATGAGGAAATTACAGATAGCAATTAGTAGCTCATTTTCGGTATATAATGCTTTGCGAATAATCTCTAATCTCTACTGTGATATCGACGAAAGTATTTTGCATTTGCAATAAATTTATTAATATTTTTATTCCTATTACACTGAGGGGAAAATTACTATTTTGTAATAAATATTTATTCGAATACTACTAATGAAATATTTACTAAATGCAAATATATATTTATTTAGCTATTATACAAGAACCACCAATTTAATTTAAGTATTATTTTTTTTGTAGAATGAATATTTATGTATTGCAAGTAATATTTCATTAGTACTATTCGAATAAATATTTATTAAAATTAGGAAATTTTTTTCTCGATGTGTACTTTTTAAACGTATCTCATTATACGTTACGCTTTACCGCATACATTTCTCTCGCGAGCGCAACGTCTAATCAGAATTTTTCGTACGATGAGCGAAACGTGCGCGAGCGCAATCGCCGTTTCAACCGATGAAACGTCGCCCTCTTCTTCTCCCTTTATGATTGCCATGGCGTAGCGCGTAGTGAAAAGCGAGTCCTCGCCCCGGCATGGCGATCCGTTCCCTCTTTCTTTCGAGGCGCGAGTCGTGCGCGAAGAGCCGTGCTAGCGCGACACAATGGCGATTTCCGCTCCGTCACACCCGGAAGACTCGATGATTCTAAAGCTCGGTGTGTCGGCGAGTGTCGTGACACAAGAGACGTCGTCTACGAAGCGACACGCCACGCGAAGTACGAGGGTGGACTGGAGAGAATGCGTGAAGTGCGTGTAAGTGTACGTTTCGCATGCAAAATCGTACCGTGAAGGAGATTGCATCTTGGAGTTTCATCGTTCAGATGAAGGGTAACAGAAATGAACGCGCGTGTGCGTAACTGTCCTTGATTTCCCTGCGCCGTATTCTCTCGAGTCATCCTTGTCTTGGGATGAGAAGTTAAAAATGTGCTAAGAGTCTAATTAGCGACT
Source organism: Solenopsis invicta (assembly GCF_016802725.1). Classification (NCBI taxonomy): domain Eukaryota; kingdom Metazoa; phylum Arthropoda; class Insecta; order Hymenoptera; family Formicidae; genus Solenopsis; species Solenopsis invicta. The sequence continues at coordinate 21,139,112 of NC_052666.1, read as the reverse complement.
TTTAATTCTTCTAGGGAGCTAGTTTTTTTAATTCTTTGAATTAATTCTTTTAACAGATGCAGTATAATTGCAGCATATTTACCGTAGCTCATGAAAATAGTGATTGCAATCGATAAATAGCTCAAGAAACGATTAATATTGACTCAATATTATGTATTTAATCCTGGAATGTTTATACTGTGGAATTTTCATCCAAGTGCTAATTCAGGGCAGTTTTCATACTAAAATTTTAAAATATGCTAAAATTTTGATAGCTTAAAATAACATTTAATAAGTTTTATATATTAAAAGTGTTAGTACAGTTATTTTAACACTTTGCAATCTAGACATGAAAAAGGTAGACATAAAAAAAAGTGTAAAAAATTCTTAATTATGCAGGTGAATTTTCGTCCAAATACTAATTCAAATTTGGTACAGTTTTTGATGTTAAAATTTTCATAGCTTAAAATAACGTTTGATAAGATTTTTTTACATTAAAAATGTTAGTTCAGTTATTCTAACACTTTGCAACGTGGACGTAAAAAATGTTTAATTACGTTGCCGATTTTTTATCCAAAAGATTTTTTTTACATTAAAAATGTCACTACAGTTATTTTAACACTTTGCAACCTAGGCATAAAAAGTAGACATTAAAAAGTATAAAAAAATGTTTAATTATGCGACTGAATTTTCCCAAAGTAATGTAAGAGATGAGTAGCATTCCAGAGTTAATATGCATATGCTTTAATAATGCAGGTTTTAAATTTATTATTAACCGCGATTTTAAAGACATTTTTTTTCGTATTTAGTACGCTCGAAACTTTCCGGCTTATATTACTTCTAACTGTCCGATTAAAACGCATTTTCCCCTCGTTTTTTTTTCATCATTCGCTCCTTTTTCTCGTTCTCATGCTCTTTCTCGTTTTGTCCTTATTCCATATCGCCTCCAATACGAAGGCACTCGCAAGGACCCAAGCGAGTGGGCTTTCTCGAATCGAATCTCTTATTGTCGACTCGGTAATTCGAGAAGGATCGAAATAACCCATTATACCGTAATGAGCGGCGCTTTCACGGTCATCCCGCGCGCCCGTGAACCTGCACGCATATGCGAGCGTTGCGTGTGCGTCGCCGGGGTACACTTGTGCAGTGCGAGTTCGGCGATCGAGATACGTGATATTAAATAGCCTTTAACGTTCGCGTTATATTACATTTATTCAACCTCACCCGAGGAAATTACGTGGAAATTGAAGCAAGCGAATTGGCGCAACGCGAATGTTTAATTTAAAAACCAATTCTAATCCCATTTTGCCGTTATTGCGCTGTAATTCGCGATTGTTATCGACGTCAATTTTTAGAATCGCCCCGTTACATTTCCCATAAATCTCATCTTTAATTTCCTCGTGAGAACTCGTTACGAATGTCGGTGCATATCGGTCGGCCAAGTTATCCCGCAGAGAAACGACATTCGTTCGGCCGAGTTACGGATGAGACGGATCTCCGGGTAGGGACCGGCGAGGGACTCCTCTTTCGGGTTGCGACGCAAGGTGCGATCTCTCTTCGGCTTCGTGTAATTGAGGTATACACGCGGCCTCGCGCGCGTTGCTTTTTGTCGCCCCGGGGAACTACTTTCTGTATCTGGAAGATTAGTCTTCGCGCGGCGGCAACGGCGGCGGCAACGGCAGCGGCCGTGCCGCAGCCGCGACGTGACTCTCGGTCCGGGGTCGGCCGCATTGTGAGAGTATGAATGACGTCGCAATTATTGCGGCTACACTTTGTTGCGCCGCGGAAGGCGGAGGGCCTCGAAACGTGGAAGCGTTTAATGAGATAATTTGCGCCCCGAGTGCAGTTCGCGTTGCGCCGACTGCGCTGAAATTTCTCCGCGCCCTGAAGTCTTTAATATTTACGCGCAGTTATGTTCTCATCGAAACGGAACAAAAAAATAGGCTGGGAAATTGTTGTTGAAACTTTTAAAAAATAAGCCAAATCGGACGAAGCAGGAGAGTTGAAAAAATTGAAAACGTTCGGAGGAAAATATCAGGAATTAATTAAGCTTTAATGTTAATTACATAGAAAATGCCAGTGTATTACATTATTGTAAAATAATTTGGCGGTACAATAATTTATATCTTTCGGAATCTTTTCAAAAGTTAACTTGTCTCTTTTAAAACATATGGCTCATGCATCACAGATAATATCGTATACACGGAAAGAACGGTTTTGCTAAGGTATCTAAAAATTTAATTGGATACAGATCTGAAAATAATGTTGTTAGGTCATGAAAATAATTATGTTGGACTCTCAAACTGAATTGCTAAAGTGTCAAAATTTTTTGCAGCATTACTCATGCTTGAACATCCGTCATAATTATTTTGATGGTCCAATAAAATTATTTTCAAATCTGTCGTTCCAATTAAATATTATATACTTCAACAGAATCGTTCTTTTAGTGTACCGGGGTCCTCTACAATTTCTAATTAAAACAGTATTTGAAGTTTCTATTTATTATTGTCTATCAAATTAGCGTTATTGTAAGTCTCCTTATTCGTCCGGAATATTTTCGAGTACGAACGACCGGAAGTCTTCGACGTATAACTACGCGCCGTTTCGAAACGACCGAAATCTCCGTATAGAACTTAGGTACGAGTACAGAGAAGACTCATTAAGCTAGTTATAAGACGCAAAATATTTTAATGCGATGCAAAGTGAGGCGTTGTCGCCGCGTCTCTCTTGCGGGTTGTTGTTTTCGAAGAGTGGTCCATCTCGCAAGCGAGAGAATATATGTATATTTCTTTCAATGAGAGATTCTCTCTCAGCTTCCCTTCCTGGAGCTACACGCGGCGCCATCTCTGAGAGCAGTCGAAGACCACGGCTGTTCACGTTTATGACTCGTTCAAGGACCGACGGAATCGCCGGCCGTTGCACCGAAACCACTTTCGAGCAGCGTTTACTGTTATATTGCCGAGGCCTATCTTACGCTTAGGCAAACTGGACACGTGCCTAGGCGCGTTCTTAGATTACAGTGTTAATTTTTTAGAGTAAAGAAGCATGTCAGAGAGAGAGAGAAAGAGAAAGAGAGAGGAATCTCATCGTATAATACCTATTTGCATAGGTCCCGAGCGTAGAGATAAGCACTGTAGATCGTCAGCGAGCCTCTTTGTCTCAATTCGAATGGAACTTCTGTGACTAATGTTATCTTCTCCCTTGGACTATCCTATGGCTAAATATTATCTACAATCGATCCTGAAAAATGGCAAACATTTTTCGACGGCGTATCTTCGAAGGGGAACGTAGGATCGAGGTGCAGACTTTTTTTTTTTATCAAGGCCACATAATGGAAGGCGCGTCCGTTACAATGCAAACTTCCGATTGTTTGCAATCCTTTCATCTCGCTACGTGGTCCGTTGCATCTACCGCAATCGCTTAATCTCCCGAAAAAAGTAATGGGATTTACTCGTCTTATCTAGCCAGCGCTGCACACGCGGCGTCTTATATTTAATCTTTCTCGAGTAGCCGCTAATGGCGCCGTCGAGATATAAATTCGTATCCGACCTCACTCACTCTCCGGGCAGGTACAGTAAAATCGGAAAATCACCCGCTAATGGATCGACATATTGACACAAGTTTGTTTGTTCCGCCGCGTTTTTACAAGGGCCATTATTACGGGCGCCATGCGTCCCAACCATTGTCGCTGTAAATCTTACGGATGGATACACTAATGTAACATAATCTTCAGATAATGAAAGAACAAGAGGAATGCAGAAACAAAGACTAACCCGGATCGGCTACCTGGCTTACCTCGACGGTCTCCGATCTACGTTTCGACCTTTTAGATACGGTCGTCCGACTGAAATATTTACGAGCGATATTATTATGATGTCGCGACAGAGAAAAATAAGTTACGGTAAAATCTCTAACTTCCGTCTGTCATTACACCGCAATCTGCGATTTAGTTTTTCATTAAATGAAGCGTTCAAAATAACGTAAACGAAAAAAAAAAAATTCAGAGAAAAAGAATACATTTCTAAAGGAGAGAGCGAAAAAAACTATAACTCCTGTAAACGATCCTCAGTAACTTGTTCCAGTGCCACGCAACATTATTGTCGCAGCGATGTTTTCGCTCGTCGCGAGTAATCGTCCGTTCGTTCGAGCGTGTTCGTCTAATGCGAAGCGAATCGTGGAAGCTCCCAAAACACGGGTGGGAAGAAGGAGAGCACCTGGATGGATGGAACGCGCACTACCTGTTCCGAGCGCGGCGGCACGGCAGGCCGTTTCTCTGTCCGGGATCTCTCCCCTCTATACGTATATCTACGCATATTCTTTTTTTAATTTCGGGCTTTTCGAGACGGTGCAGGATTAATGGGCGTTCGAGGGCCCGCGATATACGGAAAGCGAGAAGGGCGATTGTATCCGGGGCCCCTGGTCTCGCAACACCCCGTCCACCCCGCGTCCACTCCGGGTTGCTGGGTTCCACGAAGCAGGAATGCCATAATCTAGATAACCCGGCATAATAGAATATCCCAGAGCTGGACTGGTTGCTTTCTACCTCGTTGCACCTTCACCTTTTCTCTCCCTTCCCCGTCATCGTCCTCCCATCTGGCCCTGGCTCGTCCTGCTTTTCCACGATGGTCGTCAACGACGATGCGATCCCTCCTCCTCCTCCTCCTCCTCCTCGTCCTCCCTCTCTTCCCATTCTTGGTCTTTATCATACCTTGACGACGAGGACGAGCCATTCTCTCGTACTTGACAAGAGATGAGGAATGCGCCGAGCAGCCGCATCGATTGTGTACGTCCCGCAGTCGGGACATGTGTTTTCCACCGGTCTGCCAACCACCGAAACAAGGAAAAGTCCTGTCGTTACGGAATACCGCGGGAGGCAGCGATCCTATCGGGTTTCTTGTTGGATCGGGAGACAGCTTGTTTACGCGGGTAGAAAAATTTCGTGAATGTCGCCGTGGCATCGCGGGCGGCCAATTGTCGTTATTTTTTTGTTCACAATTTTACGAACTACATTGTCCGCTAAAATCGGAGACGCTCGGGATCCACGCTACGCTCCATACAAACAACGTAGTTGCCACGGTTATGGAATAGACAGGGAAACTAACTTCGTAGAAACTTGTCGACTTCTTGTTTCATAATACAAATCAGCGTTACCATCGACAGTCATTGAGTCACCGTTTCAAGGTTTTCAAGCCAAACAAAGGAGAACTCATCGCTATAATCTTGTATTCCCCGCTGTGCTGGAAAAATTCGTTAAAGCGACACACGGTTATCCCTGACAGTCCTGACAGATCTGAAATGACGAGTTTTAAGAAATCGGGGTTTGGATATTTTTTCAAGTTTCCCAGAAATGCCAACTTCACGGGATGCCAGTTATAACCCTAATATATGCATCGTTAAATGCATGTTCGTTCTAGCAAAAAAATGAACTAAATATCGATTCTCTGGCAAGAGCGTACTTAAAAATTCGCTTTAAAAAAAAACTATCGTTTATCGACTATCCTTTTGCAGCAAAACTCACGATGCTAAATCGCCGCGTTGTTTTCGCGATACGACGAGTTAAAGAGTCTCGCGTTTACGGAAGTTTGCAGAAGATCGTCGTCGTCATCGTCGCTGTCGTTGCTGCGAAGAGAAAATTTGTGGAAAAAACTTTCATTCAACGGAAAAAGTATCTCCCTCTTCCTCGTCCAGAATTAGAGAGCGAGGAATGGAATTTCGCTCGGCAGTCCCTGTCTCGTCGTGGCGTCGTGCCACGATCGTTTGCTTTTACGTTTATGTCGCCGTTACGAAATCTCGTTTCCAATTGTCTTCCACGTCGGATAGTGATATGGATCGCCGCTCGCTACGACTCTATCTAGATGGGCCCGACCTCCGTCCGTCTCGTCTTTCGTACCTCGAGGCACAAAGAGGTCGAAGTTCCCGGTCGCGTTATCGGGAGAAAGCCGATGGTAATTAAGCGCTTCCGCGGAGGTAGGAGGGCTTCTCACGATGATTAGTCGTTGTACCGAGTCCGCGCCGTGGTCTCGGCGGCTCTTGGAGCCCAGGTTCGAATTACATGGACCATCCTTCGTGTAACGTAAGACGAAACCGTCTCGATAATCGCGTTTGATATCAGCACGTTATTTGATTTCTACTAATGCTGATAAAGCAACGTCGTCTTACCGTTCGTCAGATTCGCTCCGAGATGAATCACCGCTACTGCGCCTCATCATCCTCGAAGTGGACATTTGGTCCATCCAGATACGCGTGAGAGAATTGCTCGTGAACTTTTAAATGTCACAGAATCACATTGGTGTTGCGTAGTCAGCGCGATTCTTTGTCTTTCTCGCACGTGACTCTTTATCACAAAACGAAATAGATATTCTTTAAATATCATGGAATGACGTACTCTAAAAGAGTGAAAATTGAGCAATTTTTCGAGTGACTTTTGACTCTGCGAAACTTAGAGAGTAGACAGATTGTTTATTCTTAAATATCTCGAGTCATATAAATAACATCGTAATTAGAAATTATAATAAAGACATTTTAAAACCGTCCCCAACATTCTTAAATTAAACGACTCGTGCCAGTCATCTTAAAACGACTTCGTTATTGTTTTAATCCGGCGCAACGGCACCTATTAGTTTTACACGCGTGTTCCAAGAAAAACGTTACAAATCAGTCTGACTTAGGTGCGTAGCACACGTTAAAAGGTCCGCTTGTGAGCGTGACTGAAACGGGTTACGCTCCTGCAACGGGTGGAGCGGACCTATTCCCTTCAGGGCGATCGTGAATGGTCTACCGTGTTGGAAGCGCTTCTCTCTCGCCAGTCGCCATCAAGGGATGGAGAAACCCTCAAGACGCAGCCAACGATCATTTGTAATATTTAATTACGGGCAGGCCTCTGGGAGAACCTGCCCGGCTAGTTTAGATTAAGTCCCCGAGTTTCGTGGCCCCCAACTTCCCGCCTCGATTCTCGGCCACGGGCTTCATTGTCTCACGAATCGTCCGAAATCTCGAAAATTTCTCCGTAATCTACATGTCTTCGGTACCGCAAGAATCGTAGCCGACATAATTTCCGTGCGTTCCGATTTCAAGCGATGCATACGATAAATTGCGACAGGCAGGCGTAAATTACATTCATCCGTATCTCCCGAATCGAAAATTAATCCGATCGAGATTACGAGCGGCGTCAAGCCGTGATTTTCACGTACCGCTACGCTTTCGGCAGGATTTATGCGGCGATCAACTACTAATCGAATGACGCGATTAACGGCGGCGAGCGGTAACGTCCACGCGCGTTGCGTCGGCTTATTACAGGAGACGGCCGTCTGTAATTTGCCCCTCTGTTTTTCCACGAGCCAGGCACGAATAGTTTTAATGCCGCGCGTATAGCGCTGTAATTTAATCCTCCTCTATCTTACCATTTATCTGCCTAATGTAACACCGTGTGCTGCCTTAATAACTTCCTCGCGCGCGCACACTCGACGCTGACGAAATTTGGAAGGGCGGCGTGCCATCTCGGAGATACGATCCGGCGGGAGAGATGCCGTTAATTCGTCGATGCCTCGGATTCATATCTCGTCGTCCTTCTCCTCCTCCTCCTCCTCCTCCTCCTTCTCCTCCCTCAAAGACCGGAAGAGCCTCGCGGTTTCGATCTGTAACGGCCCGACGTTGCACCGGCGCGCAGTTGCCTTTAATGCCCGGCAAATTGTCGGTTTTGCTCGATACGAACGCGCGACGCGGCGTCACTTCCCGACGGCATTCTTCTAAAATTGTCGATAACTTATCGAGAATTGGCGGTAATTTCCCGTCATATGTGTACGCTATCGAGCGAGGAACGATTTTCCCGTTCGTCCTCTCTCTTTCTCTTCCTCTCGCCGCAGCGCAACCCGCGCTCATCTTCCGCTTCTAAACCAATGTATAAAGCGGCTGCTTCTCTAATACGATACGTTCTTACCCCGAGGTGGTAACTCCGCCGTAACATCCTTTTCTCCTTCGCCGCATCCTGGCCGCGCGGCAGAACGAGTATCCTCCCACGTATCGCTTGAGAATCTACGCACCGATTTATCAATAATGATGGGGGATATCGAAAATCAGTGCGGAGTGAATGTGTAGATATACATTATATTTTTATGATATGATTTTAAGTGAAACAATAACTTTCTATACATCCTTAATTTAACGATCTGTTATTAATAATGAATTTCTCGCGGATTGTTACTGTGATCTATCGTGTTTTAATGAAAATTCAATACTTGACAGTAACGCGAGGAATCTTTATCCCTTTCCATCACCTTAATTTGCAAAGTAAAGCAATAGGTCTTGGAGAATTGAACTTCCGTTAACAAATAAACTCGTTGACATTCTCCGCGAGAAACATGTGTTAAGAGGACGATTCTTCTTCGCGTACAATGGTCGAAAAGCCGAAAATCTCTCCGTCTCGCACGCATCACGATGCACGTTTGTCCGAGGGATCATTCTGGAGTGGCGCGTTTGTCATGCGCCGCGCGCTATTCATTCCTTTTATATAAAATCCCGAACGCGGGGAGATGCGAATGAGCTGCCTCGAAGACTCCAGTATGTTTACATCTGCACCGGCAGCCCTGGGATTTTCGTGCAGCTGAAGTATTTCGCGGCGGCTGCGACTTATATTCGCGTTCCTTGAATGGGAACCAAGACCCGAGGCCGGGGGATTTACGTTTCGTTGAATGAAGCTTAAACTTCGATACAATGCCGGGTGAATGGTGCCCTCCCTCCCCCGGTCTCTCCCGGCCACGAACTTGCCGAATACGTGTACTAACGTGTACTTAAGCGCAAGGTAAACAGGGAGCAGAGCTCCCGCGCGGTATCCTCTCTTCTCTCCTCCTCGTCGTCTAGCAAACATTTTACTCTCGATGAACTATCCTTGAGACGATGAACAAACGTCTGCGGATCGACTTCGCGTGCCCTCTTCGTACCGCAGCGCGGTGGATTAATGTATAAGAAACCTGTCGGGGAAAAAGGGGGAGAAACCACATATTTTCGCATTCAGTATATGAAGCGTGATTCACGACTGTTGCTTGTTTATTCATCTCGCAAAATGTATACCGAGCGGCGACTCATTTCTTACATCAGCGTGTATAATTCAAGGGACGAGTGAAAAGGTTTATCTTGAGAGAAATAACACTGACTGGAGAAATAGGTCTGTATGTGATTTGATCGCGCGAAACATATATTCGATTAAATTCAACGGGCGTGAAATAAGTCTTAACGCGCCTCTTGCATCAGCCTCTAATGGCTATCGCTCAATTATGATTCCTGTCGTAACACATTGCTCTGATATCATTTCTTCCTCGGAATACAATAACAAAGTGGCTTGCATCACCGATGCAAACGTGTGGCGATACTATCAATAGCGTGCTATTCGATTACACCGCGTGTGCTTATTTTCATTTCATTCTTTAACATACATGTTCAGCGGCAGTTTTGCTACGCGATACTACTTTAATCATTCGTAAACTCCCGGACAGATATGTACGATTCTCAGCAGTGCTCTGACATAGCGTAACATCACCGTTACGTACGTTATCGCGTGGATTTCGCTTTCCTTCCAACGCCTCGCGTTTCTTTTTTCTCGCGTTGATATTCGCGCAGGATACTTGGATGCTCGCGCACCATATGATCACCCGCTATGTTCACGAAAATATTTTGTATATTACGCGCGGGCCGAGATATTATACGCGCGAGGGATGTTATTACACCGGGGCGCGGTACGTTCCCTGAATGTGGACCCGAGGAAGGAGATCGGAGAGCCGGTCTTTTCGGTGCCGCAAGATCCTGCAAGAGGATGCATCTCGGAGAAAATGTGCCGCGTAATGCGCCGCGGGCCCGAAACGAGGATGACCGGGGAGAGACCGATGAGATGGAGGACGACGGATGGACGACGCATCGGGGTGGGAAGGAAGATCGGCAGATGCGGCTACCCGGCTGCAGAAGAAGAGGCAGCTGCACCCCGCTATGCACCCAGCCGTATCGTCCTTCTCGCATTTATGCGTTATGATTGTACGGCCTATGACTGCGCCTTCCGAGCACGAGATATCGTCTCGATCGTCTCTCCGTCCCTGTCTCCGATTCTACGATTTCAGCTTGCCGTAAATATCGGACCGACCGAAAAACATGACTGTGATAGGCATTTTGTAACATGATCCTTAAAGAGACGTCCGCTTTTTCGTATACCGACAGCAGTCGTAGATTTTATATCGCGTGCTCCGTAGGTCTTAAAAGAAAATTTATTTCTCGTGTACGCTTGTATTCACTCACAACTTATTCGTGTTACTCGTTCTGTATACGTTATTTATATCTTTTGCGTTTCACATAATTTTAGTTCACTAAATTTGCTATAATCCGTACTATTAATCAGATTTTTAATTTACATGCCTTTAAAAGTTATTAAATTTCTGTGTACGAGATGGTATTATTATTATTATTATTATCATCATTACAATCTAGATTTCAGTAATCTTTGATAAATTAGAAAACACATTTATCAATTATATCTGTATATATCCAATTCTCTGTATATATCCAATTGCGAATATATTTCTCGACTGCTGCACAAGTATCAATTTCCAAGTGATAAGAATATCGCTCGGTTTTCCTAGTCCTTATCGCATACTACGGAGACAGATGCCTTCCAAGAAGGATAATCCACCGATAAAAGTAGTTCCAAGACGGACGTGGGTGTAAATAATTTAACATTTCAGAAATTATTCTTGTCACTCACTTTATGTCAATCTGTATGAGAATTTTATACTTCACCTTTTTTTGTGTGTATCGTCATATAAGCGAGATTCGAATTTGATTAAGTCATCTCTTCGACGTCGCCTTGCTTCACCTTCCGTGAATTATGGAATTATCGATCGAAATATCTGGTCGTTGGAATTTGAAAGCATAAACCGGTAGATAAAAGAGATGTCGATCTAGTATCAAGTTACGCGCCGGCATACGATAGTCATATTTTCTATGACTTTATCACGAGTTATTTCAAATGAAAACGATAAGAGAGGATCAGATCTAATTGCCGCGGCGGTTAACACCAAAGGATGATGCATTTACAACTTACTTGTTCACAGTAAATACTGTACAAGCATGCAGATAAATGATAGCTCGGTGATCCGGCACGCAGAAATCCGAATTGCGGAATTCGCGAGGTGACGTCATGCAGTAGCATCGCCCTCTCAATTAGCTGTTTTGTGCGCAGGGAATTTATAATTAGAACTAGGAATATCAAGTTACGCGGTTTGTCTGATCGCCATGCACGCAGGTGCGCGCGAGTGTACGTGCGTACGGACGCATACGTGCGGGCCAAAGACGCGCCCGACTCAATTATATCTTGCGCATCATGCACGCTTACATAGTAGGCGCGTAGCACGCATTTCGATGTGGCGTGTAATTAACGGCGCGTTTTAATGGCGCCTCGAAGGACCCGTCCTGCACACTTGCATCTCCATACAGCGTCTCGCCGGCGCGGCGCGGCGCGGCGGTAAGCGCGGAAAGGTCGTTTGTGACTTAATTAGCATAAATTCATGCCATAAAATTCACTCAAAATCACCAACGACGTGATCCAAGACTCTAATCACGATTTGATTAACAGCGACATTAATTATTGCACATATTTTACAAATTTATTATACTTTCTTTTTGCTTCTCCTCGTTCGCTATTTCGAGGCACATCGTGCACTAAACGCCTTGTTTTATATCGTGCATAGTCGCGTGAAGATCGTGGCGGATGAGAAGATGCTCTTATAAGTAGGTGCCAAAGCAACGCGTGTGCTTAATTAGCGCAGCGTTTCCGAGACTCGGGGGAATTATATCCTTCGTCGCGCGACACAACAAAATAGACGAGATCACCGACCGACTCGGGGAGACGAAGAAGTGGAGAAGGAAGAAGAGGATGAGACAGAAAAGAGAGGAGAACGAGAGAGGAGCACACCGGTTATCGAAGGTTCAATCTTCGGGCCATGGGGCCGGTCACTATATGGGATTCTGGGGATACGGGGGAGGTAATCGATTACCATGGGACCGATCTTTCTCCTCCTCTTCTTCTCCCTGCCCTACCTTCCCACCCACCCCATCGAGCGCGCGTAGCCAACGCCAGAATTTATACCTGGCGGCTGCTACGGAGATGCACCCTCGTCTGAATGGAGGCAGGGCATTCAACGGCGCTGCGAACTGTGAAACGAAAAATATATGGTTTCCGAAGGAACAGCCGTAGGTCGATTCTCGGGGACGAACTGAGGGGGAGAGAGACGAGCGGGAGAGACATGAGAGAAAGGGGGCGATCGGCGAGAAGAAAGATGTGCGCGCGAGACGCGAGGAAGGGTGAAATGGATTCTTTGTATTTGAGGCCGCCACCCGTTTCTGGATATCCATAATTGCACCTTGCGCGATCGACGGAGAGCCTCATGATTGATGATGCAGTTCGTCGTGCAGGTCCGACGCCCGCGTTCTCGGAGCTCTGTCTATAAATATACGATAAAAAATATCATAAAATCACTGACCCTCGTTGTATATGTGAAAAAAATTATTATTATTTTCTCTCTTTTCCCTTCTCTCTCTCTCTCTCTCTCTCTCTCTCTCTCTCTCTCTCTCTCTCTCTCTCTGAACATATCCCAGAAAATTGCTGAAATTTTGCTGGGAAACTGCATGTGTAACTAACCGATCCATTGTGGCTGTAAGTTATAAAAACAGTAATCTCGAGCACTCGGTCTCGCTGTTTGTAAGCGATGTAGCGTCACGGGGGCGAACGGTTCCGCCCATCAGCGAACATCTGTTGTTAAACCGCGCGATCCCGAAAAATTCCGGCAACAAACCACTTCATATTAACCTCCGTGACAATGCTGGGCAAACAATGCGTGCCACTTCTAGCCGCAATATTTCTTTTCTCCGCGATGTGATGCGTCGAGCCCCGACAATAGATCTCGTGTTCCCCTACCGGTGGAACGATATATATGAGTGAAGCGTGTACCATGACGAGGATGTCCCTCGCATCCTTACTTAAGATACCCACAATCAAGTGGGCCATTATTTGCTGAAAACTCGACGATACGCCGAAAGGAGGCTAGGGTAGGGTGGACGCGACGCGGAAGAGACGCGGAGAGAAAATCTCCGAAAGGGAGACGCGAACATAATCTGAGATACCTGGCAGCCGGCCTGAAAATCCTCGGGGAGAAGCCCAGGTATACGCGAGTCTTTCTACACGGCTGAACCTTGAAAATCGAAAATGACTGACGTTCTATACGTTTGTCCTCGTCGGACAAAGGTGAACGCATGGCCTTGTGTGAGCGCGTGGAGACCGTACGCACCGTTAAAACCTATTCATCTAAGTCTAGAGGATATTAGGATTTATGTACGATCGGCTCCTCCCCAGTTCCAGGCAAAGTTTCATGATTTTTGTTCGCCGCTGATCGTAGAATCTCGTGGAAGAGAAAAATTCGTCGATATATTTTCAAATTACGAAATTTTAAAGGCAAGTTAACTTCGAAATATATTTCGGGCGAGATTCGTATAAATGACTTCTATTAAAATAATACTGATGTTTATTAAAATGCAGAAATGAAAGAAAAACTGTCGCCGTTAATCGCAGTTATTTTTACTTATTTATTTTTTTGTTTTCAATCTACATCTTTTTTGTTGTCAATTTTTTTCATTGACACTTTACCAAGCTTGTTCGCAATGATTATTAATCTAAATCGTATTTTCATCGCCATCGATCTGAACCACTTTGGAAGAAATGAGATCGTATCTCCAGCTCGGTGATTATTCTTGTAGCTTCTCGCTTGCGAACTCATTCTTCAGCTCGCGCGGACCTAACACGAACACTCTCTTTGCGGTAGTGCGACCTTGGACGCGAGCGGATCCGCCTCATGAAAACTGCATCGCATCGGCGCGAGTATCTAAGGATTGCGAAGCAAACAAGCCGAATGCCGCCCGGCGCGTTGTCCTTCGAAGAACAAAGAGGGGCCTCGTGGCATACATGCTCACACAGAACTCCAAGCAAGCACGCACCGTTAGGAACCCTCCTCCCCCTCTCTCTCCCCTTACCATTTGTCTAGGGTATCGAGATTTATACCGTAGCTACCCCGCCCCGGGTCCGCGCAGACCGGGGCCCCTTATTTTACCTTCCGGGCCAACAAGGACGACCGAGATACTCGCGAGGAAAAAAAGGGGTGTAACCAGGGAGAGAAAGCCGGAGGGGAAGGTTCCTCAAGGTTAATTTCCGTACCACTTGCCGGCCTCGTATTGGCACAACCACTTGCCTCCGTCGCATAAATATAGGACCATACCCCACCGCGCAGATTATGAGACCCGGATTTAGGACCCCGGGTTTATTCTCAAGGGGTACCGCACGTGGTGGAGACCCAAGTCCCAAGAGGGCGGTACCTCGTCTCTTTGTCCTTGTCTTTCCACTGCTGAAGACGGACTCGGAACGTTGAAAGTCACGTGCGGATACCGGGACCGAGGTAAAAAGTCGAGGGAGGTAAGACTTCGGACCGGCTCAACGTCAACGAGGACGATGGTCCCGATGTTTACCTTGCTCCTTAGCATGTCGTAAAGGGATGACGAGTCTATTTCCTTAGAACAAGTGCTGGCGACGTTGGAGATTATGGCAGGTACGAACGAAGGCGTGATTTATGCGTGAGGACTCTTCGAAGGAATCGTCGAAATGTTGACAGACGCACACCCACACACACACACACACACACACACATGCACACGGAATGTGGCAAAGAAGTTTTTGTCAGTTGCGCATTTGGAAGTATCCCGTCAAAAATAAAAGAAAACGACGACTTCCCGTTCACGTGTACAAACAATAAGGCTATCGTATTTAAGGTTGTGCGAACCATCTTTATGGTCGCATGAAAAAAAAAGGGAAAAAAATGTAATCATTACGGAAATTCGTAGTGTAATGTATGCAATAGCTTGGTGATTGACGAGAAAAGTGATTATCATAATCACTACGGATTATACGAAAAAGCCCGTGGTGATTATACTTGGTAATTATACCTGGCTTGTGCTCATTAATTTAAAGAGCAGTACTTAATTTGTTACGTTTAATCGCTTAGCTTTTACATGATTACTTTCCGTAGTTCTTAGCAATTATATGCATACTTATGTATCATTATCATCATGGAGACTCTTACATTACTTTCTCGTGCGACACGCAGCAACAGGGATCGTTTACCGAGAATAGCTAAGGAAAATATTTAAATTTTCTAAACTAAAGCGTGTATATATCCACTGAGAAGTAAAAAGTTATTAACTCGACTAAATTTTTCAACTGAAATACATAAAATACTTGAACTTTAGTTTAAGCACTTATAAATTTAACTTAAATACATAAATATTTGAACTAAAGAAATTTAATCAAGTTAAAAATTGAGTCAAGTTAACAACTTTCTTTCTCAATGCAGGCATGTCTCTAGTTGAATATAAATCTACATATCTCGAAAATAAAAATAGAAGGTAGAAATCGATAAGTAACAAAGTTTATTTTTAGCAGATGCGATGGATATCAAAGAACATGCATTCACTGTACTTAAATAGTTACCGTGACAATCGATGCAAACATTATCTCACAAGAAACGGAATTTTCCAAGAAAGTGATATATGTGATAACTTCCTCGCTAGCTGTACTCTTGATATTGAGAAAAGAATCGATAACTATATCGCGACATATTTTTTTGATAACTTCAGGAACGTATCACGCGTTTGATGGATATGCAGATCTTATTAACCTTGTTGAAACAAATTAAAAACATAAAAGATTACATATGCTTATTTTATTTTGGTATTAATGTAATTTAGAAAACGTAAAGGAAATCTTGCACATACAGATACTTAACATTTTCATTGTTTTATATAATTCTTCTAGTTTGCAGAATTTACAAGATAAATAATATAATAATAATAATAATAATAATATAAGTATAATATTTACGTGTAAAAAGTAATAGATACAAAAATGCATTTTAACTACGTGATTTATAAATCAGACAAAAAATTGCAGATTATAGTTTCTCGTAGAGAACAGATTATTAAGAATGTTCATTTTTTTCGGCTTGTCTTAGCCGGGCCGGGAATTTTACACGCAGGCGTGGCAGTCGTGGCACTCACGTGAGTGCATGCCTACACGTGAAACGCGAGAAAGTCGAGATTTCTCACCGATCGGCGATCGGAACGGAGATGCATCTCGTCCCGTTGTCGGAAGGCGGCGCGGCCGGTGATTTTCCGCGGCGCGGTCACGCGAATTCGTGACTGTACGGCCGCGCCGATGTGTCACGTTGGTGTTAAACGTTCCGACGAGTAGGAAGTGACCCCGAACTGTTGCGACGGCGACGGGCTGATCGCACGAGCGCGTATACCTGCTTGCACACGACCCGAATGTCCACGAACAATGGAGCTATCGCGGGGATATCAACACGACGACGACGACGACGACGACGACGATGACGATGACGGAGTCCGCCCGAGAATCTGACTCCGGCTTCGAAGTGAACGGGGCCCCGACCCCGGGCCCCGAGACCCGGTTAACGCGGGTTATCCCGCCCGTATCGGCCGGACAGAAATGTCTCAATGCGGATCTCCGAAGTCGTTGAAGTAGAAATCGGCGGCTGGAGGCGGTCGTGGCTGGTCATATCGCCCCGGAAGACATCGAGCTCGCGGTTGCCCCGCTCGATACCGCGCTATCTGTACGGGGGGGGGGGATAGCTTGACATTGCAATTGATGCACGTGGTCCGAACGGGCATCCTGTGCTCTCGGGACATTAATCCTGCGCGAACGGGATAAGAAACGAAACGGGAAGCTACGATCCGACATCGTGGATTTTATCGGCGTATAGCTTCTAACAATGTCAGACAGTTTCTTTCTTATTCCTTTCGACCATTTCTTAGGATGTTGCAAGTACTCTTATCTATAAATTGCTCGATCAATTTGACATTGACGTTTTCTTATCGTAAATTCTATTAGATTTGTATTTTTCACGACATATTAATATACATATATATCATTTTAAATATAGTTGTACTTTCTCAACAAAATATAAAATTGTAAAATGAGATTTTGTTTTTTTCTTAAACTTCTGTTAAGCTTAATCTCGGTGCTACGATAATAACGACACGTTAAAAAAAAAACGTATCTAAATTTAACACCAAGTATATGATTAAGAGAAATTTATTCAGATCCATATTTAGAAAATTAAACTTAAACTATAAATATACGTCTAAAAATACTGATTTATGCACATTCATCAAATATGTATTCTCCTCTACGTATATGATTCTTGATTATCTTTATATTTAGAGAGTCTGGATATAATAAGGTAGCTAATTATTGAAAACCAAAATGCATAAATATGTGGATCCGTCGTAGTTATATTCGATAAGCCGTATACGATATTATATACCTTCCAATTCCCAATTCCGGCCGAGTTTTATTCGAGCGTTTTTTTTTTGTACTTAATATACCACAAGGAACAAGTATTCCCACAATCATAAACCTTTCGACTTTTCTCGTACATGGACCACGGTATCAGCCATAAACCCGAGGAAGTCGTAACGTGCCAAGGTCACCGCGAGTTCCGCGCTTTCTTCCTAAATTCGGAGACTAAGACCACGGCAACGTGGCGACTCCGCCCCAAGAGTGATTTCTCCTAATCGACTTTCGAAAGCCTCGTAAACCCAACGATCGTAAAATTAAACCGTCGTCAAATGTCATCGTGGTTCGCTCGGTCCCTCGTTGCTCTCTCACGGCGAGTATATCGCCGGTACAAAAGCTGGAAATAGCTTGAAATTAGGAAACGTGCAATTAAATCACTTTTAATGTGGCCGAGGCATCGCATAGCTCGGCTACTTAAAAAAAAAAGATACAAATTTATGTGCGGAGGAACACAATTTGCCTGTTAATCAATAATTTCTTGTTACTTTGTAGAGGCAATAACCGTTCGGTGATCATCGATGAATAATTTATAGTAATCTAAAACGTGACTTCCAATTCTCTCTATGAATTCATTGAACAGTATTAATCGATCGTTGTAACGTATTAAACTTGGAAAGTATAGGTATCGCTCTTTTGCTTTTCGTGTCTATGATGTATCGATGATTGATGATCGTTCCAGCGTGTACGAAAGCAACGAACATAAAAATAATAGCTGTTATAAACTCGGACAAATGTTTAACGCAACGTGGCGTTACCAACTGCAATAAATCGACGACGTATAAAGTTTTCGGCTATTAATTCTCATAGATCAACCTACGAGAAATATAGACTGCATAGCTATATATTGAGCAATTCGTTTGTAACGTCAAAAATATCAAGAGTACAATCTTCAAATTTTTTTTTTAGGAAATTGTTTCATACAACGTTTCGTAAAAAATGGATAGTATCGTACTAATTGTATAAAAAAAAGTTATTAAAGACAATTAAAAAACGCTTGATTGTCTAAAAATAAAACAATCATAAAGGAAGGTCATAAATGGGCTATTTAAGGATGTCAAACATATATTTTAATCAATAAAAGTGAGGCTGATGATGACTAAGTAAAGTTGAAACGTTCCTAATCTAAATTTTATTGATTAAAACATATGTTTGACATCCTTAAATAGCTTGTCTGTGACCTTTCTTTATGCTTATTAAAGAAGAGTTTATATAGTACTAATTAAAGTGGAGATGTTTAATTTCTGTGCAATTTTGAAGCATAATTTGTCAAATTTCTATAATCTCTGATATCATAAAATACTTTAATCTATAATTCCCTATTTCCTAAACACAAATAAAATTTCAAATTAAAAAGTGTAATACTTTATTTTAATGTTTTACTCAATAAATCAGAAATATATAGTTCCACGTACGTTGTTCTCTAAGCAGCTCGTCCTATTTTGCACCGCGCTGCACAAGTCAGATTTGTTTTTCTGCATTTCTGAAATGCAGGAGATCAATCGGCGGCGCTAATTAAGTGCCAGATCCCGACAGAGGCGGCACCGTGTCTCGCTCGTGTTATCACCTGTTGAGCCGCGGCGTGAACGCAAAGGGTGAAAGCGGCAGCTTGTCGCGCCTTTCGACGTCGCGTTTGATAAATCGACGGAGCGCGCCGCCGCCGTAGACGTCGCGTTTGATAAATCGACGGAGCGCGCCGCCGCCGTAGACGAGACGCGCGAGCTCCGAAAACACGTGGTGCGCTCGCCTCTCTTGTGCGTTTCTCGCCGGCGAACTATTTCTTTCGACGTCGGCCTTCTGATCTCTCTCCCCGTCCGACACCGACACTCCGTCCGTTCGTCTGTCCGTCCAGCCACTTTACTGCCTCCGCTCCGCGCCTCGCGCGCGGCGAAGACGGTGGAGGCGGCTTTTAATAGGACGCCCGGCGTCGTGGCGCGCGTGGATCGATGAACTTTGACTATAGGCGCGGGCTAGAAACCCTCTAATAAAAGTCACGAAGAGTAACGTCAAAGTCCGTCCGTTCGCCACATTTCGCAGCCAGCTGTTTACCACATCGTTGTATCAAAATGGATTCGCGCACGATCGTAAAAAAAAAACCGAGAGACGTGAATAGGTCTAACAATCAACACAAAAGAGTTTCATATAATGAAAATAACTTTGTATAAATACAAAACAAGAGTTTAACTCTTTTTATCATTTTCTAGTCGTTTTTTTACTTTTCTTCCAGATCTCACGTAAAGATTTTTGTAGCATTCTTACTTTTTTTTCGCGAAATTACGAAACGTGACGACGTGAATGTTACTTCGTGATTTTTATTATCGGATGAGAGCTCGGACTCTCGCAGATCGATCGAGAGAGAAAGAGAAAGAGAAAGATCTTTTTCGAGACGACGCGACGGAGGGTTTTATGTGCCACATTCCCCTCGGAAATATCGCGCTGTTCGAGTTGACGACAAGAAGATACGGATAATGTGCTATAGATAAGAGAAATGCAACGACGGAAGAGGCGGCGAGTCCTGAGTGATACTCATAAAACGGATTACATTCGTTACGGATAAAAGAAGAGACGGAAAGAAAATGGAAAGGGACGATTCGGGAAACGCATTACCAGAAATTAATTTATAATGCAAGTTTAAGAAGCAATACGAGGCGATCATTCGTTTTTTTATTCACAAGATTTTTATCTGTAAACGTTTATTACAGGATTGTGAAGAATTTAATCAATTCCTGTACTTAATGGCATAGCAATCTTAATGACTAAGATTTTACTGTCAATTATGAAATATTAATTATTAATATGAAACGGCCTAAAGTATCGTCGCTTAAGAAATCCGAGCAAGAACCTTGAATAATAGAACTCCGACGGTGACTTTCTCACACTGACAACTTGGAAAATTACATTCAGCGTGAAAGTGGATCTCTCGCTGAATAAATTTCGTATCTCAGGAAGTGCAATCTTATTGAGCGTCAGCGTTTCACCGTTGTGCCAGCACTATTTCTGTCGAATGCGCGCTATAGTTTTCAAGCGACCTCCCGACGGCCAGTGATTCATTTCATTGCACTTGAATGTCACTTCACGCGTGAATCATCTTTTTATATTAAATATCCGACTCACACGAGTCTCCGCCCGTCGTCGCTGCGTCGCGGAGCAAACGGTCTGGCAGCTTCCACGTCTCGGTGACGTAAGAACCATCGTCGGTCTCATTAATCCGTTAGCGAGCGAGTCGCGTGGCACAACGACGAGCGAAATGTACCGTCGATAATGGATTAGTTCAAACTAGTCACGACACGGAATTCGACAAATTATCGGTCGTTTGCCGGTATTTTGCTCGCTTAACAGCTAGAGTTAAAACTCGCCGACGCAAACGGAATTTTATCTCTCTCTCTCCAGGGGGGGGGGGGGAATAAAATCACCCGACGCCTCGTTAACTAACATTCCCCTCGCCGTCACCGCTGTCCTCCAGGCTATGTTACACCAGGACTCGAGGGCAACGTTTCTTTCCCGGCTCTCTCTTTTTCCAGCAACACGCTCGCGCGATGATTGCCCCGCCGGCCGCGGCAAAAAGACGCGAGAGATTGGCGTAACAAATGCGCGAGACGCGAATGATGCAACTGTGCCGTGGCCGCTTTTTCCCGGACGGAGGAAACGCGCTCGAATTCCGGCACTCGTTTCCGCCTATCTTCTGCCCCTTTGCTCTCTTTCTCTCCACGTAAATACGAATCATTAAATAAAAATATAATCTTATTCACATAATTTTTGTATGTATATAGTTTGAAGTGTTAATATTAAACAAATTTTATTTAATTTGCAGGTATCGTATACATCCTTAAGCTAATATTTACTAACTTCCCTAGAAATTTTTTTGTTATATTTTCACGTCATGTTCATTTTTTTTTTTCACGGAACATTTTTCCTCTGCTTGCTATTTTCCTCGCCATGCCAGAAAAATCCATTTAATCTTTTATTTATGAATATGTATAAAATTTTAAATAGCAATCTAACAAGATAATTTTGATATTGACCTATAAAATTATTTAAAAATCACCATTTTACGTCACGCGAATCTATGTCTCGTGTTTTATTAGGCGCAACCTATTTCTATCAATTTAATCTATAAATCGTATCTATCTTTAAAGCAATAGATTAAATAATCCAAAAATCGAGAGATTAATTCTCACATATCGGATAAATTCGGCTAACTGCTCTCGGTTCACCGTAAGTCCCTACTTAGCCCGAATACGAGAATAGTCCGCGCGAGACGAATCCGTCGGGCGACAGGCGACAGAGGCCGTGTGGAGGAAGAATACGATAAATATTTGAAGTTAACTAATAATAACGTCGCGGGTCGTCTTAATGGAGAGAGACGCCCAAAAGACGCCGACGCCGCCGCCGACGACGGCAGCGAGTCGTCCCGCACGCAGCACGCGAGACGCATTTACGTAACGCCTTAATGTCGTGCATTAAGCGGGCCGACGCCGTCGCCGCTCGTGGGGCTTGGGATCCGCCGACGTCGACGTCGTCCAGGAAGTTGTTATAGAGTCACGTTTTACATCGCTGCCGTCGCCGCCACCGCAACAGCTTTCGAATGTCGGCCGCGCGCACGAACTTTACCGCGCGCTGCAGTTGCAAATGATAGGTGTGTAGGCGCTAACGACCAATTATTGCATCTCGCAGGGTAGCACGGTATACATGCGTGCGAAACATGAGATATTGCCGTGAGAGATCTCCGAACCGCACGGCACTTGAGGAACGGACGCGACCGCGAGAATACAGAAGAATTGAAGGGTCCGTGAATCGCGTAAATCCGCCTTTTCAAGCGTTCGCCGGGGAGGCCCGATGATGCTTTTCAGAAGAACCAATCCGAGAGAGAATTTTATCCGTCTCATATATGTATGCAATGTTATTTCAGATTGAAAATCAAATAGCCAGATTTAGCGTTTAAGTATGAATAAGATATATGAATGCACGTCCGTCACGTTGAACGTACCAACGCGAATTTTAGGCAGCTTACTACGTAAACTGGATTGATTCGAATTGATTTCCATTTTTTTTTTTTTTAATTTCTGTGTTTTCAATAAATTGGGAGGGGAAACGCCGCTGCGATCTGCCATCGTTTCACGAATAAGATAATTCCACGATAAAAGGATGACGCGCGTGCCAGCGAATTTCTGGATAGCGCGCGGATAGAATCGATACAACATCGCGCCGGGAAGTGCGCGCGCGACAAATCCATTGTACATCTGCCTCGCGGCGCGATCGACAGCGACGGAAATTGGAAAGTGCAATGCGAATGCAACTGTCGGGGGGTGTGACAAAGGGCCCGGTCGTGTATCGGGCGGAAATAAAATCACCCCCCAGGGGAGCCAATCACGACGCGACGCATGGTACCTCTCTCTCTCTCTCTCTCTCTCTCTCTCTCTCTCTCTCTCTCTCTCTCTCTCTGTTTCTCTCTCTGCCGAGCACTTGCAACTGTCGGCCGAGCAGGCCGGGCAGGTGCGAAGGGCCCCGCCGATACGCGCCTTCCGAGAAACGGACTTTAACGATTCCGCGCCCCGGACGTGTTATACCCACGGCCGCCGCCGCGCCGCGCCGCGCCGTTCAGATTTCACGCGGAAAATTAACGCTCTTACCTTTCCTTTTGTCGGACGATTCTCGACGCGAGACGACTCACGAGAACTCGAGGAGTAATTTTTTGCCGTTTAGCTGCGACTTCTCCTCGATCGAGCGAGCTGCTCTCGTGCAGAATGTCACTCTTGGAGATACCGATATCCAATGATTTCTTTTGCTATCTTCCCGAGAACTAGATAGGCTGTCATTTACAACGCGGGGTGGGCTAAATTATTACGTTAGCGGCTTAATCTCGACCGTGGAATAAAACAACATTAAGGGCGATAAATTCGCGTGTCGACGTGAGTGCGCGAACCAAATTTATATCTTCGTTTACGATTTGCGGTCCCGCGAATATTACGACTTGGTGGCAAGAGAAGCGGAGAGAAAGAAACGTACATCATACGTGGGCACAATGCCCGTTTGAGGAATGAACATGATGAATGAAAGAGTCAAGCGGTGGTCCCGAAGCCGTAACGTCCACGCTCCGTTCACGGTGTCCTTTTTGCATTCGCTCCTTTTCCCTCTCTCCCTCTTTCTTTCTCCCTTCCTTTCTTTTCTTCTTTCCATGCGCTGCGCTCTCTTCGCGCTCTTTGACGCGGTCCCGGCGCTTTGATATTCCTGCCAGAATATCCCGCTTACAGTTGGTGCACGAGCGTCCGTTTCATCTACGTTTCTCTCTGCCTCCTCTTCGTCGCCGGCAGAAGCGCGCATCCGTATATGTAAAGCAATGAGGCTCACGAGCTCCGGAGTTTACAGCTCTGTCAAACGACCTCGCGGAATAATCGTATCCAGAGACATTCATTAAATTTTCTAATTGAGAGAGGAGGCGCGCAAAAGGCGCACCCATGGTTCCCGGAAGTCATCCGGACGAACATCGGCGAATTGGAACATTTAACGTAAACCTACTTAACGTTAATCAACCAACCTACTTGAGAAAACTGCTGCCGGAGAAGGAATAATAGCTGCTAATAATAGTGCTAGTGTTCCAAGCTATGAAACTTCACCAAGTCCCCCGTCTCTGTATCGCCTCATTTTATTTTCTCTCCCCAGTCTTTCTACATTTCTCTTCCGCTCCGTGTCTCTCTCTCCTTTACGACGCGCGTTGGTTCGCTTTTCTCACCGAGGTTTCTCACTGAGAGAGGCTTTGTCCCGCCGTCCGTCCATCCATCGGGCTCCGAGCTCGCGGAGTTGCGACGCACCGAGAATCGCGCGCGACGCTCGCGTCCCGCGGAGCCTCTCGCGGGATCTCCTCTCTTTCAATTTGACGACACGCGAGGGTCAAGGATCGGCGTACGAAAGGCGGTCTTTGTGGGCGAATGTATCGCCTCGCGTTGCTTGCTTTCGGTCAGGCAGGTTAACCCGCTCCTCCGCTTTGTTCGCGCTTTCGTTTCAACATTGTCGGCGTGAATCCGGCGAACGGCAGATCGTGACGATTGCATTAACCCTCCCCGATGCAGTCGGACGATCGAAATAACCTGCCTGCGTGCTACATATAATTTTCTCGTTGCACGCGTATAATCCCGAGGACGTTGACTTGTTAACGGTATCGGGGCAGTATAAAAATTCATTTTGCGCATTATTCTTTTCGGTTTTATCTTTTTTAGCGCAGGGGAACAGTTGAATGATAGCTGCGCCCGAAATTAATCCGTATCGTAATCACGAGATACATTACATATCGTACAGTAAAACGACAGCGTTCAAGAAATGCAATTTTAGTTATCGACGTTGAAATTAGTGGAACAGAAAATTGCCGTCGCCGCCGAATGGCTGACAGAAATCCACAGGAACGATTCGAAACGATGGTGAAGGATTGGGACACGCCCACTTTTTCGCGATTCCAATTAGGAAGACCCTCTCGCAGGATTCGCTTGGTAGTTGATTGGCGTCGGCTAGACAGTGGTGGGAATTAATGAAGACAGTTAGAGGTAGAGTGTTATGGCGCGGTGTCGACGACCAAATCCACTTTTGCACTCGTACGGAAATCACTTGGAAGATTGCTGCCCGATCGTATTCGACTGATGCCTCGTCGATAATGCGGTACTAAAAATCATGTGTAGCATTTCGCCTTAAAAATTAATTCTTTTAACATTTCACATTAGTTTTAATTTATTTATATTTAGTTTATCTTTATCTTTCAACCTTTTACGTCTCCCATGCTAAATGCTATCAACATTGGATATAATAAAAAATGATGCATAAAAAAATTAGCATCAAGTTAAAACTAATGTATTCTGTTTAACGTAATCATTCTTTTATACATAAGTGTAAAATCTTGTTTTAAAGACTTTGAGAATCTTAATTTCAGCAATATATTTTTAATTCATTACGATAACAGTTGTTTCGAGAACACAATATGATTGTTTCGATAATAATAGTATTAAAAAATTCTAATTAGTTTCAAGATATTGTATTTCCCATCCTATATTTTTTCTTCTCAATTCATGAAAATTATTATTGAACATATTTTTCCGTACAGAGTTTCTTCATCCAAGCATGTCTGTTTAACGGCAATCTTTCAGTATTTACATTTTTGGAAATGAAGATATTCTGGTAATAAGAATATTCGTTTTTTATTATCTGTATAGGATTAAGCGTAACTAACAACCGGTTAGCATATGATTATCATTTTGTAACGCGGTAAGGGAAACTCTCTAGCTCCGCGCGAGAGCGGAGTTAAAACCAATAATCCTGCATTAAATCGTAAATAACCCAAAGCCAGCGATATCCCATACTTAGTCATCTCCGTCAATAGGGAGAGATGGCGATCACGTTTTCCTATCTATCCGACATACCGTTATCCTCTGTCGCAACGCCGGGTTGACGGGGAATCGCCGAATAATACACGCGTTCAATAATATATCGTTAGGACGATCCACTATATGGCGATCGCGTACAGGGACGCGCGACTATGAAACGAGCCACTCGATGTCCATTGCGTAGTAGTTTCGAATCTCGGACGGGTCACCGGCGAGGTGGCATACATATTCATGCCGAGTGTTTACCTAAGGCCAGGAAAGAACTGTTAAAAACCGAGGCGAGGTATCACATTAATACGAGGATACTCGAGGGATCCTACGAATACATAGGTATATGCAAATGACACCATTCCCCGGAGGGAGATCCTTTAAATCACACATCGGGGCTACCAATAACACGTCTGGCCTACGTGTACATATAGAAGAGAGTCCGTTCTTTGTGGCAGCTAGAAGAAGAGAGAATGGAGGAGAGGAAGAGCGAATGTGGCGATCTTATTTTATAACTGCCGTGGTGCCCGGGATATGCTCGAGAAAGGGGAGAAAGAGAGAGAGAGAAAAAAAAAGGAAATTCCAACATCAGCGACGAGCGACGGGAAAAAGGTCGGATTATCGTCGAACTTTCGCGATTAAGAGGAAGACGCGACGAGGCCACTCGCCCGGGTCCCTAACCCGTCGACGGCAATAATCGAACGAGTAAAAAGTCCGCACCGTAGAGGAACGAACGTTCCTCCGGGCAGGGCGAAAAGTTAAATACATTTGAGACTACGTGTTTCGGCGGAAACGGCGATAAAGCTGCTCTCGCTCGTATAGCCACCTCCGCGTACATTATCCGCGACGACGGCGACGACGACGACGACCTGAAAACCTCTTGCTCTTGTCTCGCTCTCGGGGCGAACGGGGAGGGTAGGGGAGGGAACTCGGGGCGAAAGGAGAACGGCGCGTTTTTATCACGAGTAATTCAGGCTGCCACGTACATATACGGTCTCTAATAAATTCGTGAATGGCCACGCCGCGAACGAAACGTCCTATACGCCCACGCGCACTCACACGTGCCTTCGCACGTGCACGCATATGCACGCGCACACGCGTTCCTTGGACCGCGTTGTTGCACGTTTAGGGTATCGGGCTCGACCGACCCCGGACGAGGATACCCCGGAGAGAAAGAGAGAGAGAGAGAGAGAGAGAGAGAGAGGCGAGATGAGGACGACGACGACGACGAGCGAGAGGGAGCGGATATTATCGCCAAACGTTAATTTGGCCGAGGTCCAGCCTACCTTCCAATTTTCGAGCCCTTACACGCCCACTTACGAGATTGTCCGTTAACGCTCCGAAATGTCGGGACGCGTATATCCGACGCTCGCATTTTCCTCTGTAACAGCGTCCTCCTCGTCGTCGTTCGTCGTCGTCGTCGTCGTCGTCGTGCATGTCTCCCGTGACAAGCGTGGACTGTGCACGCGCGTGAGAGAAGCGCTCATTCCTCTCATGAGAAGTTTCATATCAAATTTGTGGAGTCGTACCGTTTGACAAATTTGCGGTCGACCCACTTCATCGTAATCCCGTAGCTGAGAACGAAAGGAAGTAAATCTAAAATTATCGGTTTCGTTTATGTCTGTATTTCCATAATAAAGCAAACAAGTATAACGAAACGCAGAACGGAATAAATCAAACTGGATTTTAAATAGGATTAGTTGAAAATGCCATTTAAATCTTATCAAAAGGACGACGTTTTATATGACTTTTCTATTTTATACGAAATAAAGTATACTATAAAGTTTTAATTTTGAAAAGGATTGAGCTTTATAACAAAATCATAAATGTACCCAGATAGCCAAGTTTGCTGAAAACAGACCTTGTAAAATTTTGATACAAATCTTTTTAGCAAAAGGGCACCAAAATTGACACAAATTTTGTTATATTTAATAGTACCACAACATGGCAGCTACATAATAAAATTTTTCTATACATATATGTATAGAAAAAAAAAATTATTTATTTCATCATTTAACTTGTAGCTGAAAACAAAAGGGAATAAATTCAAAATCATCAGTTTTTGCTGTATTTATATTTTGATGAGAAAAAAAATATCAGGAAACAAACGAAATAAATCCAACAGAAATTTAAATAAAATTATTTGAAAAATTTTACTTGAATCTTATCAAAAGGATTGCATTTTATAATTAATTCTTTTCTATATTTTCTCAAAAATGATAAATGCATTTTGAAGTTTTAATATCGAGTATACAACAAAACCTGAAATATACGTATGGGAAAAAGATAAATACGATTTGCGGCTCATATCGTCCGTGGCTCCAACTGTACGTGGTCCAACCGCGGAAGCGCACGTGAGATAGCATGAGAATAAGCAACAAAAATATCTGTACGTTTTACCATGCGTGCAATGTGTACGTATTGCCGGCTCACGGGTAAACTCTAAACACGTAAGAACGCGCGCGCTACCAGCGCGAAGGCAAGTGCGCATAAGAAAGAGCGAGGGACAGAGAATAAATATGGTTATACCCGTGTAAAGCTCTACGTCGCGGCTTGGATGCGCTGGTGATGCGCCCGCAAAAAGTAGACGCGCCCGACAGTGCGTGCATCTATAAGCGTAAATGGCTTGAACGGGGAATCGAGATGCTCTCTCGCGTAAGTGAAAAACGGCACGACGCCCCGCGTCCGGCAACGCGGTGAAATATGCAGTCCCGTTCGACGAAATCACAGACCAGCGGCAACGAGACGAGGCGTCTTCGTGTCTACGCTAGTATAAAATAAATATTTCTCAGAAGGTTTATTATAGAAATAGATAAATAATAAGCGTTCGCGTAGATCTACAGATAAATGTATAAATAAATATATTGATACATATAAAGTATATTGATGGAGCGTGAAGTCTTACATTGAGTTTCTTCGCGACTTATTAATTTTATTGAATGACGGCGCAAGTTCTTGCCGCGAGTCGCGAATGCGAAATAGGTCGAACGTCGCGGAATAGGGAGACGTCGCCGTTGCGTATGCACACCTCGACTTACGGAGCGCGTATTAGCGTGTGCGAGAGTGCTCGCGGTAAGAACCGGTTATATAGGGACTGTCCGCTACCTCTTCTCTCTGCACCTTCTCCTCTTCTTCCTCTGCTCATCCGCCGACCTTTCGTTCCTCCGTCCTCCCCGAGTATCCTCATCGGCGAACCCGCCGCTATATAATGCGGCGACGCGCATATATGTGTGTGTATGTGCACGGCCGCTAGGCTAAGCGCATACTCGCACGCGTAGAAGTACAGGGTGTTTGAGCTTGGATAGAGAATGCCAAGCCAAGCGAAACCGCTGTGATCGCTTCAATGTGAAGACGTCAATAACGTTTGACTCGCCAGTGAGGCGGGATGAGTCAGATCTTTCTTATTTAACATTGTATAAATTTTTACTTCAGCATGATGGTAATTGAATCATTCGGATATCAATATGCCGAAAGGTACTAGAAGAAAGATGATTTTGGTTTTCACTTTATTCGTGAGAAAGTTGCCAGTTGAGGAAAATCTGTTTCTGAGGCATCCTGTACAAGGGTCGGTGTACGTACACTTGCGCGATGCTTCGACACCATGGGTGCCTGCCTATCTGACGTTGGGTGCTTACGAGGGCGAGTCCGCGTCTTTTCTTTTTCTCCCTTTCCTGACCTGGCTACCGACAGGCCGTAGGGACGCTGGTCGGTCTCTCTCTCTCTCTCTCTCTCTCTCTCTCTCTCTGCCCTTCCCAGGCTCCACCGGAGGCGTCGGTATCTCGCGAATGTTTCACGGATAGTCCTGGAACTTGCTGCACGGAAACGGCGGTATACGTTGCATCGCCATAGTCTGCGAGAAATATGATCCCCGCAAGAAGCGTTTCCTGAATACGCTTCCGAGACTGTAAAGTAGATTTTTAGCAAATCGCGTGTAAAGTTTTTGATATGCGGTTTCCAAACATGCATTTGCGATAGTAATACAGTTTTAAAGATATGTTTATTATCTCGCAAAATAAATAATGTTTCGACAAAGGAAGTTCACTGAATAATTAATACTGTGATACTCTTGCTCGCGTTATCATCAGCATTAGAATAAATTTATATTTGCATGGTAGATAGGAATCGTACTTTCAATTAGGAATCTTTCCATTCTCTGCTAATTAATCCCGTCTGTTTTTATGTTACAGATTTCGAATAGACAACACAGATCACATAATTGACGTGAACAAAAACAACGCAATGTTCGAATATGATCAAGTCAATATAATATGTCCCGTGTATCCGCCGGACTCGTACGTCGATGACGATGCTGAGAAGTACATCATTTACAACGTAAGTCAACTTTTGCAATATATATTTATCTGAATATCGATAGTCGAGCCAAATGCAGCGACACCTTTCCCTTCGATGCATTTATTAGCTAACGAATTCCAAACTAATAACTTACGACGTGCATGTGTGTGTCTCTATGACAACATCAGTTGTATTAGGCATAAAAAATTGTCGATCGGAGTCTGCCAATGTTTAGACAGCTGCTGCTACTTGAAACTGGTTCTTTAACCAGCTTCCATTATATTCCCGAAACGACATCCGCTCTTCAGTGAGCGTACCGTGTACTACTAAAATGTAGATTTATCGATAAACTGAAAGAAATAGTGGACATATCTACAAGTACGTTTGGCAATCTCACGACCTCCTTCTCTATTTTAATCTCGGCTCGATGCGCGCGATTCTATCTTTGGATGAAGAAGATTATTCCATTTCTTAATTATTTATTTTTCAACAAGTTTTTTCGCCGTTCTCTTTATTTGCCGCAGAGATTTCTCCAAGTAATATTTTTATTCTCTAAAATATTTTTCTATAAATTCTTTTATTCGATTAAAAGTTAATTCAGATCCAAAAAAACTGTCGCTGGTGTAAAGACGAAAATCTGACACCGCGTTCCACATTGATACGTTTTTACAAACTTTCGTTCCCCCGATAACCAATTCCGGATATCGCGGCAGAATCTCGGCTTTCACGGACGTGGCCATCAAACATTCCGGTGACGTCCACCCTTTCGAGCAAAGCAAAACCTCCCAAAGACCATTCCTGCGTCGTCGGCGACCTAATCGTTTCGATCCACTTGACTGTCCGGACTGTCCCTCCACTCTCCGCCATCCGTCGTCCCATTGTCTCCGCTGTTCTTCCTACACGACGATTAGCTCCAACAATGAAGCCCTCTTCTACAGAAGAGCCCGGGAATCGGTTCGCTGGGGGGAAACGCTAAGATGGCACCTTTCACAGTAGTCAATCAGCGATCGGTGTCGCCGATCCGCGCGTCGTCCCGCATCGCCGATCGATTATACCGTCGCGACTGACCGCAGTATTTCTCTTGGGCGTTTTGCAGGTGTCCAAGGAGGAGTACGAGACATGTCGGATAACGAACCCGAGTCCGCGGGTAATAGCGGTGTGCGACAAGCCGCGCAAAACGATGTACTTCACCATCACGTTCAGGCCGTTCACGCCGCAACCCGGGGGCCTCGAGTTCCTCCCGGGCCACGATTACTACTTCATCAGCACCTCGTCCAAGGACGATCTCCACAGGCGCATCGGTGGACGGTGCACCAGCCACAACATGAAGGTCGTCTTCAAGGTCTGCTGCGGCAATGAGGCCGAGACCTCCTCGTCGGCGACATCGCGCAACAACTGTAAGTATTCGTGGCGTAACGCGTTGCAAAGTTGAAAGACCCAAAAGTTAATATACGAGCAAAGAGGAAAATCGTTCCAATCTTAATTAAAATTGAATTTTTTTATTTAAGAAACGCTTGTAAGCACTAGAGAATAATACTTGATCCCGAGACAGAAGGAAACGCTTCGGATCGAATAGCGATGAATTTCTTTTGTTCTCCAAGATCCGACAGAGTGGCCGAAACTTATCCTCCGCGAATAATTCGCGTGACGATTCACTGTGCGAGTTCACTCGCGTGTTCTTCCTCATTTGCATCGCGCACCCTCTGCGAAACGGTGCCCGAAACGCGCAGCGAGCTCTTCCCATGGAAGGCATAATCCGCGCGCCAATTATATTCTAATTTCTCAATTATCATAATCTAAAATTACAGGCGTCGTTTGCACGAAGGACACCGCCTTTTCATTCCACGTGTAAATCACACTCTTAACTCTTCACGCTTTCTCGTTCCGCGCGGCCTCCATCGAAGACGCGTGTTCCTGAGAAAAAAACGTAGGGATGCGAGGAGGGGAAAAGGGGGAGAAGAGAATCAGGGGCACGAAACAGAAATGGTCCATAAATTCATTATCCCGTAATCAGTTACGTGAGAGGAACGGCTACCATAACAGGCGGTGTATTCGTTCGTTCGCCATCCTTTCGAGCTCATTTCCTCCTCGTTCTTCCTCTTATCCACCTCGCGCCCCCGTTTCTTCCCTCCTGTCGTCCGTCCCGCCATCCCTCCCCTTCTCTCTCTCTCTCTCTCTCTCTCTCTCTCCTCTCTCTTAAATAATCCCTATCGATTATAATCCTCACCGTGCGTCATTTGTTGCGGCCGGAGGGGGACCAATTCTGTGTCCCGGGGCACAATAAATTCTACCATTTCATTTCGCCCCGCTATTCTCTCCCCAATTCGTTCCGAAGCATCCTCGAAGCGTCCTCCCGCTCCTTCGGTCCCCCTCTTACCTCCCCCTGGTCCCTCTTTTCTCTCTTCCTGCCACCTCCGCCCCGGCAGAGACGATTCATGCGCCATAATGACCAGCTATTTTGCTGGCCGGGAACTCTGAACTCTCTCTCTCTCTCTCTCTCTCTCTCTCTCTCTCTCTCTCTCTCTCTCTCTCTCTCTCTCTCTCTTTCTCTCTCTCTTTCGGTGTGTTCGGCGTCTCGGGCATTGAAGATTCCACGGCGAGACCCGACCTCGCATTCACGGTAGACGTCGAGAAGTTCGCGCGCGGCTACTTCCACACAATTATATCGCCGGGGGGTGCACGTACCTCCTCGGCCGCGAGTTTTATTTTCGAAGGGTTAGCAGGTACAGCACACCAAGTTGCGCGTTCGGAATAACGCAGGGGCTATCGGCGGGTCTTCGCGATGGGAAAGTGTGAAGATGACGAAGGTTGCCTCTCGCGCTGCATTCAATTCGCAGTTTCTGAAACTTATCCGTACTTCTTTATACATTAAAACCGATTTAAGGAGATTTTCTCCTCGCCGTTTTTTAACAGCGTGTTTATCTTAGAGATGAAAGGAAACTTTGTTTTTTTACACTGCAAGATTTATAAGATATTTAACATGGATAGGCGAGTTGAAAATACGAAACGATTTCATCCTACTTAAAAATATATTATTTAAACGTAAAGAGCTTGTGACATGCATGAAGAGAAAAAGTCTGAATGCATGGAACAGATAGCTATTAAATATAAAAGTATCTTTTGCAATGGTAAATACTTTGTTGAAGTATTTTTCTTTAAATATTTTTCTTGGGAGAGAAAGGAAATTTGTTTTACAATCAACCGTACATACGCAGTTAGAGAGCCTTTCTTTGAAAATATATTATTCTCTATACACGCAATACGATCCTTCAGAGTACCCATACAATCATACTGAAACCGAACGAGTATACCAAGAAAAATATGTTTGTGACTATAATGCAAAATAATTGGTAAAATAATTATAGTTAAGAGCTCTATT
Organism: Solenopsis invicta; assembly: GCF_016802725.1. NCBI lineage: Eukaryota > Metazoa > Arthropoda > Insecta > Hymenoptera > Formicidae > Solenopsis > Solenopsis invicta. Next base: position 21,105,655 of record NC_052666.1, on the reverse strand, counting down.
TTTATAGTAATACCATTTGTGACAAAATTTTGCTATAAATTATGATCATTTTAAATATTAATATAAAATTTTTTTCTCTCAGTGTCTTAAAATAATTATAGAATTAATATAAACGAATATTAAAGTTATTATAATTTTAATATTTGCTTATTATTTCCATAGTAACAATAACTAATAACTATAATTTGCATGGTTAAAACAATTATAAATATATAGTTGGCACCAAAAATGACTATTGCTTGTTAAATCATGGTAATTGCAACCATTTTTTTCTCTCAGCGTATCGGTAGAGAACCAAGAGCCGTTCTATAAGTACCAAGATGTTCTCAGCGATAAGATATTCAAACGTCATGCCTGAAACAACCATTTCGACATATAAATTCTCCTTTCAGTCTACTAACAAGTAGAAACCAACTCGTTGTTTGGTCGTGCGCCGTAACCGTCGCCGATTGTCGCCCTCGACATCTGTGCCCGACTCGATCGCGAGTCGGGCGGAGGTGCAGAGAAGATATGACGCGTAATCACCTAACACCGTCCGTTTTTCAGCCGTAGCCGTGACCAGCAGCACCGTGCCCAGCAGCAGCTCGACGAGCACCGCGGTTTTGGGCGGCTCCGCCGCTGGCCTGCCGCCCCCGCCACCGCCGCCGATCGTCTACAGGGGCGGAGATCGATTCTACCCGGGGGGCAACATTCATCATCATCACGAGCATCATCAGCCTGGCACGGCGGCGCCGACTCTGGCCCATGTGCCCCCGCCGGCCATCTACCCCGTGCATCCGCATCAGCCGCAGCCGCCGAATCACAATGGACCGCCGTCCTCGATCACGCCGCCCAAGACCTCGACCGGTCAGAAGAAGAAGAACAGTACGTATCACGTCGTCACCGTTGCGCGCTGCCGTCTGTCTATCTGTCTGACTTGTCTGTCCGAATCGGAATCTCATTTTGAAGCGCTTCCTCGCGCGGCGGCTTTGCTTTTGTGTCTCGTATTCTATCCGAGTCACTTGGTACCGGCTCGATACCGGTACTCGATACCGGTCCAGTCTCGAAATTGGTAGAGTCATCGGGCAGTTCGTGAAAGTCGGATTAATCCGTCGCTGATTTCTTTTTGCTCTATCGAGAGGCACTTGGTATAATTAAGTCACATGTATATACGTTCGCGAGTGAAATGCGCCGCGGTAATTATCATGATGATCGTTACAAATCGACGTTAATTGACAGTCGGAACATTGGCAACGTTCGTCGTGCCAGTCGGGTTTCTTTTTTAATGCATTCACTTGAGCTTCGCTCTCTATGATGAGGCGTGAACGGCCGTATCTTCTATTATCTATACAACTCCGGCCTATCTGCGGCATATCTACGGTACCACAGTAAATTATAGTAGAAATAATAATGCTGGTCGGTCGCCAGTTATTACCGGTTGCAAATTATACTCCTCCAAGTTATCTCACTTTCCGCACTCGTTCTACCTCATTATCTCATTAATTCACGGCTGATACGGGCGAATTTCCTTATTCCCGTTCAATTACAAATTATTTCTGGAAATAAAGTGAGACAGATTTACATATTTATTTGACGTCGCGTTTATGTGCGAGATAAGAGTCGAATCGCCACATTTAGTTGCAAATGCGCGCCGTAAATACGCGCGCCTCTGCATACGCCAGGTGGAAAGGTCAGCGAGGCGCAATGTCAAGATCTCCGTCCGGATGAAAACCGAACGAAAGCCATCTGTCGATCCCGGTGCCGCACGCTCTTCTTCGCGTCGACGTCTACGATATAATTTGACTTCTAAATGCGCCGCGTACGTGCGCATTTGCATTTTGCCGATAAGCCGCGCGCGGATAGCCGCGCTCGCCCATTAACGGTGCCGTGTTTCCGAGACACGGCACGATAGAGGATACACGTTCCCCCAAGGTGTCGACACGAAATTGCCAGGGATTTTCTTTCCCACTCGCGGTTCCGCATATGGTAATAAACATTAAAATTTGAGCTGCGATTTGAACATCCGTTCAAGAATATTCTCGGCGGCATATCCCATTCGTAAACTGATCTCTGTCATAAAAATTGAAACATAGTTGTATAAAAAATGAGAACAAATTGTATTGTTCTACTTAAAAATTTGGGACTTAATCTTTTAATGATGTAATGGAATTTACTTGAACAAGAAAGAGGGAGCAGCAAAAAGAATGAAATCCAGGAGTACATAATTCTACTTGTCATCCTTTGCTTTCCAAAGATTTTTTAAATTCTTCATATTTAAAAAGATTGTCTCTCTAATATCGTTTAAACTAAAGGTTCTACAATCAGAGTCTGGTTATAAGATAGCCAGTTTAATTGCTTCGCTATGTTTTGATATGTCATCCAATCCCTAAGAGAGAGAAAGAGATAAGATAAAGGAGAAAAAGTATGAGAAAGAGTTAAGGAATGTATATCCTTTTCTCTCGTAGGATTAAATCGCCTCATGGTCAGACTCTGGTTGCAGGATCCCCGATTTTATCAGCTTATGAAATCTGTGCTTCCTAATATTCTACCGTCGCTCATCGTATAACTTATCATTGGCTAATGAATTCTTATGCTTTTGTGTTTCATAGAAGAGTATTCGGATCATCCGAACGAGGTGGTGAAGAACGAGGAGTTGACGTACAACGGCGCAAGTTCGTACGCTCTTACGCGAGCTCGGTACACGCAGAGTCTAATCCTGGCGACGTGCAGCCTGCTGATGAGCGCGTTGCTGCAGCAGCTGCTGCGGTGAAGCGACAGCACCGGCCATGTACGAGGACGTCGTATATCCCATGCGTCGAAACCCCTTCTTCTGTGATTATCCTACGTTTAATTGATTTCTTGAGAGGCGCGCGAGACACACACGCGCGTATCTCGGCCGTCCCTCGATCGTAGTGAGACACGCACGATCCATGGTCGCGCCGACTCGAGAGATAGCAGAGAAGAGAGAAAAGACGGAGAGAACGAAAGAGAAAAAAAAAGACGAAGATGAAGAACGAGACAAGCAGAGCCACGTCGAGAGAAGAGACACGCACGACACACGAGCGGCAACGCCATATTAAATACAATTAAGGAACTAGCGAAGTTCTAGGGTGGAATACCGTAGAGCGAAGAGACGAGGATTGGGCGGGAAATAGAAGAGAGCAGAGAAGAAAAGAGAAGCGCTACTACTAGACACTACTTATAGTACACGCCCACACTATTATCACTACTATAAATGGTAGTCGTATTGGTTGTCCTTCTTATCATTACGCTAACTGTAGGTATTTATTCGAATATGAGAGAAAGAGAGATATGAGCCGAGAGTCGTAACAGCGTGCTAAGTATCCTCGACCGAGAGCGAAAAGTGTAGGCGAAAGGACGTCTATTATGTATTAGTAACCAGGGCTATGTAACGAATAACGTCAGATCGCATTCATCATTGATTGATCGAGCGAATCTTTAATTCGAGGAAGAATGCCGCTTGGACTCGGCCATCGACGACGAACGGTCCTTCGTTAAGGGGTCCTCGCTCGGGGCCGGCAAGGAAATAGTTTGTCCTGAGTGCGATCACGCAAGCGCGCCGTGCCTCGAGAAAAGAGTACCTGAAAATCCTTGAATGCTTTCGGTTCGCAGCCAAGATGACAATTCGGGAGCGAACGATCGCGATCTTTATCGCCGAGCGGCTTCCGAGACCCTCGTAGAGATTACTTGGACCCTCGAAGTCGTCGACGTAACGCGCCCTAGTTCCTCGATGATCGGAACGACTTGTACCGGGCGAAGGATCAGAAGAGTCAGAAAGAATCGTCTGGGATTAATATCGTGTCTCTCGCGCGGGCTGATCGCCACGGCCGCCCGGCCAATCGCAGGACGCCGAGGACGAAGGATCATTCGAGTTCGCATGCGAGATCGCGAGTAGGATAGTTAGCACGCGTGTAAATAAATTCCTAATGAATATGTACAAGTGGCTCTTGTGGCTGCCTTGTATGTCGCTGACGACAACGGGGAGTCGGGGAGATTTAAGAAAGAGTGCCGTATTTCTAGGTAAATCTTACAATATGAAACGAGAAAGAAAGAGAGAACGCATGGATCAGAAAGTGTGAGCGTGTATGTGCATAATGCGATTATTATGTGAGCACCGTGCTCATCGAACAAATCGACACGGAGCCACGAACTTATGCAAATTGCTGCCACTACGACAGGTCTAATTGCATCGTTGTCACGAGTCAAGGATATAGCATATAGTATCGTTGGCCGTTGAGTAAGGAAAGTAGCATAGATAAAGCGAGCGAGCGAGCAAGCGAATAGAGAATATTGTGCGAGAGAGAGACTGAGTCGCGAATCAAGTAAAAGACAGATTTGTATAATAGCTGTACCATACTGAGACTTCTATCTATAGATCTGTATCATATTTATTATCCGCTATCATTACGAATATTCAACACTCGATATTCTATATTTGCTAGTGAAATATCAAATTTAATAGCGAACAAATTAACGTACTGCCGGCGCCGGGGGTGAAGCGGTGATCGCGGCACGAACGAGCCCCCGGAGCCAATTTCCCGTTCCCAACCGTCATTTGTTGTTTCCCTCGTTTCTGATTTCGTTCAGATTATCGTAAACAATTATGTTTCTATTCATTACTATATACCATGTCTAATTAGTTGATCGTGTTTCCGATTTATACCAATCTTTTTCTACGTTTTCCCTTTTTTTATTATTCTATTTATTATTCACACATTACCAGGGAAAAAGACTTGTGCGTGTACACGTTTCATGCATATACACTCGCGGATTCACCTTTCGCGTGAAGCCCATGCATGCGTGCGTGGCCGCGGCACGCAAAGGACGAAAGACGAAGCAGTGAGTAATTTTTCGTTCGTGTCCACAAAAAAATACAATTGCGAGAACGCGACTGCACTAACGAATTATTGTAAATACGAATTTATACGCAAAAAATGAGTACCATAGCGAGACGAGAGGATGCATGATTGCGTATTTACGAGTACGTGTGAGAGAAAGAGAGAGAAAAAGAGATCCTTATTCACAGAATCTTAAGTAGTAAAATGAGAATTTTTACGCATTGAAGACTACTCGACGCAAACCGATTCGCTTTCGGAAATTCATTCATAGTTCATTGTCCCCACTCGCGTCTACGATCGCGAGAGCTGCGAATAACCACAATTAGCCCAAAATAATATGTTCGCGAAATAAACGAAAGCTTCAGCAACGATATTGTAAGTTTGAGCGTTATGCGATATCCATTGGTTTGGATTTTTCACTTCTGTTTTGTTGCTGCAACAGCAATTAGCGACGAGTGAGCTAGTCGACGTCAATCTTTCACGGTTTCAATTTATGGTTCGATCGTTGATTCGGAACTCACATGTCTCGTTTAGATAAGCGACGTTAAGCAAGATGTATTTGCAGACAATCATTATTGTATTTGAAATTTGTCAGATTAAGAGTGACTTATTTATGTTATGTATACTCGCCATCCTCGATCTTCCTGGTTGAAATGTGCTGATGCAATTGTCGTTATAGTCAGTACAGTAATCTATAATCATTTATTAATAATAGATGTCAATTGTTGCATCTACATTCGATTCTTTAGATATTCATTTGAGCTATGAGCACTTGTGAATACTAAGGATACTTTTCAGTTTCTTTCAACCAGAGTTCTTGGTACGCACCTAACATTTTATAGAACCTCGGAATTCACTTTGCGAACGAACACGCTCGCTCGTTGCACCATCAGTTGCATTGTTGGGAATTGCGAAAGTATCACGGGACAGTCAATCGAATTTATTTTTAAGTGATGGCGAAGGATATAAACGGAAATAGCGCCGCTCAATCGATCGTTCGCACGCGAAAGGGCGAAAGGGTACATGGATTCACGATACACGCTGGGTACTCATTCGCGCAGACGATATAAGTGAATACGTTATAACAATAATATAGACTCGAATTATTCGACATAGAAAATAGACAAGGTCGCTCACTGCAAAACTCATTCCTCTTTTTTTTATTTTATTTCCCCCCTTTTTTTGCGTCCATCATCCACCCATCCACCGCACGTCCACACCGTTATGTACACCCACAGACCCGTGCCGCAGACCGCGAGACGTGAGGCGTCCTGCTGCCTCGACGAGGAAAAGAAAAAGTATTTTTTTAACAGCAGATAGAGGGAACGCATCTGCGATGGGTTTGTTTGTTCAGAAACGTATTATGTAAATAGATGTAACGTGCGCGCGTACGCGGGAGGATTCGACGCCGCCTGTATTAACGAGTCAGATCTATATTACGGTCCGCGCGCGCGCGCGCGAGATCCGCGGATCCGTCGATGCGAGATTTAAACGCGTGTAAATAAACGTCCGAGATAGGATTTAAAGGGGAAAAAAAGAGAGAAAAGAGAAAAACGAGAACAGGATACGCTTCACGTCCATCCCGAGGAGGTCTGAGTTCCCGTCTGCTATTACGTTCGGTAATGCCACTTCACTTACGTAATCATCCACTCGTGTGCGTGTGCAAGAGAACAAGAAAGGATGCGAGGCTCGCGCGCGGATGTCTCTCCTGTTCTCCCTCTCTCTCTCGGGGCGAGGGGGGACACGCCGCGCGCGTTCTCACGCGTCAAAAGAAAAAAAAAATGGAAAAAAAAGGAAAACTTGTTCCTCTCTTCTCGAGATTGAGGGTAAAATATCCGCCGCGCTGACAAGCACGGCCGCGCGGTTTGTAATGAATGAATTAATTAATTAATTAACGAGTTAAAAAAAAAAGAGGATAAAGCGAATTTCGAATAAATATGCGTCGCTGTAAATAAACAAATTAACGATAAAATAAACGGTAAACACGATGAAATTTATATTAAAGTGCATAGCGAATAACGAGATAGGTTTCTAATAACGGTTTATTATAAAAATAAGAAAAAAAATGTGAATGTATGTTGATGTCTAAGATTTTTAATGAGAATGGAGAGGACGCAGAGCGGTTAATTGTAAACTACACGATTACCACTATCCGTAACCGGAGTACGCAAAGTACTAATTAAACAGGAAAGCAGGCTCAGAGGGCGGAGCAACACTTAGCCAGATCGTGATTTCTCACGTTGCATATATTATTTTGTAACCGGAGCGTACAGGACCCATACATACACACTCTCGACGTCACGGCTAGCATACGCGGCATCTCTATCGCGAAACGCGGCGACGGACTCGTTCTTGTGAGTCGTCACAAAAAGTCGAAAAAAAATTTTGATTAATACTCGCGTGTACAACTAATCAAGAGGAGGGAAACGACGAGAGGAAAAAAAAACGCTGAAAAGCGGTAGATAAAAAAAATAACATTTTTATTTAGCTTCCTCTCCGAGAGACGCCGATCTCGATCCGTAGATCCCATTAATTTCGCTTCGAGTCCGATCAAGGCTGTCCGGGCACGTTTTTAATAGCGACCATCCGTTTTTGCGACACTCTTTCTCGCGCGGACGATTATTTTGTCGAGCGCGGCGCGTCCTGTGATTAATGAGACGCGACGTTCGCGCGGCCGCGATATACTCGGAATATTAATTAAAAATCTCGTCGGTGTCTACGAGCCAGGGCTCGTTAACGAGCACGCTCGTCGTTTCCGCGCGTCGCGCCGCGCCGCGCCGCTCGGCTCGGCCGCCGCGTATGGTATCCTTGGAACGGGACCTTATAGATTGCGTGTGTTCACCAGTATGCACATTCAGTACCAGTCGTTCATTACGAAGCATTACAGGATACAATACAAAGTAGCGTAGCGTTCATAACGGTAGTCCACTATAGCGAAATAGTATTTAAACGAGCAGCCGCCGGTTGCAAAAGAAAGAAAGAAAGAAAGAAAACAGGAAAATATCGCCATAATCAACCGAAAAAGAGATAGAACAGCGCATGGAGAAAAGAGGGAAATAAGCGTAAATAAATTTTTCGTGTAAAGGGTAGACGTAACAAGCGGACGCAAGACACATTACGCGTAGACGCGGAACCGCGGAAACTGCGCGAAAGATCGCATACGCGTGATATGGGGGAGAAGGAGAGAGAGAGAATGAGGCAGAGCGAGAGAAAGGTGATCAAGAGCGCGAGGGGAGATAAGGGTGAAGCACACGGTATATCTAAAAAACCGCGTTCGTGTAAGCGCAACGTACACCACGCGTGCAACGTGGATGTATGAGAGTGAAAAAGAACGGGGGGGGGAGGGGAGGGAAAGAGGATGTACGTGATCTTACGCGAGGGAGCGTAGGCTCGTCGGTGTTACACAATTTATGTAGGTATATTCTATATGTATGTCGATATATAGCGAAATATATATCGATGGCAAACGAAAGTAATTTAAAAAGTGGAAAGGAAGAAATGGAAAGATTTCGTGCGTCGGGCCGGGGGGGTTGTAAGCTGTATCGTATTTCGTTTCGAAACATCCTGTACGAATTCATCCCTGTTTGCTCGGGAGAGTCGGAGGGACAAGACAGTCCGAAAAAGAGACGCTCGCCAATCGCGAAATCGCACAGGAAAAAAAATTAGTATCAGATCAACAATCATTGCCTCATGTGTAAGCAAGAGTCTCTAAAATCTTCTCGAAAGAATTTGAAAGAATCTTAAATAGACATAACTTGCTTACAAGGACGGAACTTTTGACTTTTTTGAATGTAGAGTACAATTTCATTTAAATGGGAGAAAAAGGGGGTGATCTCAACATGCAAATATTCTTTTCTCTTTTGTTGTAACGTGCAACGTGGATATCCCCCTGATCAAATATTGCTTTTTTGTCAAATTACTTAAAATTTAAAATTTGTAAAAAATTAAAATATTGGCAAATTTTTACGGGATATGGAGGGATCGTAGAGAGATACCTGTTAGCATTGGTAATATTAAATTAATTTTTAATTTAATTTCATGATGACTGTTGATTTGATACTAATTTTTTTTTCAGTGTGTCGATTGCATCAATTTCTCAAATTTAAGCATCCCGCGACTTTCGTCCGCTTTCAATATTTCCCGGGTATTTGTTGCCGCAATAAACGTCACGAGTCAGAATTATATAGTTTCGGTGATTAAAGAAAAGTGTTTCTTAACGCGAGCAATATTTGTCTTTCGATTTAATGAGCGCCGGTTACATTACACTCTTCGCTAAATTATTATCGTAATTCACGGTGAATTGTGTATCGAAGTTAAGAAGCGGACCGTCCTATCTTACGATCCTGCTGTTAGTACAAAAACGAGATATACGCACCGAGAAAAAAAAATTGTTAAATTTTTCAACTTGATTAAATTTGTTCAATTCAAATATCTTGTATTTAAATTAAATATATAAATGCTTGAACTGAAGAAATTTAATTTGACTTAGATACATATACATTTGGAGAAATTTAATCAAGTTGAAAAATTTTGTCAACTCAACAATCAGTTTAGTCAAATTAACTTTTTTTTTCTCGGTGCGCGATTTATTCCACTTGCGTCACATAAATCGCGAGCAAATAACAGTATTTGACAACTGATCCGTCACTTCGGTTCTATTTAACCCTCCGTGGTTCAACTGGAGATTTGAAAACATAGATAACTTTTCACTTTCAAATTGAAAATTGAATAAATCTTTTGCAACTATTTTGCATGATTTACTTATATTCGAGGATGTTAATAACTACACATATCGGTCTCAAAAACGTGGAAGGCTTTATCGACCTAAAAGACGTGGTTCCTAAATCTTAATACATTCGCGCTTTCTGCCTATTTTAATTGAGCGCTCAAACCTGACCATTATACTTCACGCCATGAAAAGAGGCCTAAAAACTTTCATCTAAAAAGAAACGTTTTCAATCAATTTAATATTCCTGCTATTGTTACCAAATCTATAACTAAAGAACACTAATTAATATAAAAAAAAACTCAAATAATTTCTTTAATAATATAAATATAACATATTTTTCATTTGTACGTATATATTACGTCAAGTATAATCGAGCAAAACAACTATCCTATTCGAAAAGCAATTCTTCCCGAAATAAGCTGCCATATTTAATAATCGTCATCAATTTTCGATTCAATACTTAATGCGTGACTAATAGAAAGCAGATAAAACTGGAAGCAATCATCCATATAAAAAAGACCAATCATTTTCAGTACATCCGAAGAATAAAAAAGAGGAGAATATTATTTCAACGATTTTGACAGGTATTACTATTGCGTGCGTTTGGTAAACAACGAATTTTTCCGTAATAAACGTACGACTCGCGTTTCCACTGTGGGCTATGCAATATTCTCCACATCGGAGGATTAAGGGCTGTCGATAAGCGCGACGTGATGTCGCCGTTGATAATTTTAAGTTTGCTTTAATATTGTAAAAATAATTATATTCTTCGCACACGCAAGCTACTTTCTAGTCGACACAGTTATGTGTTCACTATATAATAGCTATAAGTTTCAGTGTCACATTTTATATAACGTGAAAGTTGCAGCAATGTTGTAGTTACATTATAATCTCGCCCTTTTTCAAAAGTACGATGATGATACATTTACATCATCTTATTACAATTAATTACCTTTTTGCGTAAAGTTTATATAGTTTTAATGTTTAAATTCTATGTTGAAGCATCACATATTTGTTACATAATTAATATGTAGTGTTTACACATTTATATAAAAAAAGCAATAGATACAAGTAATTATAAATATCACGAAATATTTGTTAGGTCTTGTTTATATAAAATATTATTCCCCCAAATTATATAGCGGTTACAAATTGTGTCGACTGGGTTTTGCCTTCTATTTTGTTTTGTACGAACACACGATGAAGGTAACGCAAGACCCGCTTTATTCGTGATAGCGTAACTGACATTCAAATCTAACGTACGTAAATCGTTAACGCACCGTTCAAATGTTTCTATATGTAAAGTTTCTCGGACTGTTATGTAAGAGATCACACACAGTAAGCAAAAAAAAAATAAATAAATAAATAAGGTAATCGCGGTGAGAATAGCACGAACGTTTTCAACATATGGTTCATTCTTTCCTGCGTTGCATATCTGACGGAGATTCAGTCGCATTACGCTTTAGGAGTTACGTTACCATGCGCATTTGACAATTTCCTAAACGAGGAAATTTCACGGAGGCTAACAGCGGGATGTAACATCCTCTCGGAATAACACCGATCCATATCTAACGTGCAACGAGCGTCAATTGCATACCGAAGACGCGTCTCTCTCCGCGATCATTGTAACACTTCCGTTTCTTTCGACGACGGAAGAAAATCATCAGCGTGCAATGTACGGCGAAGTACGGAGTTGGACGTGTAAGATTAGTATTTTCGATAGCAATAAAACAATCGCTCTCGACTGCCGTGCAATGAAGCAACAATATCTATCGGTTTCGCGGATATCTGTTAGGAAGAAAAAAAAAGAGCACATTTCGTTGCGATAGGAATAAACGGAAGAGCAAGTGATTTATCGACCAAGAGCAACGGAATAAGCGCGCCCGCGCCCAACTCCGCTTCGCGCTTGCGACAGAAAGAGCGTCGTCGGGTTTCAGGCGGTTTTGTCAAACGCGAGGCTCATTTATTATTAGATTCTAGATTAAAGGCGACTCTTTGATACTTTGATAAATCTGGCTGGTTTCCAAGGCGAGTGAATTTACGAGGGAAAGACTGGCAATCAGCGCGGGGACGCGAAGACCCCGCGAGGAGTGCGACAAGGGAGGTAGGAGTGCGACAAGGGAGGTAGAGAAAAAGAAGAGGCACTCGTCGCGCAGAGCGCGTCAATTTACACACACACGTATCAACCGCGTCAAAGGCCGAACAATTAAATGAGACGGCAAGGAAATTAAAAAATAAAACAAAAAAATTGAAGTGAGCCAAATGTGCGAAGGGGAAAAACAAGATCTGCCAAATAAATTCCCCCCTCCCCTCACCCCTGAGTCTGCCTCACAGAAATTACTTTATAAGTGCTACAATATTCCTAGAATATTATACGAATATTATTAAAAATTAAAATAATATTAAAATAATATTTCGAGAATATTATTCAATATTTTTAATATTATTTTAATATTTATGGGAACATTGTATTAATGTTATGTCCGTTTTTATATAATATTTTTACTACATTATTTCAATATCCGTGGAATATTATAAAAATGTTCTATGAATGTTATTGTGGTAAAAATTAATGTAAATTATTATGCATAAAATGTTCACAAACATAATTATTACATTTAAAAGTTATAATATTCCCGGTAAATTAAAATATTAAAGTAATTAATATTATTTACTTCTCATATTCATATAATATTATCAGTGAATACATATAACCATTTTTATTAATATTAAATAATATTTCAGAAATATTATTTAATATTAAATAATATTGTAGCGCTTATAAGATAATACCAGCCTGGAGAGAAACAGGGAGATATTTAATCGAGCATATTTTTGCGGAAAACTATGTCGCTTGAGGACCCTTAAAAAACGCACCCGAAAAACAGCACCCTCACGGCCTGGAGAGAAAGAAAGCGCAAAGCAACGTCGGTGAAAAAAAAGGAAAAATAAATGAACGACACGACGGAAGGGTGGTGTGCCCCGAATTAAGGATGGCCTATATATCGCACTCGTTTGAAAACTTATCGCAAGAATGCACAAGAAGTAGCGTACACTCGCTGTACTACTGTTTGTTGACTCGAATAAATATGCGGATTAAAGTCGGTTTGGTTTATATGTACACGGTGAGTCCAAGATTCGTGCGCAAGTGGAACACTGGCGTGATCGTTCCAGACGTGGGAATTCGGTCTTACAAAGAACATTATAATTGTCGCGGGGAATCGAACCATCGAATCGGAATAAGATGAAGCGAAGAGAACTGCGAAGAACCATCCCGAACGAACGCGAGCGTTCCATGCGGCGATATTGTTATTATACGAATGTACTCAAGACGGCATGGTATACAAGACTAAAACAAGACCTAAAATAGGGACATAATATTTTATAACTCAACTTTTGTACAGAATAAATACTTGTACTGTGGACCAATATTTCTTTCATTTCATTCACATCAAAACCATCGAATACGTAAATTTTACATAGCGTCAATATTATAAAGGCAACAGTTGTTCTTGTTTTAAAAAATTCAATACTACGATTGCCATAAATATTTCTATCAAATTAATTTTATTTCTTGTTTTATTTAAGATATTTATGTTTTATAAATATAACTAAAAGTGTGATAGGTAAATAAAGCTTTCCATGATTTACAAAAATATTTATAAAACTGATCTATATGCAGAGCTAATTCTACATAAATTGATCTAAAGTTATTTATTTGTTTTTTGTTTATGTACTAGAGGTATGATAACAACAGCGTTTTTTGCTTCAGGTATTTGCCACCATCTACCACTCCTATGTTCTTTACCTACAGCAGCAATAAGGTGATTCCCATTGGGAGTGAATGCGAGTGCATTTATGAAGCCCAGTAATTTAACTTCAAACAACGGATTTAAAGATCGAAAGCCCTCACCGCATTGCCACAACTTGATCGTACCATTTCGCGATCCTAGAAATCGCAATTAATATTAAAAAAGAAAAAAATATGGACACGGACACAAAGATATAAGATAATGCACCTGATGCTACTAAATCTGTATTCAGTAGTGTAGCGATACTGGAAATACACATCGGTTGACCATTGGTTTCGTCCTTTTCATGTGCTTCCAGTACCGAACATAGTGGCTTCTTCTTCAAACACCCCCAAAGGCAAAGTTGTCCGTCATTCCCACCGCTGAAAAAATGCTCTTCATTGATGAGTTTGACCACATCAGTGCTATTACCGACGCTATGCGCATTAAATATTAATTGCGACTCTTCGACTATTTTCCATATCCTAATAGTCCCGTCGTAACCACCGGTCGTGATAGCGCGTTCTCGCGACAGGGCATCGATAGATGTAATAGCATTCTGATGTCCGAATCTGTAAGAGAAGCGATACAATTAGAAGTAATTTGAAGTAAAATAAATTCAATATAAATAGTGGCTGCCAAAAATTTTTAACCAGTGAATAATTTTATTTCATTACTCAAGTAAAGAATTTTTATAAATAAAGATCTAATGTACATAAGTGATAAAAATATATGTATTCTAATCTAGTAATATCGTGTTTTGAAGTTAATTATAGAAATGATTCTATTAATTTATAATATAAATTAAGTTAGTCATTGGCTAAAAATTTTTGAAAGTTACTGTGTAAAGTAAAAAAATACCATTAGATTGGCAAAGTTACCTACAAAGATTCAACATAAGCCATATCGTCTAAATTCCAAACTTTCACGCTTCTATCTTCGGATGCGGAATACAACGTGTGAGTATCCTTACGGAATACCAATCCAGATATAAGACCTCTATGACCTTGCAGATCCTTTATGTGATCGAGAGTATCGCCAGAAAATATTTTTATATTTTTACATCCACCATCTCCTACTACCTACAAAGAAAAAAAACTTATATTATCATTTTTTTTATAAGAAATAAAAAAGATTTCGTTTCAACTCACAAGAAACTTTCCGTCTGTGCTAATTGCCAAACATCGTACAGATTTTATTCCAGGTTTTGTTTTCCCTCTGTCTCCTCTAATTGCTTTTAATTTAATCTTTTCCTTAACTGACCCTAATAAATAATTGCCAATTTATATTTCACAATAGTATCTGACCAGTTAATTATTTTAATTGTTATATATAATTATTTTTAGCTTTTATTATTTATTTAAAGCTAATTTATAAACTTACATTTAACTAAACTGCCGTCTTTAGATCCTGAATATAATATATTGCCATCACTAGAAAGACAAATGCAAGTAATAGACGACTTGTGTTCTTTACATTTCAATATTATAAACTCATCATGACCAACATAATTTGCCGCTATAGTTTTTCTTAATCGGCCCTTTTCCTCTAGATATTCATCACGCAATCTCCGTGCAACTGCACCCTCTTCAAATTCTGCTCTATCTTTTTCTAACAGAAGAAAAATATATTACATATAATCATTTCTTTCGTTTGAAAATAGTATAAAACAAAAATATTTTGTCCAGTATTGTACCTTCTTCTTCAATTTCTTGAAGATATTTCTTTGCAAGTCTCAAACGTTTCTCTTGCGCAGTCTCCTCCTCTTCCTCAGTTTCACTTTCTGCTTCATTTCTGTAAGTGAGAATTTTGTAATACTCATATGGACTACCACACTACTGTTTAAATAAATTTAATTATTGTTACCCTAAATTTTCTTCTGCAAATTCTTCATCTGTACTGGCAATACTCTCATTGTCATTGAATTTGGACTTCTTTGATTTTCTTGACTGTTTTGTAAACTGAGCTGTAGACGTCTTACTTAAGTGACCATTGTGCTAACATGATAAAATTATAATTTACAAAATTAATAGTAATCAATACATTAAATTGTACACAAGAAAAAAAATTACAAATATGTTGCCTTATATATATAAAATACATATTCAACTTAATTTAATATTTTGCTATCTTGTAACTTGTAATGATTTTTTTTTAACAAATCAATGCAATATGTAAATATTCAACAAGTATCAGAAGAAATACAATATAATCATTTTGAAAAAAATTGAAATTTAACCTCTATGCAGAAGAGAAAGCAACACTTTCGAAAAGAGACTAAAATAAATCACTTACTTTACGCTTTTGTGTACCACCTCTTCCTCGATTATTTCTTATAAAAAAAGACATTGCAATAACAGAAAATAATTATTGTAAATTAATAACTTCTTTAAACCACGTGCATCACAAACGATTGTTTTAAGGTGCTTTTCACGTAGTGACTAAAGGCCCTATGAAAAGAGACTCGCCAACTCGTCACGTAACAGTACTCTGATTGGCTAGAGTATGGATCGCACATCTGTGCTTCAGCCAATCTTCATAAAGCATAGATATGCTGGACCAATGAATAACCAGCATTAAGTCGCCATATTGATTTACAAAAGATTCTCATTGGTTTATTGATTTATGCTATGCATTTCATGTGTGATAGGCTTTAAGCCCATTCTAGGCTATGTTCAGATTTCTCAACTGGGTGCAACCAGACATCATTCTATCTCTGTTTAACATTCGGTAAATAACAAAGATAAAACAACATCTAGGTGCACCCGGGTGGGGAATAGGCCTGTTGCTGCCCTTTTTGAATTAATTTCTTTGTCGTCTCTCTCTTACGATCAAATATATATTTATCTCGAGTGCAAAAATTTTTGGGGATTTCAAGCAACTCGAACAAACCTAATCTGAACACAGCCCTACATAAATGCATAAAAGGTTGGTTTATAATAGCTGTTACCGTAAGCAATCGTCCAATCATAGTTATATTCTTCTATAAGTTGATTGTGATTGGCCAATTCTTACGGTAACAAGCGACCAGAAGAAATTTCGCATTTAACAGCAACTATTTGATCTAAATACAATTAAAAAAATTGATTAGCGAAAAAATACAAATATTAAAATAACTGATGTAGAATATGCCAATTACTTTAATTATAAGTAACGATTTAAAGTAAATAAAATTTTAAAAATGTGCAACAGTAATCACTATTGCGTTCCCATATCTTTTGTTAAAATGTGCAGCAAAACTTGTTGAAAAAATTGATTAAAAATGATATATATATATATATATATATATATTTTGCTAACACATGTATTATGAGGAACAAATAAACTTTTCTGATTTTTCTTCATATAATAAAAAAATGTTTGCTTAATGATATCAACATAAAGAAATTGCATAATTAATGAATGTTCTCAATATAAATGCCATTTATTTGCAAAAATCATTCAATTATCATATGAATTGCCATATATTAGTTTATCTTCGGTATACCAACTAATAAGTGATTCTTAAGTGTACACGTTTCTGGATTTAATTTAGCAAGATATACTTTGTACCCAAATTGTTCAGCAAACAGCTTTCTGTCCGTGTCTATAATCGTCATACATCTGTAACCTTGTTTAGTCTTAATATTCCGTTCGTCATGCGTTTGATCCGCTGCATGACTCAAGTATGAGTATTCTTTATTACTGATATGCTCCTTGAAAGCATCGCTCTGCGGATATGTTATCTGATGACCATCCCGCAGCGCGCCATAACAGCAAGGGCAACTCACGAAAATCGCATTTTTTCGTATACAACATTGAATAACCAGATCTGTCGCCAAACCGCAACCGTGTAATGACATGCCAATGTCGAAATCACCCTTAAAAAAAGTCAAGTTACATTGACAAAATTTGACGTTCGTTAACTTCAACTTTCGTACTCTTTCCTTAGCTCTATTTAAGGACTCCTCTTTATTTTCTAGCAGAATAACCGTGCAACGAGGCAGCAAGTATGCTACCAATATTCCCAAATGGCCGCTACCCGAGCAAAAATCCACAATAGTATTACCCGCCTTCGCCAATTTCAGAACAGGTTTGCATAAATTCTGCAGTTGCTCTTGCTTTTGCTGCAGCCTCGTAGGTGGCAATGAACCGCCTGCTGGTGTGGCCTCAAAAGGGACATTAGACCAATCGAGATTTATCTCTGCGCCAAATGGTCCAATGTCGAGCTGCATTAAGATTTTCATTCCTTCGACCAACTGCAACGAACGTTCTATATCCTCTTGCTTTGTGTAAATGCGGTTTCTCGGTTTGTATCGTTTAGGATCTTTCTTGTACAAGCTCTCGTTTACTACAACTGGAAGCGTATACTGGAGAACGTCTGAAAAGCTTGTTGATGAACGTAAACAGCTTAGACATCGCATTATGAACTGATCTGCTAACATTACATTGTACCATTTGGTAGTCAGTGGTACTAGCTCAGATATCATCTGGCTCGGAAACATATTCAGCAGAATGTGCATGCACACAAATATAATTATGTCAGATAACGTAATATACACATTTTCCACGTACTTGTGTTCTGGCAGATCTGTCTTATCCCATTTAGATATATCGAGCGCAGCGAACTTTTTGGACATTGTATACTTGTACAAATTGTGCAGTCTAACTGGTTGAGACATGTGACACTCGAATCTAGCTAAGCTAACGGGCAGTACAGATTTCTCCAAATTCTTTGAGTCCAAAGACTTCAGAGTTAAAATTAAATCAACCTCACAAAATTTTGTCCACACACTTGACTCGGAGCAAGCAATCAAACAGGAATCCTTAAAGCCTAATAACTTAGTAGTATGCAATGAATATTCTGGGGCGCTTTTTACAATTTGTCTTAATACTGTGCACAAACCAGCCATGCAGCTGTCATTCGCAGTGACAATCGGTAATTCGCACAGGCTCGCGTAGTAAGGTATTTCATTTATATTTACAATCTTGTAAACGAAATTCGTGAGATCTATCGTGTACGCTTGTTCGCTTAAATCTTGCTTGCTCGGTATTAAATTGATGCTAACTGGAGACTCGCAATATTTTATAGTAAATAGCGTTACTATCGTTTCTATCGGAGCGAGACACAAGTCCTTCGATATAGAATATATCACTAAATACACCTCACTTATAATTTCTTTCTCCATGTCTCTTTCTTAAACAAGAGATAAAAAAATAAAACTCACGTTTTTAACTCACTGCATTCACACGCTAATTCGCAATTGTCTTGCCACTTTCCTGATTATTCTCTGTCTTAATATATTCTCTCTCCAATACACAGTGAAGCAAGAAATGATCGCCGCGGCGAACATGAAACCTTCAAATTTCCAAAATGCTCTTTCCTCCAGCCAAGCTACTTTGTCACAACTGTAACATCAATATGCAAGAATATAATATACAATACTATGCAAGGTTAGTCAAAATCATATTAAAAAAACATTGTTTTTTTGTCTAAAATATATTTTTAATGTTTTAAACATGTTTTAAATAAAAATACTTGATTTAAACATATTTTAAAGACAATGTAATATAAAATAAATGTATTTAATATAAATCTACCAATTTTTTAATATAATTATGTCAATCTCATATTACATTTTGTTTTAATGTAAGAATTTAGTAAGTAATTATTATTTTCAAATTTAGTTTTATTTTATTTCTGTGTAAAAATTTCAAAAAAATATAATGAAGTGTTTTAATTATATATTACTTATATAAACATTGGCTGCATTCAGAAAAGACAGCTTTGCAATTGTTATTTTTGAGATTTTTATTTTTAATAAAAATAAACACTAAGAAGTAAATATAATTAAATATTCTGAAAAGAATGTTTATTAATCTATACGAAAATATTAAAATTTAAATAACAGAATCAAAAATATAATTTTTGTTTGTGCTTTCATATATCTTTTGAATATTGTTATAAGATTTGTTATATTTTACAAATAAGATAAATTTTATAATACTTTTGAGAAATAAACATTACAAATAAAAACAACCATACAAATATATTCCTTTAAAATCTATATTGAATTTTTCTCTTATAAAGATGTTTTAGTATCTCTGTTTTGAACATAAATGTTTTACAAATATCAATCCCAGAGCTAAGTAGACATAAAATTCTATCAGTACGTACCTTCTTGTTATAGTTTCACCACTCTTACATTTCAGCACTTCCTTATACCTCGCATGGACACAAACACCAATGCTTTCACTGGCGATTTCGAAAGCTGTGCATGGATGGCACTCGGATATCACTTCGTACTCCTCACCAGAGACACAGGAAGAATTATTCTCGTAATTGTCGACGTAGAGCTTACTCGAGCTATTTGTCCAGTGGCTTTCGATAATTAGCGCTAGAACTGTTAGTCTGTAGGAAATGAAATTACATATTAAAAGTTAATCCAGCAAACGCCCTGTTTAATCCTGGAATGCTACTCATAATTTTTTTACATTAACACCCATATAATTAAGAATTTTTCATACTTTTTTATCTATTTTAGAAGTTGCAAGATGTTAGAATAAATAAACTGACAATATTTTAATAAAAACAAATCTTATTGAATGTTATTTTAAGCTATCAGTTCAATAACAAAAATTATATTAGATTTGTAATACGAGTTAGCACTTGAGCAAAAAATTCACCCACAGTAGCACTCCAGGATCAAACAACTTGTGAAAATACCAATTTGTTATTTAATGCAAAAATATATATGAGAAACTAACCCTCCTAAGAATGTAATACCTAATAACATTCGCTTCTTCGTGCAAGATTCAATCATTTCGGAATTGTACTTTCAATAACCACACTTTGCTTTAATCAGGTTAAGTGTCCATACTAACAAGTTCCATAAGAGAGCCTGTAAATTTGATTTATTTTTTAAAACAATTGTGCAACTGAGTTCTTCATTCTCCCTCCTATTTACTCCTCATTTCTCCTATATATAATTTCGTATAATTATTGGTAATTTCATTTGAAGTGCAGAAAGTACAGCTACAAAGAACAGACTTTTACATAATAAATTAATAGAAAAAGAAAATTTCTAATAATAATTACAAAATGACAAATTGTGCGTATCATTTTTCTCGTTTTATTGTTACAATAACATTTGAAGATAATATGTAATGGCAATTAAGTTACAGGTACGAACGTAAAGCAACAATTCCGATGGGACGACCTAAATGCGAATTTTCATGTGCGAAAGAGCGGACCACGCGACTACCTAACCTCTACGCGCGACGCGCGAGACGGAGAAAGATAGAGATAAAGAAGAGAGAGAAGGAGAAAGAGAAGAGCAGAGTGCGCCAGTGGCATTAGCGAGTCGCGCGTATCACGCATTTCGCGCGTGTTCTTCATAATGCCCGTAAACGTTTCCGACGTCGGCACGAACGCGCGAGCATCATGCGTGTAGGTCCTTGACTTTGACACGCGCGTGATAAGATCGACGCGCGCGCGTCGCCGGCGTGAGTCCGACAAAGCCGCCGATGATCACTATCGTTTACCCGGCAACGGGAGGTACGAACAAGAGAGACAGACAAGGAAAGGAGAGAGAAAGAAAGAGAAAGTCGTCGCAGGTAGACGCGAGTGAGTAAGTAACGAGGAGCGGAAGACTTCCCGGTCGCTCCGAAATCCCATCAGCGTCGGTTTCCGGTTAACCCGGCTGCTCCTTGCTCCCTCCCCGCAGAACAATACGATGAATTGAGGGGGGATATAAGTATAATGTAACGAATTCATCAGCGGGTATCGTTCAAGTTGAGAGCTCAGCGATTCTCTCAACGCAGAATCAACGTATCAACGTCCCATTGTCGATATCCTTTTCTCCCTGCAGAATCCAGGGTATGTGTGCGCGTGTGTGTGTTACTCTACTGTGGCTATTCAGCAATCGCCGTGATCACCGTAATTTTTACAACGGGAAGTGATATGTTCGCGCAGCGACGTTCGCGATCGTGAAGGGACCCCGTTAGCGACGGGCGAGAGTGGAGGGCGACGGGTGGCGGCGACGGCGGCGGCGGTGGTGGTGGTGGCGGCAGCGGTCGCGGCACAAGGGGGAGGCCTTCCGCCCCCTACGCGAGCCAGACGCCGGTAATGAGTGTTTACGCTGCGAGCACGCCGACAGCGAGCACCGCGATATCGCCGGCGATTAATACGACGGAAACAACGGCATCGACGGCAACGAAGCCAACGACGACGACGTCGCCGATAGCAACAACGACGACGACGACGACGATAGCTACAGAGACTACGTCAACGACGACAACGACGACGACGACGACGACGACGACGACGACGACGACGACGTCGGCGGTGGCGGCGGTGGCGGTGACGGCAACGGCGGCGGCAGCGACGACAACAACGAATACGACGACAGCGGCGACGGCACCGGTTACGACGACGGCCACGTCGTCCACGGCGACCGCCGCGTCGCCGGAAGCAGCGACCGGCTGGATCGAGTTCTGCGAGAGACACGCCCGCGCCTCGGCCTCCGACTTCGCCAAAGCATTCTGCGCCTACGTTAGCCTGAACCTGCCCGAGAGCGCCCGCGCCAATCTCTCGCACCGCGACTTCTTACGCAAGTTCGTCGAGAGCTTCTGCGAGCACTTCGAGAGCGAGTATCTGCGCCAAAACGTGAGGTGTGTGTCTCGTGTTATCGTGCGCGGCCGTTGCGCTGTCACGTAGTCATAGTGGAAACCATTAACCTTTCGTACATACGTCAGGAAGTAAACATTGGAGTAATCGCCTTGAATGGCAAACGTTGGGGGAGGAACTCGAGTTTTCTGCAATTATTGTGTTCCGTTCGACACAATAACTTTATGAGATGTGACGAATAATTAGTTAGAGCTTGCAAATTATGCAATTGGTGCTTGTGTTTGGTATAAATTTCACAAAAAAATAAATACAAAGTATTTTTTTAAATAATGGCATATTATACAAGAAAAGGATGATAATCTAGAAATTTGAAATTCTTTTTTCAAAAAAGAAATTGTTAATAATTTTATTATTTTTATAATGTATGTTACAAAAATGAATTTTTATTATATTTTATAAATTATTTATAAATTATTAGTTTTTAAATTATAGAAGTTTGGAGGTTCAAATTATTCATATAAAAAAGTAAATATTGTAATTACCTGAATAACAAATACTGGGGGAGGAAAAAAACTCGAGTTTTATGCATTCTTGTTTGAAACAATATTTATGAAAAATAACAAATGAGTTTGCTAATATAGATGTTTCTGTTTGTTATAAATTTTATAAAAATATATTAATAATAGTAGCAGATTAATCAAGTAAGGAGAAAATGAAAAGTTAGAAGAAAAGTTAGAAGTTTAAAAAAGAATATTCTTATTTCACAAAAGAAATTGTTTATAGTTTTATTTTTATTATGTTATAAGAATATGTATATACCTTTTGTTTTATATATTATATATTATATATATATATATATATATATATATATATACACACATATAAAAGCAAGTAAACACTATTATCATCTAAATTATAAATGGTAGAGGAAAAACTCAAGTTCCATGCACTCTCGTTTGAAAGATTAAGTTTTGAAAAATGGCGAAAATGAGTTAGAGTTTGCAAATGTAGATACTTGTGTTATAAATTTTATAGAAATAAAAATACAAGAATACTTTTAATGATAACATATATTAATTGTATAAGAAAATATGATAACCTGAAAATTTAAAGTTTTTATTGTGCAGAAGGAATTATTCATAGTTTTATTTCTATAATATATATTATGTAAGAATATACATTTTTTTATAAAAATAATTTTTATTTTAAGTTACTTAATTTTAAGTTATCCAATAATAGATAATGGTAACACTGCTCTTGTATTTTTTAGATCGCTATCATTGCATGATACTAGAAGTGTAGTGTCCAATGAAAGAGACATAAACCTTGCAAGCCAAAATACCAATGCACCAATTCGTGCGTCATCGCATGAGGAATTCAGTGACTATTCTGAACATGAGGGAGAGGCAGTGTCGCCAAAGCCTGCTCACAAACCCTTCTTCCGCAGATTATCTTTTAAAGGACTTAAAAAAGGCAAGAGTTTCTTCCACAAGCAGCAGAGCGATGAAGTTGAGTTGTCCCACAGCGAACACCGCAAGGATAAGCACTCCAAGGCCAAGCTATCGAAGATCGTGGTGGAATGTCGTAAAGAGGGAATCGTTAATTCTTTGATGGGGGAGAACATAGATGGGACGCAGAAATGGGAAAAGTCACGGCTAGCTTTGATAAAGGCCATCGGTGGTTACATGTTGGAGTTCTATTCCCCCCCGAAGGCCGTGAAACCACGAAGTGGCGTTTTTTGCTCGGCGATTACGGAAGCGAGGGAGACCACGGCGCTCGAAATGCCGGACCACGAGAACACGTTCGTCCTGAAGACCCAAAACATGGAGTTTGTCATCGAGGCGCACGACTCGAATGACATGAAATCGTGGTTGGCGACGATTAGATACTGCATGCGAACAGTGCAGCAGAGTTCCAGTATCCCTGGCTCTGGACCGAGTGATTCTTTAGGAGATTCTCTGGGCCACGGTTCGTTGGCTATTGGATCCGACAATGATCGATTACGAGCCAACTCGGCGAGTAAGAGTTTCCGATCCGCTAGTCATGAACATGGCGATGACTCGCAAGGCAATCCACCAGAATTACCTCCGAGACTCCACATGCGCAGCAGTAGCAATCTAGAATTATGTTCCTCTCAGCAAGAAATCGAGCAAAGTAAGGAATAAATCCAAATATGAACTACAAGAATAATGTCGTTAGGCAAGTATAACTTGAAATAAGTAAAAAATTTATACATTTGTTTGCCCACAGTGCCTGCTAATGAGGGAGAGCTGGATTTATCGAGTAGTTTACGAGAATATCCGTGGTTTCACGGCACCCTTCCTCGCTCGGATGCCGCGCAGCTTGTATTGCATAGTGCAGCTAATGGTCATGGTGTATTCTTAGTTCGGCAAAGCGAGACTAGAAAAGGCGAATTTGTGTTAACTTTTAATTTCCAAGGAAGAGCAAAAGTAATTTATGTTATCTTTAATTCTTAACAATGAATAATATGCAAACGACTTTACCATTACATGCATTATTTTTCATTGCAGCATTTACGGATGACGTTAAATGATCAAGGTCATTGCCGAGTTCAACATCTATGCTTTCCTGCGATATACGATATGCTTGAACACTTTCGCCAAAATGCGATACCACTCGAATCTGGCGGGACTGCGGATGTTACTTTAACAGAATACGTAGTGGCGACGAATCACGCAACGCGATCGGGACACCATAACGTAGCGGGTAGTTCGAACGTGCAACAGTCGCAAGACAGGAGACCTCCAGCAGCTCTGGAGCCCAGAGAAGTAAGAGTCTGCAGTGGAAGTCTAACTCCTCTTGTGTGAGCGCGAGTGGCCAACACCCACAGTCTGAAGTCTAATCTACAGACAGTGAGTAGATAAACCAGCTAAAGCGCCCGTATTTATCGTATGGTCGATGATACAGAACAGATTTAAATTGGTGTCTGCATTTGTGTAAACTTGCTGGAAATTTGATGAAAATTTGTATAGATTGATATACAAAGTTTAAATGTAACGCAAGCAGTTTATGTATTTTTTTTTATGATACAATCTGATATTTGTTATAATTTATTTAATATATGTTCAAAATATATACACCACACAAAAAAAGTATTATTAAAAATTTCTTATGTTCATA
This sequence comes from Solenopsis invicta, assembly GCF_016802725.1. Taxonomy (NCBI): domain Eukaryota; kingdom Metazoa; phylum Arthropoda; class Insecta; order Hymenoptera; family Formicidae; genus Solenopsis; species Solenopsis invicta. The sequence goes on along the minus strand of NC_052666.1, from coordinate 21,080,548 downwards.
TATTAAAAAAAATTTTTTTTCTAAAATATGTTATGTTATACAACACACTTTTACACCTTTCATTTATTTATTATTTTACAAATAATTTGATTAAATTTGTATATCATTCGTTTAAATATACAAAATTATGGCCGTGTGAAATTTTTGTAAAAAGTTTGGAATGATATAAATGTGTGAGACATATAGTATTCAGAGAAACATGACCGTGGGACAAGGAGCTCGCTTTTAGTGAAAGCTTTTTCTTGAAATTTCTGGTGTGCTTGATTATATTACATGTTATAAGAGATTTATGTTTCAATTTTGCCTCAAGCAATAAAGGAGCGTCCAGAAATATTCACTTTGATAATTTTTAAATTAAATTAAATTACTTGCAAAACATATCAGAAAGTTATAAAAAACAGCATTAATATTAATTGACAGAGCAATATTAATATTCTGGACGAAATATCCTATTTGCTTACATTTACGCAAAAATGTTAAACAAATTCTTGTCAATATTTCTTATGGTGAATCTATAGAATCTGGTATCATTAATAATAGATCATGTAATTTTATAATGTAATGTTAATATGATTATAATATGATTATAATGATAATAAAATTAAATTAAATGGTATTACAATATCTATTCTGTACTTTGATATAAATATTTATATTTATCAGTATTATTTATATTCTTTACAGCACTAATAAAACATGATTTTCTCTTATACTATAGTTTCATTCTCTAAAATATTGACAAGTCTTTTCCTGACACGTATATATTTATGTGTTGTACTAATTCTAAAATCCAGAAACTTTAAGAGAAACTTCTGATAAGATTGCAAGACCAAAAATATATACAATTACTTAATAAGTTGTTAATAAAATAGGTACGCACTTATGGTGGTTCTATAAGAACGCGCGTGGAATCGTTGGAGAGACTAGAGCAACAGAGCACCATTGCAGAACAACAGGGCTCAGCTTCATCCACCGGCAGAGCAGTTCAGAATACTTATAGTTTTCTCTGACGCTGGATTCACGCTAATCCGCCATCAGGCTACAATCCGGTCAGTCCGACGGACTGAACGATATGATGAAGTAACCGCAGTTTTTGTCTCCAGAGAATTGCGTCAAGCCATAAGCCACGACAAAAAGCGCATCTCTTTACTAGTACAAACGAATTGCATTTTTCTTTTTTGGAATAACTATCTTCCAATCATTGACTCTTGCGTTTAGCATTCGATATTATACCTTTATGATTTATTAGCAACATGTTTGCGTATCGTATTTACATCGAAGAAATAGAATAGTCTGCCAACAAAACGAGTCTTAGTTAGCAATAATATCATTTCATAACGTCATGCTCAATTCCCACTCCTAATGACGCCGCAGCATTCCACGGAGCTCCCTTTCACAAGTTTCGCATGTATCTGTGACTCGTCTTTTCATCGAGACCAAACTAATAGTCTCCTCGTATATTTTTATTGAAAGAACAGATATATTTTAATGAAAGGTCCCCTGAGTCGTCGATTACACATCGCTTAATCAATACATGTAACATTGTGCGTAAACGTATGTATGTAATTGGGGTATGATAGTCTCCGAAATCGCAAATTATGGACTGCCAGTATATGCAATCTCCCCCCCCCCCTTCTCCTATTTACGTCTTCGGATCATCCCGAAGACTTGACAAGTGCGCCAAAGCTAAAGCTAAAATACTATTAAATCCCGCTTCGTCTCATGAGTACAATTTATTATACAAAATCGCATTTCAATCGCATTGTCATTAATCCCAATGCTTCGTAGGGCGAATAAATGTAACAGACGTGCCCTATAATCATCGATAACCATAAAACGAGCTGCGATATTTATAAATTATTCCTAGTCCTCGTCAGTGTAAAGATCAATGTATAAATTCCCCCATTTGTCAAGTAAATAACACGAAGAGAGAGAAAAGAGGAGGATACAATTATGCTATCATCCGGGATAAACGGAAAGGACAATGCGTTTCACGCTACAGTAAGTATGATCCCATGTATCCCTACAGAAATAGCAAAAATCGTATTCGATAAGCGTATCGAGAAGTGTATTAACAAATTGTGTAACGACTAAGGATTATCACTAACACCATAGAGCAATATGACTGAGTGTGCAAAAATTAAACTATAGACAAATGTATGGATGAATGGTACACGTATGATAGAAGAGCGATGATCGACGGAGTTGATCCGATTTGTGAAATGCAGAGCAGGCATTCTCAGTACGAGCCGAACTGATTACTGTGATAAGATCTTTCATTCGCACAAGGCATCCAATAAATCCCGCCGCCGTCCGTGCCAGTCTACGTTCTCTCGTTCGTGAGAACAATCATAGAGACAACAGGGACAAATTTATCACACATTTGTACATTTCACTCGCTACTCACCATCTCGAAAGTTGTAAGAATAGAATTTCCATCACGCGGTCCCGAAGCAGGAAAAGAAAAAAATTATGTAGGAAAAGTTATAGTCGATCTGGAAAAATCTGTATCGCCAATTCATCCTTTAGCCGAAATGCTTGCAAAATCATGCTGTAAGTAGGATATGTAAGCTTGTTCCTCGCGTAGCCGCAGTTGAAAAGACAGTCCTGAGGTATACAGAGTTTGACACAACTACTAGGCATTCAACCGTAATACTTTTCTACCTTATGTCAAGATGCAAGGATGAAAATAAAACCTGAATCCCCTGAGAATTCTCTAATGTTACTTTCAATTACCAACCACTTAATAGTGCAAAATGTTTTGTTTGTACTATGATTTAGACTGGGAATTATTAGAAAATTTAATAATCTTTCATAGAAAATGTCAATAATTATTTTATCTTTACAAAAACATTCTCGTTATATCAAAAATATTTTCACAAATTTTTAACTTAAAATAGAAGAGCTTAACTTTTCTTTTTAAACCAGTCTCATTTACGATAAGACAATAAAACACATAAAATAAATTTAAATTTAATTATTTAGTATATATACAAAAATACTAGTATCAATTTTTTAAATAGCTTAGAATATAATTTTTAATAATGATAATTGTGAAAATTTTCAGAATTTTGATGAATTAGAATACTTTAGGAGTACTGAGAAAGTCATCTTTTTTTTTACATTTTTCATATATGAATTCTGAAATATTTTAAGATTTCTCAGTTTATAATTAAAAAAATTTTTAAACCATTTGTTCAGATTTTATATGATTTCATTAGAAATTATAAAATGAGGAATAGAAATCTTGGAATATTTCAAAATTTATATATAGAAACATTTTAGAAAAGATGTAAACATTTCTAAAAAAGTGTTCCAATTTATATAAAAAGTCTGAGAAATTTTCTAAAAAATTCTAAACTCCTAGAAATTCTGAAATTTACATAAATATATACAAAAACGAAATTAAGAAAACTTTCCATCAGGAAATGCATTTAATACTTCAAAAATTGGTTGAAATTTTAGTCTAATTCTTGAATGTTAACAAAACTTAAAATGAATATTTTTCATGAAATTATATGACCTCTGCATTAAATGTTATTGCATTATTTTATAAATCGAATATTGTCTCGTTGTCAGATTAAGATTATTTTTTATCAGACATGAAACATATCAGCCATTTCGATAAACACAATGATCCGCATTCAGAACGCACTTGTAAAGATAACGCGTTTTTTTTTTTTTTTAATTCTATCCTTATCGTTTATTGAATGTAAAATAAAGAGAGAACGACAAAAAAAGCGCGTTAACATCTTTATAAGCGTGTTTTGAATATGAATCAATTACTTTGCAATTGGAAACGATCGATACACAATATACGTGCGTTATCATTTACGGTGCAGCTGCAGGTTTCTGTTGTATGCACATTTTTCTTCCTACTTCATCACTTGATTTGGAAATAACCTACAACGTCGAACTTTGGAGACGTATCGTTACTATGGCAGCTCAGGTAATAAGAAAATGATATTCTGATCTCAAACAGATATAAACAATTCGGGCAAAAGCCAGCGAAAACCTAGATGATATTTGACAAGTAATCTGTTTACAAGGTGCACGAATTCAGCGTCGAAATGACATGCGAGGGATGCTCAACTGCTGTGCAAAACGTACTCAGGAAAAAAGAAGGTACTCGAGAACATTTAAATCGATTTTCGCGGATGTAAAAATATTTTCTTATATAATCCCGCTCATAATCCGCAAATAACATCAATAGCTTTGTAAAACGTTACTTTTGCAAAAATTAATAAATCGTATGAAATTAGGTTAACTCTGTAGTGCTACTTATATTTTCCTTACATTAATTCTCCGTCTGCAATCTAGGTTTTTTTGGCATAAACGAAATTTCACTTAAAAAAATTTTATTGTTCAAATTTCAATTTTTTATTAAGGTTTTTAATTATATGAGTTAAAAAAACTGTTTAGTAATTTAATAGAGATGTTGAAAAGTAACCCTGAATTTTTTTCAATTTCGTGAAAGCCTAGAACTGAAAATTTGAGCTGGACAAAAAAGTCCCACATTGTAGGCAGTGGATTAACACGATTCTGGATGAAAATTCATCCAAGAAAAAAAAAATATTTTACACTTTTTTACAAGTTGCAAGATGTTGGAATAACTGAATTAACACTATTTTAAATAAATTTTAATGGAAATAAAATCTTATTAAACATTATCTTGAGATATCAAAATTTTAATAACAAAATCTGTACTAAAATTGAATTAGCTTTTATTTGGGTAAAAATTTATCCATAGTAGCACTCCAAAGTTAAAATATATAAAGAAATGGAAGTATTGTTCAGATATCTCCAACATATTATTTATGTGATATATAGGTATCAATGATATCAAGATAGATTTACCAGGGAAGAAGGTACTTGTGACCACTGCACTGGATTCAGATGAGATTTTACAAACAATCAAGAAAACAGGAAAGGGTTGCCAGTTCTTAGGGACCCGTTAAGAAAAATGAATGATTTACACTATGTGATTGTAACAGGTGCTGCTAAATATGTCAGGCATATATTATAAGAGAGATATTTTTTACATTGTATCTTTTCTATAAAAAATAAGAAAAATTACATTAATTACTTATTCATATATATAAGTACAAAAATATAGGTACATTTTAGATCATATATTGATATAATTAAATTTTTATTATCTTAAGCAGCTTTCATATTAAAAATTTTTTGAATTTATTATAATTCAACATGAGATATGTTACGTTTTTCATTTATAATATAAAGCTTTGAAATATTGTCTCAGCAAATTTATAATATTTATTTCTTCGTAGCATACATTATGAAACTATTTCTCAATCAGAGTTGATAAAAATAATGTTTTAAACATTTTAAACACATATTATGTGTTTAAACATGCTTAAAACGTTAAAAATATGTAGTAAACAAAAAATTCTTAAAAAAAAACATGATTTTTACCAACTCTATTATCAATAGAACATTTATTATCAAATACAAATATATATAATTATATATGAAACGTCTCTGTTTATTTTGTTTTTCCGTTTGTATATATAAGAAAAGTAATTAAAATTGAAAAATAATTAAGATAATTGTTGGATTGTTTTTTTTTAATTTGAGAAAAAAATTGTCTATATATCATATGTATAACATAATAAAATTGCATGTATAAATTATGCATATTGTACAATATAATTGCAATGTTACTTTTTGTAAAGAAAAACAAGAAAAAAATTAGTAATTGGAATAACATCACAATTCAGACCGAGAAAAGTAAATAGACGGTTATAATAAGATCTGAAATGTTTCTTGTATGATTTTCTTTTAAGATTTTTACATTTTCTAATTCTTCAAACAGTGTGTCATTATTTTTAGTCTCAAATAATTTGAAGTTAAATCAGAAAAGTTAGTCATCAATTTAATACTGTAATATTACTTTTTTTTTTTTTATTTAGTTCAAGAGTTGTGTTTGAGATTGAAAGTAATAGCGCACGGTTCGAAGAATTAGAAAATGAATTTAAAAAATCATACAAGAAACATTATTTTAGCATTAAGATCTTACTATGATCATTTAATAGACTTTCGCGATTTGAACTGTGTTAAGGTAAAAACTTTGCTAATTATTTTTCAATTATTTTTTTATATATGTATGTAGGCTATATACATATATACAATATTTTAGGAGATATTTTGTGTATAATTATTTATATTTATAGTTAATATATATCATTTACTGTATCAATTGAAATTCTGCTTGAAAAATTAACCAGTTGTCAATATTACATATATACATATTGTTAAGAGTGATTAACAATTATAAGTTAATGATTGTAAGCTACAAAATTCAATTTATGAAATCTCTCTTCTAATCTTATTAAGCGTCGTTCTATCATATGAATACTTTGATGTAGTAATTGTACTTGATCACAGAGTACATCTATCTTTTTCATGGATTGGTTAGAAGGTACATCATGTAATATTTCACCTTGTGGAACGTGCACGTTTGCTACATCACGTTTGCTACGTGTCCTTTGAATAGGTTTGATGTTCTTAATATTGATCACTTCCGGTTTTATTTGTCTTGTTAGCGGTTCTTGACTGCTGTCTGATTCTGAATCCAATTTTTCTGATGTGTTTGATAAACACTGAAATGATATCTTATAAATTAACAGTTTCTGATGTTTCTTTTTGATCCTGGAATGCTACTGTGGATGAATTTTCACACAAAATAATAAATTCAATTCAGTAGTTTTTAAAACTGTTATTAAAATTTTGATTAAATATATCTTCTAATAAAATTTTTTTACATTAAAATAGTGTCAGTTAGTTATCATAATACCTTGCAACCTAAATACAAAAGTAAAAAAAATTCTTAATTATTAGAAACATATAAATAGCATTCCAGAGTAAATAAAATGCAATCGTTACTTTCAATAGATTATGTTTATGTATTAAGTTATTACTTTCGCTTGGTTTTGCTTCTTGTGTGCATCTTCATTATGTTCGTTGCTGTCCAATTTTTCATCCACATCATCAGATTTTTCTCTGATGATAGGAGATATTAACTGTTTGGGGATCTCTCCGTTTTGGACATTTGTATACAAATTAAATTTCCATAGTAGAATTTGTTGAGCCGTGCCGCCAGAAGCGAAAAACTCACCATCATTTGAAAATGCTATGGATGTTGTGACAGTCTTGTGTGTAGGTCCCTTGAGAGTATAAATTGGACGGCCTTCTAGTAAATCTAAAATCTAATTGATATTTCTCGTTATCAGATATTACCACGTTTGCAAATAAATACGATAATAATCTATTGAAAGCTATACAGGGTGTCATACAAACTTTTTTCACCTATACTATTTGGCCTTATTAACACATTATATAAGTTTGGTCTTTTCAGATACCCTGCATGAAATCAAAATTTTCAAATACCTTCATTGTAGAGTCACTAGAAGCTGTTAACATAAAGTGTCCCTTTGGATGGAATTTAATCATATTAACAGTCTTTTTATGAGAATTATATCGCTGATATACAGAGTCTGTTCTTAAATCATACAATTTAACACACCCATCCACATTTGCTGATCCAATAGTTGCTCCACTTGGATGAAAGTCCACATACCTAGCGGGAGCTAATATAGCAAAATTTTACTCTAGGTTTAAAATACAAAATTACTTAATGCTCTTAACAAACCTTTTAGCTGATTATAAGTTTTAATACACAATCCGCTGATATTGTCCCATACTTTTATCGTTTTGTCATCACTACATGATACCAAAAGTCTTCCATCGGGAGAAAATTTGACACACATGACCCAATGTGTATGTCCAACAAATGAATTGAAGAAAGTTTTTTCATGTGTTAACCATACTTTTATAGTTTTGTCATTTGATGCAGTAACCAACTAGACATACCAACAATTTATACAAGTTATCCACAACAAATTGGTTAATTAATTAAATACAAGAATTACCTTTTCTCCATTTGGACTAAACTGTATCGATGTTACTGCAGAACTGTGAGCTACAAAATTTGAGGAATGTCCTTTAATTTTAGGAGTCCAAATTCTCACAGATCTATCTTTTGAAGCACTGGCCATAAGGTCTCCATGTGGTGAATAGCACACATCCAGGATACTCTCTTTGTGGCCCATAAACTTATAAGCTGGCTTATCTTTTTTCAAATGCCATAATATTATTTTCTTGTCCAAACTACTTGATATTAGTTGATCACCATTTGGATGAAAGCTTAAGGCTGTTATTGCATCCTTGTGACCTATGAAGTTTTTTTCATATATAGGCTCATTGATAATCTCCTTGTCCTCCATTGTTCCTCCTGGCAGCACAGTAAATTAAAAAAAATAAACATAAAAAATAAACAAATAAAAATCACAAGTGATATAATGAAAGGTAAAGCTTGATTTAAATTGATATATTAATTTTTTATATCGTAATTCAAATTATATTATAAGAATAAGTGTCTATTAGTATATACAATATATGTACTAACCCTCATATATGTAATAAAAAAATTCATGCTACTGAGTGCAGATGATTCTATAATTAAAAAAATATTAAACCAAGGTAAAGACATTACACATTACGTGTTGTATTTTCTTGAATTCTTTATTATTTTAGAATTATACAAATTATAGTGCAAGAGTGTAAAAACTAACAATACTGACTCGTTTAATGCAAATGTGCATTTTATTCGATTTCACTTTTTTGTTTAACTAATATTCTTACTCATGTCTCTTAATTGCAAATCCTACATGAAGTCACTTTTCATGGGAAACAAGAGAAACAAGAGACCATTATTTTGTCTTTCTTTCTTCTGAATATCAAACAAAGGCAAAGCAATTCCTATCGATTTGTGTCTCTTGCTGGAAAACTGGTATTATTTTACTCACAGACGATTATTGAACATTCACACGACGTGGCGGAACTTCAACTGTTTCACCTTTTAAAAACAATGAGAGAGAGAGAGGCTATTTCAAACAGATATCAACAATCACTACGCTGATCAACCAAAGTTCCAATTGTTTCAAACGTTTCAAAGGATATATATTTCGAAAGTGAATAGTTTCATACTGCAAAAAATATTTCAATGGTCCCATTATTTCGATGCACATAAATTCACTTTTAACTTCGATAGTTACCTCAAGAGTTTGGATGCGCTTAGTCGTTCTTAGCATTCTAATTTTAATAAAGGTTTGTCCAAAAAACGCTTTTTTGGAAAGTGTATTCAAAAGCTGATATCTTTTTTATTTAAAAAAAAGGCAACATTGCTTTCTAACACCGTCTAATAGTTTAAGTCTGTCTCCAAATTGCTTCAAATAATAATAGAATACATCCAAGCTCGTTATTCGTTGAACATGTGGGAACTTGATGATCTTAAGGCGCATTTATATTAGAAATGAGGAAACAACCAATCAAAAGTTGCATTGATAGTTGTCAATGGCCGCTTTCAGCAGACCGCAATCGAATGAGCGCTCGCTGTTATTGGTGTATTCTTCTAGATCTAAAGTTTGATTGGATGATCTAAAAGAATACACCAATAACAGCGAGCATTTACTCAACTGTTGGGTCCATCGAACGCTTCCAATGGGAACGCGCCCGTAGAATTGACCGCGCTCGGCGCCGCTCGGGCGTCCTCGGGCGGCTCGGGCATCCTCGAGTTCCCGCGAATCTGCGTATGTACTTGTTGCGTGTCGCAAACCAAACCTTGCGTGCGCACACTTGCGTCGCTCGATTCGTTCGCTGCATTTTTACAGAGACCGTCCGTCGAAAAAGCCGCGAGGCCGCGCCGTCCAACGGAGATACGCACGTACGCACACACACACACACACACGGACAAAACATGGCGAACTATCACAAGCCCGAGTTGAAAATTATCCAGGAGCTGCGAGATATCGCGAACAAATTGAGGATTCACGCGGTCGAGGCCACGCAGGCGAGCAAATCGGGGTGAGTTCGCCTTCCAATACTTTAACCGGTGTGACGAACGAGCACACACGGTCGTCCTGGCAACTACGGCGAACGCCGCCCGGTGGACGATGATAAGCGAGAACACGCGGTTATCCGAATTATGTAATCGCAGGTTCGGAAATTCCCGCGTGAATGATCGAGTTGACCACTGAGATGTTGCTTTTGTTTGTGTTTTACATGCGTTTGAAACGACAAGTATTTTGTTCGATGTCTTGAAAGAGGAAGAGGAGTTGAAAATTGCTGGAGGAGGAGTCAGCTAAAGAGCGAGAGAGAGAGAGAGAGGCTGACACACATTACTCGGTCGTGCAGTCGTGTTTACTATGTGTATGTTTGACAAATAACATCTCTAATTAAGAAGTATTTATAGCCAGAGGAGTTATGTATCTATGTATTTTGACATATATTTATGACCCGATAGATTCTCGTAGTTTTTTGATAAGAGCATCATATCGATTATGCCTAATGTAACGCAGTTACTCGAACGAGTAACGAATTAAAATGCAAGCTGCAAAATGCCAATTCAGCGTCTAACTCGATTATACGATTTCCCTTTATTTAATTTTTTTTTTTTTTTTTTTTTTAAGGAAAGTTGGGATGTTTTGATTGATTAAACTGGACGCGAAGTTTGCGAATTTGTGTGAGGGAAAGAAATAAACTGTGTGGACACAGTTCTTTATTTGAATATTATTTATTATATTTACATTTATCAGAGTTGGATAGTAATTAATTAAAAAATTAATAACTTAATTTAATTATAATGTTAATTAAAAATGATTTAATTTGTTACTTTAATTAGTTATTTTTGAAATACAAACTTTGATTTATTAACTTTTTTCCAAGTTAAAAATTTATCTCTGTAAAAGAAAAAATTATAACAAAATATATATTTTTACGTAAAAAAAACAATGGTTTTTTGTTATTTTATATGTACTTAATTTACAAATAAAATATTGAAAATTTTTTTTCCTTTCATATAAATTTTATTTACAAATAAAATATTAAAAATTTGTTTGATAGTTTCTATTATAATTGCTATGAGTAATTTAATTCTAAAAAAATACGAATTTCTAATTTAATACGAATAATACTTTTCAAAATAAATTTTTAATTTAAATCGATTTAATCTTAACGTAACTTTTAACTGATTGTGAGTTAGGTCTTGTATATAATGGAGGAATATTAGATATTAGGAATAGGAATTAGAATATTAGAATCAATTCTTTCAATAAACACTATAAATAAATAGTAAGTTGTGTTTCGTATAACAAATTGATGTATCATATTAATATCTAATATTTATTGAAGAAATTATTTCTAAAATTTTAATTCTTATTTTTAACATTTAATAGTTTTCCGTTATGTACTGGGTTTTAGTTTTTTTGTTTACGTAGTTTTTTAATGTGACTAAATTAATTTTGTAAACCATTAACTTTTAACTTAATTTAATTAAAAACGTATATTAACTTACCCAACGCTGATATTGACTATATTTGAGATAAAGAAAATTAATTTTAATACAAAATATAAAAATGTTTTCTAAGGAAGCAATCTGTTATTTTCTGGTCTAATTTTTCCTCAATTGTGCTCTACAGATTAAGATCTAAAAAAAAGACAGAAAAATGGTATTACAAAAAAATAACAATACAGAGAATATTTTACGCGGAAATTAAAGTTTTATGTTTATGTGTGTTGTTTTTGCAATAACATTTTTGTAAGTCTATTTTAGGTTCAAACTATAAAGCTAAATGTTCTGAGGAAAATTAGACCAGAAAATAGCAAAAGGCTTTTTTAAAAGTCGCGAAATAAAACTGCGTACTTAAAACATTTGAAATTTTTTAATCTTTAATGACAGAAAATTCTTGTATATTTAATGAGTTTTGTATTACAAGTTGTTTTGCTACATCTCAAATATGATAGGAAGAAATACTTAAACGAAGAGAGAATAAATAAATTCGCAATTTTTGCCTTCAATTTGATCGTACAAAAATGCTTTTTGGAAGCATTTTAATCTTCCAAATGAAAATGAATGAGAGATCGAACGTATTTCGTAACAGAACTTACATCATTCAAATCGATGTAATTTTAGTTTACTCAGCAAAAATTCTTGCTTTATAATCAAGCGAAAATGATCTTTGTATTCATTCATTATAAACAAGAAGAATCGAAATAAATTGCCAGTTGTCAGTTGCATGGACAGATAATCTAATTCGGCACAATTTTTTTATCGATCTGTGTCTCAAAAGAGAGATGAGTGGATAAAACAGACAATGTTACATTTTTTAGTATCATATTTTTCAACTTGTATTACTAATTTGTCGCGTAATTTGTTACTTATATTACATCGCATGTATTAAATTAAGCTAAATTATAAAATTCACTCATGCTATCCACCACTCTTTATCACGTTATTGTTGCTGCCGGAATGTCTTTAGACGGCGATGTAATTTAAGAAATTGCTAACTCATTAGTTTTTTTTTTAACTGAGCGCGCTCTTACGTTTGATGACTCGCGTTTCTAATCTTTTGGCAATTTTACTAAAATTAGAAAATGAAAGAATTAGGAAATGAAGGGCTTAACGATTTTACTTTACTGATCGAAATGACATTACTCCAAAATTAAAAATTCAAAAAGAATACATTAAAGCTTATTTTACAATTGCGTAAACGTGATTGTAAAATGTAAAATGTAAGAGAGGTAGCGATTGTAAGTCGCTATTACTGGTTGCAAAGTGTGTTGTTAAAAGACGATTGAATTTTATCTTCCACGCTTACAACAGCGTTGGTTGTAAGAGAGAACTAATCGGAAGACTTTGTCACGTGTTCACGTTGCCATCGTTCATAGGATATTTTTATTTTATTGTAGATTAACCTTGTAGTACAACCAACATTCACTACTACTGTTACTACACTCCCACACTCTTACAATCATGTTCATGCGATTGCATGAATAATGTATTATAATATTATTACACCTATTATTAGTAGCTATTACATTTATAATTAATATAGTGAATATTTAATAAATTTAATATACAGGGTGTTTATAAAGTCTGTCTCCATTCGCTACATTTCGGAAACGGTTCAATATTATGAAAAGTGTGAAAACTATTTTAAGGGTAAGGGATGGAAGAACCTCTCGAAATGATCGAGCACGTATTTATAATTTTAAACCGCTTTCAAAAGATTATAGGAAGTGGGGACAGACTCTATAGACACCCTGTATTATACATGTACAATTTATAGCTCATAAATCGTCATTTACAAAATTCTACAGAGCGATTAATGAAATTAAGTAAAATATTTGTAAAAATTGTACAGATCACAAAAAATGCGATTAAAAAGTAGGTATAACATTTCCACATTTTGTAGAAATATCTCAATCTTGATTTGTTATAATAATTGTGACAGAAATTATGAGATGTTAGTAAAAGAGAATAATTGAAGAGGATCAAGCTAGACAAAACGTTTCTTACTATTTAATAAATTATAAATAAATCAACATTTATTATATTCAGCTTGTGTAATTGTTCTGGTTTCTAATATTTCTTATTACTTTGTAATAAGAAATATTAGAAACCAGAATTTCTAATATTTCTTATTACACGAGCAGTATTTACTAGTAATTGATACATATTTTAAATGATAAACTAAAAAAATAAAAATAAATCATCTAATGACGGAAGGAAGAATCTGTCGTGTATATTTTGCAAGAATATCGACTTGAATAATATTTTTCTGCGTTGATTGTCATTTTATGTCTTTTAATCTGTGTGCGTGTGTGTGTGTGGACGATTATGAGAACTAGGTAAGAAATGAAGGAGTCATGCGCTTGCATTCGAGGTCACGTAAAGCGAAGGAAATGTAATGATGGTAGCAGGTTTTCTAATAAATTATTCTTTGTGCACACAACTCGAATGACTCGGAAATATTGATGACTCGGAAAAGATTAGCATTAATTTTGGTATAAAGAGTAAGGAATTTATTAAGGCAGAATTAATTAAGAAGAGCATGAGGAAATTGTATATTTCAAATCAAAATTTATCTAGGATGTATAAAGGTTTTGTTAAATTTCTCGATTTCTTTTTTTCATTTTGAAAAATCAAGTAACAGATGAGCTTTTACGTAAGGTACTACGCTTGTCTAACAATGAGTACTACGTTTGAATCATTGGTATGCAAATGAAGTTTGCTACATATGGCGAACGTTCTACGGAATTTTACTGTGATGTATTTACATAAGACATATGCGAATCGCTGAACAGCTGAATGACTACTTGTAATAAAATTAATGGAAATAAAAGGTGATAAGATTCTAATATTTCACACGGTTTTATAGTTTCGAGTTACGAAAAACCCTGAAAATAATTGGAAACGATAATCAAGACGGAAGAATACGTGACTACATGTGGCACTGTTAAAGAGTAGTACAAATGCAAGTAAAAATTACAATCAAAGTGGAAGCATTTATTCGAATTGAAAGACAATATATTTTGAGATACCGAAGAGAAGAAAAACTGTTCGATATAGAACGCTCGCTCTTTGCGTTGATATGTTTCGAGACACCTTATATATTTGCTCTATATATCGTCGTCATCGTCATCACCATCGTCACCGTCGTCACCGTCGTCGTCGTACTCGTCGTCGTTGTGACGAGTCGAAGAGGTAGGGAGATAATCGCGCGCAGCCGGCTCGTTTGCCGAAACTCGTCTCGCCGGCAGTCGCGATCGAACGTTCATTGTCGACGATAGTCTCAGAGAACTTGGGTGTGTAATTCAATTCACGATGGTTCGAGACACGAACATGGAAAAACTCCAGGATCTCGCAAATAAGCTGCGTATTGAGTGCGTGCAAGCGACTGAAGCATCAAAGAGCGGGTACGATGAGAGATTGTAGATTACATTTGTAATTAGCTAACGTATTTTTCTCGTTAATGGACATTACGCTTTTCCTTACCCAGACGTAATTTTTTATCTCTTATTGTTACATTTTATCCTTGTTCAACTTAATATTGTATCTTTAATCTTTAAGCCGCGTAATAAAGAAGTTTTACACAAGAAATAAAATCACTATTGTACTGTGATAGGTTCTGTTATAAATTTGAGATGATTTTTTTTTAATGTAATGAATAGTGAAACTTGAACTTTATTTTTTCTATTTTTTTAGTAAAAAAAAATTTACTGCGTTATTTAACCCTATGTTCTTTAATCATATTTTAATGTAATTATATTCAAAAGATAATTAGATAGAAGTGACTTTGTTTAAATAAAATGTTTAAATGAAATTAATTATATTTAAAAGATAATTAGATAAGTGACTTTGTTTAAATAAAATGTTTAAATGAAATTAATTATATATATATATATATATATATCTATATCATGATGGTAGAATATAAATTTTGTAGTATATTTTGTAACTAGGTTTACCATATTTATGAATATCGCAATGTTATTTCTGTGACCCTTCGTGAGAAGGAGATTCAAAGATAGGTTATTTCCCGACACTGTTGATAGTCTGACCTTGCCATGACGACAAAAAATGCTTTAGAAAAAAACAGATATCGTTCGATTACGTGAACGGAATTATCGCTGTTGTGAACCAATATTCAGAAAGAATTATCGCTCATAATTTTTTTATCTGGAGTCAATTATTCTTTAAATATAATTAACTGTAGTTGATTATTCAGATTTATTTAATTCTATATTGATTTATATTTCTTTTAATAGGCATCCGACATCATGTGCGTCCATGGCCGAAATTATGTCCGTTCTTTTCTTCCATACAATGCGTTTCAAAGTATCAGCACCACGTGATGCGAACAGTGATAGGTTTGTCCTCAGTAAAGGTCATGCGGCTCCAATCCTCTACGCAGGTAAATTTACTCATACAAAATTTTTTTCTGTACTTTATCAACATCATTAATTTGATTTAATCATAAAATTACTAAATATTTTAATATATTAGAATTAATTTCATAATATTATAATTTATTTTAATATTTTTTGATATTTTTTAATAATAAATTTTATAATATATACTTGTTTTACATTTATATTTTATTACAGCATGGGCGGAAGCAGGCTTGTTTCCAACCAGCGAGCTACTGAATTTGAGAAAAATCGATAGCGATCTGGAAGGGCATCCTACCCCGAGGCTCAATTTCGTAGACGTAGGAACCGGTTCACTAGGACAAGGTCTCTCAGTTGCAGCTGGCATGGCTTACGTCGGAAAGAATTACGATAAAGCCAGTTACCGGTATGCTATTCAATATTTAATTAATAAATTATGTCTCCAATTATATTAATTATAATATAAATTTAATATATTATAATATAGATGATTTAATTATAATATATTAAGTTATTTAAATATTACATATTATGATATTTAAATTATAATATATATTGTAATATAAATATTATATTTAATATCATATTAGAACGTATAATATTTGAATCATTTGAATTGCTTCAAATTTGCTTTCTTTTTTTTTATTACATTTTCTTTTTGTATTTATTTATCTTTCAGTGTTTACTGTTTAATTGGCGACGGAGAAGCTGCCGAAGGTTCCATCTGGGAAGCTCTCCATTTTTCGTCTTATTACAAATTAGACAATCTTTGTGCTATCTTTGACATCAATCGTCTTGGACAAAGCGAACCGACGTCGCTGCAACATAATATGGAAGTTTATCGCAAAAGATTAGAGGCCTTCGGATTTAATGCCTTGGTTGTAGATGGTCATGACGTGGAAGAATTGGCGAAGGTACATGAGAGTTATATTAATCAAAATAATTGTGTTTATTTGAATATATGCCAAAGAAGTTATGTTATTTTAGGCCTTCCATGAAGCGCAAAATACAAAAGGACGTCCCACTGCCATTTTAGCTAAGACTTTTAAGGGCAAGAACTTCCCTGAAATCGAAGATTTGGAAAACTGGCATGGCAAACCTTTGGGTAATAAGGCGAATGAAGTTATTCAGGTATATTAATATTAATATCAAATTTTGTTAATAACATGATAATAAGAATTTACGAAAATTAAAAAAAAATTTTGCAACATTTTTTTTATTACAGCATTTGAAAGGACTTTTGAAGAATTCTGGACCTCTTGCCTTGCATCCACAAAAGCCACTCATAGATGATGCTCCTATTGTAAATATTAAAAACGTCACATTAGCTTCACCTCCAAATTATAAAATAGGTGAACAAGTAGCTACTAGATTGGCTTATGGCACGGCTCTTGCAAAGGTTCGTGCATATTTAATATTTTTAAACTTTGTATCCTAGAATATATTTAAAAAAAATGTATTTTTTAATCGTTTTATTTTAGTTGGCACAGAATAATCCTCGTGTCATAGCTCTGGATGGTGATACAAAGAATTCTACTTATGCTGATAAGATAAAAGCGGTTGATCCAGCCAGATTTATTGAAGGATTCATTGCTGAACAGAATGTTGTGGGTGTCGCTATCGGTGCCTCGTGCAGAGATCGTACCATCGCATTTGTATCCGCTTTTGCGACATTCTTTACGCGTGCTTTTGATCAGGTAAGATACAGATTTGTTAAAATTATTGACAATGACGAAGAGATAGATAAATACATTATTAACTTTTGTTATAGATCCGTATGGGTGCGATATCTCAGACGAATGTAAACTTTGCTGGTTCGCATTGCGGTGTATCCATTGGCGAAGACGGACCCTCGCAGATGGGCTTAGAGGATATCGGAATGTTTCGCGCGATTCCAGGTTCTACCATCTTTTACCCAAGCGACGCCGTATCGACGGAGCGCGCCGTCGAACTGGCGGCCAACACCAAAGGCATCTGCTTCATTCGTACTTCTCGTCCAGCTACGGCAATTTTATACAAGAATGACGAACCGTTGGCCATCGGTAAAGCCAAAGTGGTCAGATCTTCCGCTAAGGATAAGGTGCTTGTGATCGGCGCCGGTGTAACATTGCACGAGGCACTCAAGGCGGCCGACGAATTAGCCAAAGTTGGGCTCAATATTCGTGTAATGGATCCGTTCACTATCAAACCCATCGACGCACAAGCTATCATAAAGAACGCCAAAGAAGTCGGCGGTAGGATCATTACCGTTGAAGATCATTACGCACAAGGAGGTTTGGGAGAGGCCGTTCAATCCGCGGTGGCTATGGAAAGAGACATAATAGTAAAGAAATTGGCAGTGTCGGAGGTACCACGTTCCGGCCCGCCAATGGTATTGCTTGAGAAGTACGGTATCAGTGCTCATAATATTAGCGTGGCCGTGGAGGAAATTATGAAATATTAGTCTCGAAGCTACAGATTGCTGGTTAGATCGACGGGAAACTGTTTATGTACAAACAATATTCTATTTTTTTAAAGCACAAATTTTGATGGAGTACACACGACGAAACATTCCATCTTTGAAATATCAAACACGATTGAAGGGTAATGACTGAAACTGGTGTAATTTCGATGGAATTAAATTTCTGATGCTGCAGATCAGAAGTGATCCGCAGCATCAAAATCTGATTCTAGCGGAAGTAAATTTCAATCCCTACTCCGAAAGGCCTAATGTACATTGAGTGTACATGTAATCAGCAAAAGCATTTATTTTTAAGCAATAGAAATATATGGTCTGTTAACCGAGAGAAAAATCTTTATATACATATACAATTTATATAAAAAATTAAATTTGTAAACAACGAACATGTTTGTACAACATTTTTCAATATAAGGAAATTTATTCCTTAATAAAATTCCATTTTTGATGTTTCATATATTAAAAATGTTTTTACGTTACAAAGCACAAGAGTGAAATATTAAAATATTTTTTGGGATTATTTGTAAAGAACATCAAATGGAAATAGAATTATCTTTCAAAATAATTTATTCTATTTTCTTGTTTCCACTGTGCGGTCCGTTCCACTCTTCCAAAGAAAATATTTAAATTGTGTTTTGCCTTAAAAAAATTAAAAATATCTCATTTTTATCTAATAATTTGTTATTTATCAGAAACAAAAATTTCGATTTCATTCATAAAAATAATACTTTTAAAATATAGAATATATTTAAAATTAAAAAATCAGTGGGCTTTCAAAATATGCAAATTTATCATTTTCTAATTATGATATAAATCTTGGAGTAAGTAGTTTAAATAGTGCAGGGACGGTTTTTTTTACAAATCGATTTTAGAGAATATTTTTTTGTTTTGATGTGAAAAATTAAGTATGTTTAAAAATTTACGTTTATGGCTTATTATTCACTTCTGCTAATCGCTAACAATAAATGAAAATCTCATCGATTTCAGTCTTCGACATATATCGATTATTTAGATCTCGTTAGAATCTATATTTACCAAAAATATTTTTATATTTTATACGTCCACTATATTTTTACATTATACTTGATCAATAATGAGGATGCTTTATGTGACAAAATTGAAATAAATTAATTCGCAATTAATAAAATTTCAAAATAAATCAAACGCGAAGCGTAAAATGTCTACGTTAGCGATAAACACGGTAATCTTTTCAGTTTATTAGTTAGCTTATTTATGAATTTAAAAAATTTTTACATAGAATGACGTTCAATTAAACGTGTTCGTGCAGCTCGTGATTGCAAGCGAGCGGAGAATTTCCAAGCGTTGGCAAGTTTTCGGCGGCATTAATTTGTACGATTATACCGGCGACATTGTTTGTCATGGCTTTCCGAAGCGTTCGAACGTGGCGCCACGAGTCCTTCGTTGAACACGCGGAATGACGGTCGGTCGGTTCCGCGTTCCTTCGGTCAAAATCGGCTACTCCGCCAACCAGGCCGTCATGGCCGCCGAGTGTTGGCGTGCACTGCTTGTGCGCATAACTTTAATTCCCCTCCACGATGGTCAGCCGGTATCGCGTGCTCACACGATGGTCGCGTACGTGACACGTTTGCCCGCCGCGTGTGCGTCGTATCGCCAGGGACGCGACGTGGATGGTAAATCGCTCGCCGGCAATCTCGATTTATTAGAAATTTGAAAACACCGAACACGCAAAATATAAACTCTTACAGAAATTTAATACAAGCCTCCACACTTGGCAGTATCACATTGAGACACACTGAAAAAAACATTCTTGTTTTAAAAATAACTTTATTTTTGAAATATTAATAAATATGGAAATGAGATTGTATAGTGTTAAACATGTATAACTTGTTGCATAAATTTGTGTAGTCTCATAAAAAAAATATATTTTCATTATTCAATAATAATTTTCATGGGCTGAGAGGAAAAAATATCTAAAAGATAAGGTAGAAAATATTTTATTATATATATTTAATATTTTAAAAAAGAAGAGCTTTTTAATGTGGCACTATTATTTGTATTCACATATTGCTCTAACATTCTTTATATTTGTTCTAACTGAACTTGCGCTCTTTCTCAATTCTCTCTCTCTCTCTCTCTCTCTCTCTCTCTCTGTCTCTCTCTCTTACGTGTACATTTCTTGAAAGATATAAAGGGAATGCTCAGGAACGATAATTATAATTCAATTTTCTTTCATCGAAATGCATAATTTTATTCGAATTTTAAAAGAAAATTCTGTTTCGATAAAACGTTCCCTAGAGATAACTCGCAGAAAATAAAAATACTTCTATTCACTTATATAGTGGCTTGCTAACTCTTATTAGGTTTGTTCTTTTCAGCTAAACGCAAATGTAAAGAGAAAAGCTAAACAGTATAAAAAATTTAACTGAAAAGAACAGACTTCAATGTTTATATTTTCAAAACAAGGTTTTAAAAAATATTCTGTGTACGAATACTTTTTACTTACTGTATATTTTTATAATATGTTTTCAATTATACATGATTAAATCGTAATTATTTAATAAAGCTAATAAAAAATAAGTCTTGTATAATTTTAAGCTTTGACATATTTGTAATTTTTAGCTTACATTAAATATGGTTTAATATGAATATGAAAATAATCAGGATTGAGTAAGCTAATATATTTTTTAAATTAAATTAAGTTAAAGTTAATTACTTATAAAATTGATATATTTACATTAAAAATTACATGAATTCATTTAATTAAATGTTAAGATTAAATTAATTTAAACTTAAGATAAAAGTTTATTTTAAAAACCATTATTCGCGTTTTAAACTAGAAATTTTTAAAGTTAGATTACTTAAAACGGTTATAACGTAAATCATCAAACAAAAATATTTTATTTGTAAATAAAATTTATATAAAATAACAAAGAAATATTATTTTTATATGAAAATATATATTTTTTAAATTTTTCTTTTACATAGATAAATTTTTAACTTAAAAAGTTAATAAATAAAATTTTGTGTTTTAAAAATAACTAGATAAAGTAAAAAATTAAATCATTTAAAATTAACTTTGTTAAAAGTTATTAATTTTTAAAATTTTATTATTTAAGTTTTAAATTTTTAACTAGTTATTACCCAACACTGAGAATAAAAATATGTTTTAGAAGTCTGTACGAAGTACGTTGTTTTCAACAGTTTACATAAATCTGTCGCTTGTGTTTCTTGAATTCCGAACCTTTCTCTCTTCGCAACGCTCGAATACACATACATCTGTCTCGCTTTGAATGTGAAAACTGTTAAAAATTTCAAGCGATACGAGCAAATCTCAGGAGGCATTCGTAAACGCCCGGTCCTCTCGCGCTCGGCACGCTCCTGCGCGCACGGCGTACACAACACACAGACGCGCGCACAGCCAGATGGAGGAACATACACCAACGTACACACACGGTGCGACGACGGCGACAGTCCCGCTCGCACGCGCGCAGCGCCCTCGCGCACTTACACCCATGTACGCGCGTGCGTTTCACGTTCCGCGATTCGCGTATATCGCCACTGTATTCCCGAAAAAGATGGCCGCCACGAAAGCGTACGGTGGTGATGTTGACGTTGTCGTTCGTACCGAGGTCGCGTCACGTCCTCGTGCCGCGTGAAGATTGTTGTGCGTGCGTGCGTACATCCGCGTACGCCGTGTCCGTGGACCGTGCCGTCGTGCCCATCGAGCATCGTCGCGGGCGACGAACATACGTGAGTGTGAGAGAGAGAGAGAAAGACAGAGCGCGAGCGAAGGTGGTGCCCGTCGTTGATCCCGACGATCGAGTGCCGTGAGATTTCGTGTGACTCTACAGTGGTCTTTCTTCTCCTTGGCGTTCCAGACGACGTTCGACCGAACGGAACCTCCAGGGAAAACGAACGAGCGAGCGAGCGAGAGGTGAGAAAGGAGAGACAGCTAGCTACAGTAAGAGCGAGAGAGAGTGAGAACGTGAGATAACGAGTGCTCTGAAACTTGTATACGTGACCGTCGCGAGTGAGAACGTAGCCCGGAAACATCGGGCGCACGTTTACGTGAGAGGAGAAAGATCGCGCGTGCGGGGCTTCGTCGCGGAGGAAAGTCGTGGGACGAGCGTGCGTGCGTGTGTGCGAGTGAGGAGTCAGCGAGGAATCGTCGCCGGGCCGCTGGCGCGTGGAAAAAATCCGGCGAGGGAGAAACAGAACGAGCGCGACAAGGAGAGTACCGGTGGGAAGGGGAAGAGAGAGAGCGAGACAGAGAGAGATACGCGTTATACGAGCAGTGTGTCCCGTGTGTCGCGCTTAGGCTCTAGCTAAGTTATCGTGATCGTGGGTGGTGCGTGGTGGTTTCCCCGCGAGTGAAACAAATGCGTGCGCGTCGTACGCCACGAGCTACGAGACCGCCAACGAAGTGCGTCGTCGCTGTCGCCGTCGCCGTCGCTGTCGCGTCATCGTGCCATCTCGCCGTTGTGCCAGCAACACCGAGCAGCCGTCGCTGCCGCTGCCAGCGTCGCAAGCGTTCGCTTTTAAGCGCGATCCGAGCCTCTGTGTCAACCGAGGGACGGCCATATTAATCCGCCGTCACCACCGCCACCGCCACCACCACCACCGCCACCACCACCGCCACCGCCGCCGCCGCCGCCGCCGCCGCCGACGCCGCCGCCGACGTCCTCGGAGTACTGCGCTTCCTGGTGCGCCTTCTGGATTCTCGTGACGAGTTATCCGGCGTGGGATACGTTTTCTTTCCCCGGCCCCTCGCCCCGCCCCTTCACGTCGTTCGGGGTGTCGTGCGTGCGTGCGTGCGTGCGTGCGTGCGTGCGAGTGCGTGTGTGTGTGTTCTCTGTCCGGGTCTCTACTTCAAAGCTTCTCTTCTCGGTTTTCTCAGTTTTTTCTCTTCGCCCCCTGCCACAATCACCGTCGCCGGATGACGGCGCGTGTACGTGGTGCGTGCGGCACGGTACCTGTGTGTACGACGAGCGGCATAGTCGACGAGGTGCGTCCCGTGCCGCCTGATGTCTACGCATCGTCTTCGTCGCACGGAGACAGCACAGCGGCTCGCCACCCCCGTGTCTACCCCTACCTCCGTCAGCAATACCACCCTTCCTAGGCCCTATGGTAGCCACACGGTGAGTACACCTTGCACACATATTTTCCAACGCTCGCGCTGGCGCCGCCGCTCGCCGCCGCCACCGTCGTCGTCGTCGTCGTCGTCGTCGTCGTCGTCGTCGTTGTTGCTGACGCCGTCGACGACGGCGACGACGTCGACGTCGACGTCGACGTCGACGTCGTCGACGACGACGACGACGTCGACGTCGACGTCGACATACGTCGTCGTCATCGTCATCGTCATCGGTGATCTTTTTGGGCAGCGCGAGTGTTTCGTAATCTCTTTCCTCCCTCGTGCCCACGAGTGTATTTTGTGTAGCGTAGTGTTGACACACCGTTGACGCCGACTGACGTGTGCGTCCGTCTCGTGAGCCGCTATGACGCGCGACGTCGTCGCGATGTCTCTTCGTGTTTATGGACGCACGGTGCTGCTCCGCGCGCGCGTATCCGCGTTGATTAGTGCGGCTGCCGTTGCCGCCGCCGCTGCCGGGTCCCGGGGGGGTAACCGTAACCTCTTCCCGATAGCGTTCGTATTAGGACAGGCGTGGAGCATGTATCTAGCGGCTCTATATGCGCGATGCGATCTCTTATACGTCTCTATAGATATACAACGTGGCGCGGCGTGTTGCTGCCCGCTGATGTTGATACGCGTTCACACGTGACGCGATCTTTCCCTCCGGTATTTATAGTCGCGCGGCGTTCACACGTGTTGGCGTGTCGATAAGATAATTTAAGATCGCGGAGATGCGTGACGCGGAACAACGCGGCGCCGGGATAACGTTGATTGGATACATTGAGATTTCGGTCAACGTGTGCGGCTCTTTATGCACCGGTACGCGACAACGGGCGACGGCCCGACACGGAGAGCGAAGCATTCCCGCGACCACGTTTCCGTTGATTATGTACATTGAGACGTTTCTCGCGACGTTAATCTCTCCCGCCTCTCGGCGCCGCCGCGCCGCGCCGCGCCGCGCCGCGACGTCCACTGTGAAGCGTCCCTCGCGCGTTTGTCAAACGTTGATTAGACATATTGAGGTGTCGTGGCGTGTCACTTCCTCGTCGACGTATTCATGATTATGCAGAATAAGACTCGCGTTAGAACAATGCTGATTGGATATATTGAACCTCGAAGAGGCCTCGGCGCATAACCTCTCTTCCTTCGCCGTGCATTCGTAAATATGCGGAGTAGCGGTCGACACTCTCGTCAATGCTAATACCTACGTACGTCAAATATTCAGCTGACGCGGCAATCTTTTGCACTCGAATTATGTTTCGCTTATAGACCTCGCGTTATCAGAGTTCACTCTCGGGAGCACGAGGGAGGAAGCTATTTTAACGGTGTTGAGATATTTTTTTCGTTATTTTTTTTCCTTATTCATATATTTCTTCACGTTTCGATAAGCTTTCCGATGTATTAGTAATTAGATGTAGAATATATATATATATATAGAAATATTCTTTCGTCATGTTGACCTCGCAGGCTTGCTCTTTTACTGGAGTGAATATTACAGAGCAGAACTGTGTGCAGATTCAATACACAGTAGAAAACATTTTATATTTATATTACATTCGGTCCTTTTTAAAATTTTGTGTTAAATTTTTAACATAACCGAGTGCTAATTTAACGTAATGTAATTGTATTATTTTAAATATCTTATGTTAAATTAATATTGAACATTTTTTAATGCAAAAATAACACGATTTATGAGTAAATGAGCAAATAAGAAGATAAAAGTAATAGTTTTGAAACTTAAAAATTTTTTTCTAAGATAAATGAAAAATTATAAATATTAATATGTAAAAAATAATAATGTTATTGAAAAAATAATCTTCAACAATTTGTTTTGAAATTGTGTTAAATATTATATATATTTTACATTAATTTTTTTACATAATATTTGTTTATTTTTAAAATTTTTTATTTAATATATTTATTTTAGTTAATAGCAGCAAAAATTTGAGTAAACTTTTTGAGATATTTAAAATGTGTTAAATTTGACATAAAATTTTTACTGTGTTATTAGTTTAATAACTTCACTGAAAAAATATGCTTCTACAATTTGTTTTCAAATTATGCCAAATGTTACATATTTTATGTTGATTTTTTGCATATTTGTATTACTTTTTAAAATATTCATTTTATGTTAAATTAACCGAAAAAATTGGGTAAACTTTTTAGGACATGTGTACTGTGTTGAATTAAACATAAAAATTTTTACTCTATCATTCTCTATTATTTTATTTATAAGAAAAATGCATTGCTTTAGAAAATTTTTGATGGTAAGTTTTACACATTATTTTTTCAATGGATTATTTTTTTATTTTGTTACAAATATCTTGCTTGACAATCTTATTTGCTACATATCCGTCATTTTCATTACGGATTTCCGGACTTGACAATTCCTAAAGATAGAAGCTCTATAATGTTCACTCAGGTAGTGCAGGTGAATATATCATCGGATTTGAAAAATATTTAGTATTGCAAATACATAAAGACGTCTTTTATTCAATACGTTGAATGCGTACGATTCAACGTATCAAAGGAATATATTAGATCGTTGATACATTCCGAGTCCACTCTTTCCGTATACGAAATATTTTAGAAATGATTCTGCTCACGCAAGAATCTGCTTTCAAAGGAAACCGATTCTTCTCCACCAAACTTTAACGTCGGACGGTCGCAAATTTTTAATTCTCCCCGTTCACAAATTATTTAAAATATAGTCTCTGGAAATAAAACGCGGGGAACCCCGGGCTTTTAGGACCCGAGAATCTGGAAATCTATAAATCAAATTTCAAGGATATTATAAGCCATAGATTTACCCGTGCGGCCAACATTTTCATAATCTTTTTTTATTCATGATCCGTTTTAATCGCGCTAATGGCAAACGCAAATTCCATATTGTGAATGGAGAAAAGCAATTTTTATCGCTTCGATTAAAACGCGCTTTTCATTTTAATTATCAAAATACGTGCCTTTTGAAAATAAAAACCGTCTCCGTCGATAAGATGTTTATATGCTTTTTATCGAGCATCCCGTGTACGAATTTATGTCTCATTGTATATAATGAATGTCATATTAGTCAAGAAGTAAACGCCGTAGATCAAGATCGTGCGATACATCTCATCGTAAACATGTCACATCATCAGTTGTTCTCGTGTTTGTCCACGCATGTCTTCCTTTTTTCTTTCCCTTTTTTTTGGCGAACGCATAGAAGAGATTGCTTGACGATTAATCATTCCCCTTCCGACACTTCGGCCTCTTTAATACCGCGCGCGTCCCACTGCACCATTTGCCCTTTCACTTTAATTCACGGTGACGAGGGTGCGCTCACCCTCTCTTAGCGCCATTGTTTTTGACTTCGTACAATATATTTCGCGCGCCAGCGTAAACTTTATAATTAAATGTAACTATAACTATCAAAAAGTAATGCGCGTATAAACGCAATGCACGTGCCGATATAAATATCGGAACTTGCTTTGCTGCGGGGCTTAAAAGAAGCTCCGTTGTTAAAATATGCGCTTTGTGTTTAAAGTGTTTTTCCCAGGTCTCTCTTATTAAGTTATTTTCATTCGTTAAATACGATTTTATCAGGAGGATACACCACGGGTTTTTTTAGCGCCGCGAATTATTTTATCAAGAATAAAAAAAAAGAAGGGAAAAGACGAGATGTATGTGTATAAGGGAACGCAGGAGACTTTTATTTTCGCGAGTGTGGCATTAACCATTTCCACTACGCGCCGTGCATTTTAATCCCATGCCGCGCCGCCCTGGCAATTAGGAAGAATTACTCGGAAACTGGCGTTCCGCTGTAAATACCTGCAACATCGCGTTGTTTTAATACAGCGGGGTGGGGCAGGGCGGAAATAAAACGCGCGGCATTAATTTATTGAAACGTGATGTGCTATTGATTCTGTTATTGTCGCCAGTCATTGCGCGCGACGCGCGATTGTTCCGGGTAGATAAATGCGCGAGACGATTATGTTTTTAGTGCGAGAAAAAAAAAACGTAAGCGAAATGAATATCGCGTTTCATAGGTATATTTGAAAATTCCTCGCCGTACGTCCGAGGCAAGCGCAGTAAAAATATGGTGTGAATTTTACGAAGTGATTTTTGATCGTTAATCTGTAGAAAGATTTCTGTTTTCTTTTTAGTTCTTTCTTCTTTCGTATGAAAGGATGAATTAATATAGCATAAACAGAATCAAATAAAATATGAATACGTAGAATGATTTTGCTACGTTGAAAGAAAAATTTTTTTTAATGAAAAAAATACATTTTCTTAAAATCATATATTTTGATGCATTTGTTTGTTTGTTCAGTTTATGTAAAAATATTTACTTTTAAGTATTCTAAATCTAAATCAGTGGATAATTCTGATCATCAGTCTCAAGTATGCCACTAGTAATCCGTGATTATCCGAACTGAAAAATCAATGAATTTATTGTGTATTTATTAATATAGTATTTATGAATATATTCATTAATACACTGATTAATAAGAATTTTTCAATGAATATTAGTAACTACTTTTCATTGATTTTTAGGTTAAGATAATCACTGAATTATCAGTCTTAAGTATACCACTGGTAATTCAGTGATTATCTACTGATTCAGATTTAAAGAGTAAATAGATATATTATCTTAAGTATATAATTTTACATTTTTACATTTTTTACATTTAAATAATGATTTTACAAATAATTTAGTAATATTATTAAATTAAATTAAATTATTTTTGTAGATTAAAAAATCTGATTATCTTGAATATAAAAAGTCTAACAATAAATATTTTCCAAACTGTAAGAAAAAATTACTTGGTTAAAAATTGTTTTTTTGTTTCACTCAATATTTTAATTAAGAAATTTTTAATTTGATTGCATTGTATTATTTACCTACCAAATAAATAATGTTTTGTTTTACGATGTTTTTTCTCTCAGTGTAAAGTCCAAAAATTTAACTACACACTAAGAAAAAACAAATTGTTAACTAAACTTTTTAACTAAATTAAATTTAACTTAACTAAATTTTTTAATTTAATTACATTTTTTTAAGCATTTATGTATTTGTGTGACTTGAATACATAAAATATTTGAATTTTAGTTTAAACATTTATAATATATTTATCTTAACTACATATACATTTGACTTAAATACATAAGTAAACTTAAATTCTTGAACTAAAGAAATTTAATCCAGTTGAAAAATTTAATCAAGTTAATAACTTTTTCTTTTTGCATACGTCTGAAAATAATTTTGATGGACCATCAGTTTAATGTGGGAGCATAATGAGCTCAAGCATAATGAGCAATGCTGCAAAAAATTTTAACATTTTAGCAATCAGCTTGAGCATCCTATACAAGTGTTTTGGTGATCTAACAAAATTATTTTCAGGTTTGTACATTTCAGATACTTTAGCGAGGTACATTACAAGACACTTTCAGATACTTAGCAAAATCGTTCTTTCCGTGCATAAGTATATAACGTTTTTTTCAGTGTGAGTGAAGTTACAAAGCAAAGGTTTTTTTTTAATTCCCAGAGAATTCTATAGTCCGGTGACTAGTTAACCGGCTTCCCTCTTTAAATCAGCAATTCAATTAAGCACTATCGAAATTTAAAAGATTCGCGGCAGTGATGCATCAGCATTATTACGCTATCAATTGAAATGAACTGATAAATTAATCATACAGCAGTTATATTTATGACTAAAACATGAGGATATATTAAAACGAAACTGCGCGGCCCGTTGAATTCGTGTCGGGCGAATAGCGACGCTTCAAGGCAATATAATATTCGGTCTGAGAGTAATTATTGGCAACGGAGATTAAGCGGCATTAATAGAACGGCAGTGGCAAAGCCGCGCATTGTTTCTGTATCCCTAATTACGTCATACGACCTGCATCGGGGTCATGTACCGCAGTCGAGACGCTTTCCGGAATACAGGAATGTCGATTCCCCCTGGTGCCTTGCACCAGGAACGCGACTGTACAATGCGAGAATCGTCCATATTGCCAGTTACATGTCTAACTACTTTATGCACTTTGCGCCTCTCTCCGTCCGAACTTTTCCGAAAATATATCTTGCTTTAAATGCGAAGTGTGTCATGAAACGCAGCTAGAAAATAAAAATGAATCGTTTCAATTTCTCGGATTTCATGAAAAGTCTTATAAAGTAAAATAAAAAAAAATGTAGCTTCGTAAAAAGTAGATTCTACAGAACGTGCTCGTTATCGATGAAAAATAAACACACCGCCCTTAACTGTTGCTAAACATGGAGTAGATTTTTCATAGAAAGACTTTTTTAAACGTACACTTCCAGAGATAATCGTAGTAAGAAAGTAAAGAACAGAAGTAATTCAATCCGCTGTGATAGATGTTCTGTGTCACGCATGTATACGTGGGATATAAGTGCCACAGTTAAAATAGCTTACGCAATTGAGCGAAAACAACACCGAGGATTATGCAGATCGTCGTAGATTATTGCTTGGAATTTATCGGAAACTGTGAAGGGCTAAATATAACTGCTATCGATATTTTATTACGGTGGTTGTTTTTACGGGAGCGCGTGATCTCGCATTTATTGGTATTACTGACTGATAATCGAAGAAAATTGATGGATAATTCTAACGTGTAAACTTCAGCTACTTTATCTTATCGCTTTAATCTCGCCGCACGATAATAGCGTTATTCCGCGATGATATGCAGTTGTAACAATAACTTCGCGAGCTTTTCTATAGAAATCAGAATCTACGAGGGCAATGTAGTTATAACGTGGCGCTATACGTTTAAAGTTTAAGTTTAAAATTAAACTGCTAAAGACTGAAGTTAAGTGAGTTCTAATTAATTCTGTCTGTTCCTAGTCTTGCCTCTCCAAACAGTGGCGGAGAAAGAAAATACAGGAAGAAATTCAGTTTGTACTCCCTCGCGAACGGTACAACATAATTCATTAACTGATACAATTTATTTTAACGTCATATAACAACATCCTGCTTGCATTCGATAAATATTCATCCTAAATACCCACATTATCAAATGCGATTTTATGTTAATTTCAACATCTGTCAAATAATAATTTTGCATTATACAGTAATAACACAGTAGCGAGCGAGCATAATATTTCCATATGATATTTCCATAACATTCTAACGTGAATTTCACCGTTGATATGGGAATCGATATATGTATTTGCAGAGGCGAACTATTTTGCGCAACAATGTTTATAATGCGATAATTTTGCTACGGTACGCTGCGTAAACGCATTGGATCCGACGTGCATAAGCGCGAGAAAACTGCTTCAAAATATCTCTGTGGGAAGAATTCCGGCAATTAAAACTGTAGCCATCTCCCGCGAGTGCGATTCGCAGTGAGAGAAATTTTATTATGCTCGGCGTAGGCGGATAGAAAAGCCATTTTACGTTTGTCATTTTTATTAACTCGGACAATATAAAGTGTCGATGACATTTTATAATAAAGCGAAGTTCGAATACGTTTACCACCCACATGTGGTGCGTAATCCGTTTTTATCACTTTTTTTTTGTTTCACGGAATGAATGAGCTGGTCAGATATTGCCGTAGGGCAATCTACAAATTCACAGATGATCTGTTTCACCTATTAATATGAATTAACTGTGAAAGATTATTTCACATTAATTTTTACGCTTTTTTTCCCTCTTTAAAAGTAATATATTAAAATCGTTTGACAATTTGTATTAGTAATTTGTCATAATTTTCTAAATTGCTGAAGATGAATTAATTTCGGTATGCGACGGTTTTTACTTTAGCAGACGCACGATATAATTATATATAATTTTGTTTTATCTCTGAATTTTATTCTGAAATTAAATGAGTGTATCGTGAAGCTTCTTCTAAATCAATGATATTATTACGCTGGTATTTCATCAGCGGAAACAATTTAAGTTAATTTCGTTGTGCGCCAGTGTTGAATTTGCTTTACGTTGGAATCGAATCGCTCATTTCGATACTTTCAGCTGGAAAATTTAACGCTTGTTTATTAGCAGACGTGCGCGCGCGTGTAACAGCGTTGAACGATTATATAACGTGTCTTGCTGGCTCATCATGTTAGTCATAGGTTTACACAAAAACCGTTAATGGGCTTTCCTGCTCGGCCTCCGTCGAATGCACGTAACGTGTTAAAATAGTACTTTATCACTTTCCATTAGAAAAGTTATTAACCCGGGAATAGTGGCGCGATTTTTCACGACGTGAACGAGCGCTATAATCGATCATCCCGAGATTCAAATTCGTTTTGCACTACCTCTTCAAAGGCTCAGGTTATCATTTTTTTCTAATTAATGCGTATTATTATTTCAGAATAATAGATATTTGATTTTATTATACAATGTATTAAGTTTTTTTAGTTTTTTTTTAATTAATAAGAACAAAAATTTGTTTTTTATTTTCAGCATTAAATATCTCTGATTTAATTCTCTCTATTCTTATTTTGGATCAATGTTCCAATTTATCTCAAGAATAATTCTCTTTATTTGTTTTTATATTCTCGATTTGTTTTATTTTTTTTTTTTTTAGAATACTTTTTAAAATACATATAATCGTGGTAGCACGGTTCGGAAGGATGAAATAATGCACATTTACGACGAAATATTTTTTCGAGAGAAATTAAATTACGTATTTGGCGATTAAACATCTGCACGTTCACGTGTTATTTACTTTTCTCAATTTCGCATATTGGCTCCTTATGGTTGACGTACTTGGCTCCTCTTCGTTTGTGCAACTCGAGAATCTTCAAGACAAATTGTCTCCTGTTGCTTAGTAACACAATGCAGCACACGATTTCACCTATGTCACTAAGAATGTACTCTTGTTAAAGTGCATCCAAGATGAACTGCGAATATATTCTGGCTCATTCGCAGCTATTCGCACTGTAATTGGCTTGCTGAAAGAGAATACGAAGAAGAGACAGAGTAAGATTCAGATAATTCCCATTTATCATTTGCGAATAACATTGCGTTCTGATAAACATGAATATGAACATGAACAACATTTTGTTATTTATTCCATTAATTTGCAAGAATCCTTCATTTCCAATAGCTTGTATGTACCTTGCTGAGCACATATTTTGCCTCGATATGTTTTTGCTAATGAAAATTAACTCCAAATTAAATTTAAATGTTCGCATATTCACTTTTCGCAATCATTACGTTCCATAATCAAAAGAAAAAACATTTTTTTTATTTGATAAATGACACGATATACCTATATGTTATTTATGTGTATCATTATATTGTAAAAATGTTATAACTTTGCATATTCGCGGTACCGCTCAGTAGTTGTGAACCACTGCTTTCAGGGGGATGTTTCTTGAGCGCGTTTCTTAGCAATGGGATACGCGATTAGTTACACGAGGCGTTCTCGCATGCGGCCACACCGGCTTCGTATAAATACGGTTCTTGTTAGACCGGTCGTGTGTGTATCACACATACGTATCGCGATACGCACGATACCGTGTGCATATGTTAGCCAGCGAAGGCAAGTAGTGAAATGAGAAACAGAGAGAAAGAGAGAGAGAGAGAGAGAGAGAGAGAGTAAACGGCCGTTGCTATCTCGTCCGGCAAACGACATCCGACTCTCGAATCGCAAATCCCCTTATCTAAGAGCAAGATGAATTTTCGTGCTTCGAAAATGTTTACGTGTTGTTAAGTCGGCAGGATTACATCAGTGAACTTCGAAGAACTTCGAATGACCTGCATCTCGTTGAATTTTCCATGCTCTAACATTTTAATCATCTGCGATACAACATTTGCGTTTATTTCGCACGAAATCCAGTCTGAAAGATTAAAGCGAATACAAATTTTTTTTATTATAAAGAGTAGCAATATTTTTTAAGGCGCAAGCGGTAAACGCGAGACAATATTCGTTATTACGTTACTTTATGCTAACATATACTTGCCCATTGAGACTTTCTCGTGGAAAAGGAAAACGTCGATATGATAAAAGAGTTTCTGCTCGATCAATCTTCGATCTCTGGTCTCACGGGAAGCTTCGACAGATTCGCTGATGTACTTCTTTCCAAGTACGTAGTTCCACTCAGAAGATTCATCTACCGGAAGTTTCCGCGCATATAAGTAACAGACTTTTCGTGCTCGAAAATACCAGACGCGGGAATTTGTCCAGAAAATAAATATGCAACGAGGCGTGATTCTTTATGCAATTTGCAATAGATTTATTTTTCTTTTCTCGCAGTCGCTTCCTTCAAGCTTGGTCAGTTTTATTTACGATAGGTACGTGTCGTTATTCTGTTATTTATTATAGCATTTTAATGTTCGGTTTTTTTTATCTACATTATTATGTAAACGTTGCAAAGAAGAGAAAGATAAGGATTTGAAAAGAGGAAGGTTAAAGTTATCGCATGAATAACTTTATCTGACAGTCAATTAAAGGGGAAGAAATCAGGCGTTAGGAAATGAATTTAAAGCCCTGATTAGTAAACTATCGAGTATTGCTGCGCCGAAGAAGTTCGGGATAAGCTCCAAAATTACCAACGTAAAGTGAAAGGATTAATCAGGATTGCCGCCGAGTCGTGCTTCGGAAGTTTCACTAAATTTCCGAGTTTCTGGAGAAAACAGGATCCTTCCTTCTTCCTCCCTCCCCTCCCCTCCCTCTGATAAATTTAATCAGATATGATATCGTTTTAATCTCACTGTTCGGAGTGAAAATTGCCGCCGCAATTTAATTAGTAAAATGTCGCGCGTGTCTTGAATCAAACTGCGATATATAGCGTATACCAACGTTTGGCATTGACATTCGTGCTCGTTGAAACGTTTCTCGCCGAGAATCGTTCTACATATTCAAAGCGTGTACGTGACGTGTCTTCGACGTATTCAGCAAAGACGACTTCTTTATTGCGGAACAAGTCGCAAGCTGAACGCGCTGAAGTGGCAATTCATGAACTGTAAGTAATTGTTTTTGAGGGGATATTTTTGAACAAAAAAGTTGTAATTTACAGTTATTTCCATTTTAGAAAAAAAAACGTGAATGTGTGCTTTGTTTTTATTTTTTCAAACTTTGTTTCATCTACTTAAATAGGTGTAACGTTCGTGCGAGATAGGTATATTAAAGAACAGTGACTACATTTTTACGCGACTCATTCTCGTGGGATATATTACAACGTGTTTGCAAGCGTTTTTATCGCAAACTATATTTAGTTATGGATTTTACGTAATACCTTTACGCCTCGCGCGATATTACACGAAAAACAAGAGAACTGAAACAAAAATGTGAAAAGGATATTCGAAATGTCAAACTTTATTTTTGAAAAAAAAAAAAGGCTGTGATTTATTGCGTTTATTTGGTTCGTTTGGCAACACGCGCTGAAGGCAACAAGCTTTAATAAAGAATTAAAAAAATGTCACTGGGATTTTTTTTGGATTTAAAAAATTACACATTTTTTTCGCAGTTGAATAAAATATATTTCCGTTCCAAAATTTACAAATGATAACATCACAGATCTATAAAAACATTTATGTATATATTTATATATATACATGGAATGCTAAAAAAAAACAATTTTTTTCGTAAATTGAATTTCCGGTCAACGATGGGAAGGTCGGAAAGCTCCGAATACTTTTGACTGATATCGCAGTCTCCTATCTCGCACTGTATAAAGTACAAGTGAAAATAAGATCGCAAGCTTGTCGGAAGGTCGTACATATCGA
This sequence comes from Solenopsis invicta, assembly GCF_016802725.1. NCBI lineage: Eukaryota > Metazoa > Arthropoda > Insecta > Hymenoptera > Formicidae > Solenopsis > Solenopsis invicta. Next base: position 21,045,486 of record NC_052666.1, on the reverse strand, counting down.
TTTCTATAGAAGCGAGAGTTTCGCAGTCGTCGCGCGCTGTTGTTCTCTCGTAAATAGAATTTTATTCCAACACGCGCGGAATTACGTCGAGACAAATTTCTAACGACGCCCATAAAATCACCGAAGTTACACAAAGGACGTGTGTACATACGCGGCAAGGGAAAGCAAAGTTCCCGTAAAGACACACTCCCGATAAATTGACATGACACATCTGAACGTACGAGCGGCGCGAAAGATCGCGTCTGCTTCTCGGTCTGATTACTTCCGACAGAACTGCTGCTCTCTGCGCATTTTTATCCTCCCGTGATTTTTCATCGACTGCACGCCGACGCCGATTTCATTTATTTTTCAATCTTGTTTCGTCGACGCGCTCGTTTCACGGCGCTTTATACGGCTACCCTCCCCTCCAAACGCGGGTTCTTTGGCGAAAATGCAATTTTATTTTCATACAGATACTCTTTTCTCCATTAAGTTATTTACGTGGCTATATGTAAATGTAATTTTGACCCAAGCAAATTGAAACAAAGTACCTCATTTAAGAATGTATAAGACATTTTTCAAAACATTAAGAAAATTATGAAAAAAATTACGAATTGTTTTATATTGCATTTAAAAATAATAGAAAAAATTGAGCGGCGATTTTCTATTTGGATAAAAAATTATTTTAGTAAGAAGTATACATGTGCTCTAATGAAATATAATTAATAATAAAATGAGAAATAAAAAAATCTGATTTTTTTTATTTAAGTACTTTAAATATTCAAGATGATTTATTTCAAGTTTTATTGCAGAGATTAGTTCTGTAAAATTTATTTATTTGGTTACAAAATAATTAAACAGACAATCACAATACTTATAGTATTTACACACAAAAAATTGAGATTTTTCTTAATGTTGTAAAAAATAATTTAATTTTTAATAAATAGAGTAAATAAACTACAAAAATATGTTATAAAATAAAAATATAATCTTATATAACTTTCATATGTATACAGTTTATTTGAAGTGTTAATATTAACACATTTCCAAATTTTATTTACTTTGTAGGGATCGTATGTTCGATACATCATCCTTAATCTTGAATTATTTCTATTTGTCAGAAGCACTTTTTTTGCACTTGACAAAAAAGAGACAGACTTTAAATCACATTTTACTTTATTTATTGTAACTTCTTTTAGCCGAATACTTCAGTATAATCTTTAGCTTTGATAACTTGATTTTAGTATTTTTAATTATTTAACACAATTACTATACAATTAATATCAGTCTAACTGTCTAACTGATGAATATTTAATGCTGTGTGTTCAACGTTTAATTTTTTTTTTTATTCTAATTAACGCTACCAATAATCATCACCATTTGATGCTTTGCATAATTTGCGCAAAATCGTAACACTTGCGCATATAAGTGATCCTACGTAAATGATTGTGCATTTTGAAAATGTTTTGCGTTATTAACTGCGCGAGAGTGATCAAATTTTCAATAAAATTACACGATGGACGCCGAAAATGGTTGAACGGCGGAAAGCCATTTTCGTGCGGGCTTGTAAACAAAATATTTCTCCTATTTCCCGGGGGCGAGCTTTTGAAATCATAAATTCTCCGAGAAGACAACAGACCTGATCGGTAGCGCGATCCGGGTCCGGTAATTGCATTTTTACTCGTCTGCAGAAATCTCTCTCTCTCTCTCTCTCTCTCTCTCTCTCTCTCTCGAGAACCACACACGACATACGTAGGTACATACAAACGCACTCAGGATCCATAAGACAACCATTCTTTTATTGCTTCAATAAGAAGTACAAAGCAGAAAAGAAGCGAGACGTGGTCGACCTAATATTCGTCGAACAATAATTTTGTAAGATGTTTTTGTAAAGTAATATTTTGCATTATAGAGTAAAAATTAATGCTTACAAAGTAAATATGAACTTTTCGCAAATTCTGCGCGTGACACGTTCTTTTTTCTTTGGCGTTAATTCACATAATTCTCGGGGTAATTTTTTTCTCGAGGTAAAACTGCTATCGATTTATCTTTAATCCTCGTGCCCGTTAATTCGAGAAATACCCTGTTCTAGAAATGGCAAGTGAAATATCACTGCCATGCGTTGTTTCGTTAATTGGAATTCTATTACACGAAAGCACGAAGAGATTATTTTTTTAAATATCATTCGCGGCGCAACTTGTTTTCGAACTTGTTTTTGCGCATTTTACTGTTGAAAATAAAAATTTAAAGCCGATACAATTTAATTAATGAAACAGCGCGTATAGGTTTGTCAGTGGAATAGACAGTGGAATATCTAATTTTCCAAATGTAACTGGGGAATCAATTACGCTGAGTTCATTTTTCAATTCACCATGCTTCTCCTTTCGCTAGGGAATTGAATTTATCGAAACAACGTTTGATATATAATTTCTGCTTAAAAAAGGTCTCGGGATCTCACAGACGATTGCGCTCAGCGAGAGATTAAATAACTCATATCGCTGTGATATTTCTTCGAGAAAATTTGAAAAATCACACAATTAGGAACGCCGGTCCAATCGCTTTGTTTCGTCGGCTTTTATCTCTTCCACTTCATTTTCCTTCAATGGCGCGAGACTCCTGTACCAGTTTTCTCCTTCCTTCGTCCAATTTTCTTATCGTACTTCTCTCTTCGCGAACGATTCTATCTCCTTCCGTCCTCTTTTGTTCTCAAAAAGCCACGGCTTTTCCGCGTGGGATCAGCGACGCTGAAAAAACATTTTTAACGTCCCTATAGTCGGAGATAAAAAAAATATTCCGGCTTCAACGCAAATCTTGAAAAAGTAGAGCGAGCGTGAGGTTTCGCTATTATATCCGATCAAATAATCGATTGTAGAAGGAAGTATTGAACATCTATCAAGATCAAGATTGAATATATCCTCAATAAAAGCGCGCGCAGCGCCTATAGAAACCGAACAGGAAATCGCGAGGGGAAAGGCGGCGGAGAAGAGGCTGTATATTAAAGTCCGGCCGTATTATTATCGTCCGAGTAACTCCCGGTCGGTTTTTATAAGATTCAACGAGAGAAAGACGGCACAGAAGCAAAGCCGGGAAGGCGCGACGCAACGGGACATTTATTTCTTCGCCGGGGCGTCTTTCAGTTCAGTTCAACGTGAACTTTCTCGATTTCAATTAAAAAGTTACCGCGATTTAACTTTCCGTCGTCCGTCGTCCCGGGCAGCCTAGCAGCGGGCTCGCTTTTGGGATTAAAAAAATCCAAAGGTATCTTCCCCCCCCTCTCTCTCTCTCTCTCTCTCTCTCTCTCTCTCTCTCTCTCGTGATCTCGAATTTTTCGGCGCGCGCGGTGATTTTCGACGTTCGCCGTTCATCGAATTTCGATAATGCAATTTTCGCGTATACAGCGTGTCCCAAAACGGAACGTTAACACTTTATTTTCAGAGTTTTGATATTGTCATAGAGTTTCGGTTCTGGGATTTTCTCTAACAGAAATTTAAAGAAACGCGACAGTTAAGTAAGTTACCAATCTTCAAGAATCTTGCGTTCTTTCTTGAGAATTTTCTCAGTGAGCTTTTTAAAAGTTCTAATGATTATCCTTTATATTGGAAACGATAATAAACTGACCTGAAATCGAGACTGAGTAAATGAGCTTCAATTTTAAAGAACCCGTTATATACCAATGAACAATAAGGATGGTTCAATGAAAAGAGAATAAAGTACGAGTAATTACAGCGCGTACATAAAAAAATTCTGACCGTCAGCTGAAAGCAATCTGCGTCCCGAGAACAACTTTCCCGGCGAAAAGGATGTTTGAGTAAATCTATATAACAAACTGATGATTGCTTTTCTTTCCGTGTCCTTTCTTCGTGCCTGTCGGAGAGGACAGAACATGGCTCTCGCAGTTCTTTCAGTCGTACTTGTCCCACGCTCGAACTACTATTTTTATTGGAAAGGAAAACACGGACGTTTTGCCAAAGGGCTAGACCAGAACTTCGTAGTTGTCAATTATTAATTGAGCGGCCAAGTACCATGGATGACTAATGTACGATTTTTAATATTTGGTGGGAAAATATTCACTAAATTCCCGTATTTTTCTTATTTAAATGTAAATTATTAAATATTAACCAAATAATTGGTTATTTAATCAAATTTTATTAATATTACGCAATATTACGCAATCGCTGTTTCACAATTTAGTTAACTTTTTATTTTATTTATATATTTATTTACACACGTAGAACACAATTGAAGAGTTTCCTACAAAAAAACTCAATAAGTCCAAAAAATTAAATTTTTAGGAAACAAAAGTTTATCATTTTTAAACCGTTTATTGTATAAATGATAATTTTTTTTCTAAACATGTAATAGATATAAGAACAAAGTTGTAGTGGATTAATATTTGGAAGCCTGTTTAAAAACAAAAATTTCTGGACTTGTTTGGTTTTTGTAAGAATTACACGAGGAATTACATAGTTACTATCAAATTATCTTATAATATTTTACATTTACCTTTTTTGTAATATTAATAATGATAAGGATGAAGAAGGAAATATTAAAATATAAAGTAACAATTTTTTCACTTTTTATTTACAAATTGCTGTCAACGAAAACATGTTTTTATATTTCTCTTTGTATAAATACGGTAATTTTTCTCTGAAAATATGATAGTACATATACAGGTAGAAGAATAAAGCTTTAGATTCTGTTTATTATTGTACGAATCCATTAAAAAAAAGATATCTGAACTTGTTTCATTCTTGTGGAAATTTATATTTACTATCTATATTTTTCGTTTTTTGTTTGATTCTTGCCGGAACAGAATTATTTGCAATGTAACGATACTGATATAGAATGATTTGTTATAAACTAAATTTAAAAAAATGTTTTTGTAGAAAATTCTTTAATTATAAATTATTACATTTATGAAAAAAATAAAAATTGAACTCTTGTTATTTTATTTTAATTTGGAAATTTTAATTTACAATAAGACGAAAAATAAAAAAATATGAATAAATGTTTCGAGAAAGGAAACTTATAAACTGATTATTTTCGCTTTACGCTTTCTGTTATTGTACATTACGTAAGACAATAATATAAGAGAGAAAGAAGAAGGAAGGGGGAAAGGAGAAAGATTCGTTACAGTCAGTGATCGCTAAGAGATTCGTAAATACAATACTTGAGATTTACGTGTATCCCGGCGCTTTCTGCATCGGGCACATTTTGGTTGGTTTAGAGCTTGCTGAGTGAAATATGAAAGCACCGAATATTAATGGGGACACTCGCGGATAGCAGTTTCTGTGCGAGCTAAGGAATATATATATATGTATATATATATATATATATATATATATGTATTCGAGCTGGAAGATCATGAGAATGTTTGCTTTTCGGTCTCTTAGCGTTTATTCGTGCAACCGACGTTACCGGAGCACTTCGAGTGTCTCTAAGATAACATTTCCCACAAGCCAGGGATATTAATTAATTTGCCTTCTACAGGAGAGGAAAATATGAAGCAGTAAAACGATTTTCTTTAAAAAAGAAGCTAGCAGTTTGGAAGGGTCACGAGTTCGTTCTTTTAATAAAGATAATCGCGGAAATTGACAAGCCTCTTATCGTGTCAAATGGCGAAAATATTTCACAATAAAATTAAGTGACTGGTTTAATTTATTTTTCACCGATCCTGAGAGAGCATGTTTCGCGATAACCCAAGTTAAATTAAAGCATACACCACGGTATCAATGCTGATAAATTAATTAGCCCTTATCGATCACGTTCTAATAGGGAAATCCAAAAATATCATCGCATTTATCAGACGTGATAATTGCGTTGTCTCCATCTTCCAATCATTTGAAAGTGCAAAAGTATGACATTAGTTTTTCATAGCATTTTTAATTAGAATTTGTGAGGAAATGTGGTATGGTGTTCAAACATAATTAAATTTGCATGATATATCGAAGAAGTTAATCGGTGACCGCGCGCGCATGCTTTAATTAATATATGTTAAGTATTGCGACTCTGAGAAAAAAAGTTGTTAACTTGACTAGATTTTTATTTCTAGATTTAGATTTGAATTGCTTCAGTTTAAATATTTACGTATTTATATTAAATATATATATATGTATTTAAATTAAATATATAAATGTTTAAGCTCAAGTATTTTATGTATTTAAGCCAAATCCTAAATGAATAGTTGAAAAAAATTTAATCGAGCTGAAAAATTGAGTCAAGTTAATAACTTTTTTTTTTTCAGTGTACAAAAATCATTTTTAAAATTACGTTTTCTTGAAAAGCTCGCCTTATATCATTCAATCATTTTTAATGACGAGAATTTTTCAAGAGCTGTCCTCGCTCGGTTATGAAAAGCACCTTATGTGATGAAAACGGGCTGAAGAAGGAAGTCGGAAATAAATGTTACACGTGAGGAAGTATCCTCCAGCATTCGGGCTATTTCCCTTCGACGGATCGTTCTTAAGATATTGAATCTTGATATTCGATGCCTGCCAGCTAGGCAGACAACGAATTCTGCGCGATTGGATATTCGAACGGCGGATTACAAACAATTCGAAATACTCCGTTGTATCGAGGTCAAGATGGGTTATCCACGAGCACGCATATTGTTTTATGCATTTTTGATTTAACCAACTCGTGCGTGTGCACGGATCCCTCTTAACAGTTTGATTGTCCTGAACGATTGCAGTTCGTTAAAGTCGCGCTAATGATCGTTTTTATTTGGTCGTATTCAATCTATTGTCTGTTCATTGTGCGCCCGACCTTTTGTCACGTGAATGCGAAAGTTTAACAAAAAAAAACTATTTTCAAACTTGTTACAGTTATATAAACATACTGCCGCGGTTTTCTACGAGCTGTTATTCCTGTCATGAATTTGATGCAATAGACAGATTTGTTTATTATAAATGAATGTATATATTCAATTAAAAAATTTTGCTTTTATCAATATGCGTCAAAAAACTTCGATACTGAAAAAAACAAATATTTATAACACTTACAAACCCATAAATATTTTTTTTTATTTTCAAAAAAGGTTTCTTAAAATTTTTGATATTTCATGCATTTTTATTTGTTTTATTTTATTATTCTGATTGACGTGAAAGGCTGTAAGCAGCAGTGCTGGAGAAAATAGTTGAAATAGAAAATATTTTTCTAAAGAATGTATATATAAAAAATACTATTTTCAAAATATAAGTATTTTGTGTGTATGTAGTAAATATAAAAATAGTATTGATGTTTATCAATATGTACATTTATACTTGAAATAAGAAATTTATTTTACATTTCAATATGTCATAAATAAGTTTTCTATAATTTTTATTGTTTATTTACTATATTTTCTGTTTCTTGAGAATACAAAAAAGAAAATAATAAATAATTATTTTAAATAATATTTTGTATACAGATATATTCTTTAAATAAATATTTCTGTTGAATCTATTTTTCAATTTTGCTGAGACGGCATACACGAATTGTATTTCTCCCGCGATCTTTTAATAGTAATGGCTTCATGTTAGGACTATATTCTCATTTTGCACGAGGACTGCACGAGCATTTTATTTTCTTCAGGGATTCCAATATACGTTTCTATCTAGTCCCTCTTAATGGAAGTACACGATGTGGACGTGCGTGTGCGAGAAAGCCTTTTTTCTCTATCTCCGAGACCTACCCTACTTCTCCACCTTTTTAATATTAGATAATCCTGATACGTATTTGCGCGCTCGGGACGACTGGGCTAAAATGGTTTCTCGCTTGTCTCGCTTGAACGGATTTTATTCGAGAGTCATTTCAATTATGGCGATGAATAAGCGCACGGGCCCGTTTTTCGCTTCTTCAAAATGATATTCCGTCCTTCCGCCTTGCCCGAGGCCGCTGCCGCCGCCGTCACGGCAGCCCCCGAGTTCGACGTTATAAATATTCAGAAAGAACTGCATACACACGTATAACACACACACGCTTGTATTTCGCGCGCGTCACGTAGCAGCTCTTGATTTCTTCGAAACCCAGCATTTTTTTCTCCTTCGTAAGCACGCCTCGACCGATATCGGTCTTGTTTGGTCAATACAAAACTCTGAAGCAGACAGATGTACAACTGTTCCCGCCAAGCAGTTTCAGTCTTGTGACGTGTAACTTGTTTATGCAGACGAGTTGCGATTGTCATATTTTTTTTTTATATATTTTTTGTTACCTTTTTCCAATTTTTTATTTCTAATTCAGCGCACACTGCAAATCCAAGTGTGTAAAAAGTGCTTTATTCATGTGTGTGGTTTAGTTTTCCGTAAAAAATAATACGCTGTATGCCGCATAAAAAGGCGAATTTATACATTTATTTGCATGCAGTTTAACATATTTTGCTGTTATTTTTATGGAGTTTACTTTTTATTTTTTATACACTTGGACTTGCATGTAATACACATTGAAAACAGATTCTTTATACATGAAAGTTATATTTAAATTCATGAAATCGTTTTTTTAATTTGGTTTTTTTTAAAGATAAAGTGAAAATACCTTTTGAGGGAAAAAATAAAAATTTATTTGATTTCGAGAAACGACGTTATTAGGTTTTTTTTTTTTTTTTTTAAAGCAAATAAATTATTTGAAAGGAATATATTTTTAAAAAGATATTTCTTTTATTTAAAGAAAGATTTGCGTTGCACAACCAAACTGTTTCTTTAATTTTAATAAAAGTAACACTCAACAGATTTCTTTGAGTCAAAGAAACTTTTCTAACCGTTTACATTTTCTTGAATTTTTATAGTTAACTGTCGAGTAGATCGCGCCTAACGGTAATGAATATTTGTCGGCTTTACGTGATATTGATACCTGTCTCTGCACATCAGCCATTTCGACATTAAATCTGTATTTTCAGATGCGTATTGAATATGCAATTGAAATTGCTTCCCATGGACCTTTCTCATTTTTTGTACTTGTATACACGGATGGCGCAAGTATTTTCGAGTGAACTCGAAATTTGATTTGTTTTTAGGGAAAGCTTTATTGGATCCTACTTAATTACGTAACGGCAAAGAGATTAGAATTTTATTAAAATTAAACTAAATGAGCAAATTTAAATGGATAATAAATATCGAAATTGCATTCTGATGATTACAGCTATTTTGCCAGCGACAATTGTAATTAAGAATTAAAAGGATATGCACTGTAGATGTTAGATCACTTTAATTTATTCATTTTGGTATTCAGATGATTACAGCTATTTTATCGGCGACAGCCGTAATTACGAATTAAAAGGAGATGTGCATTGTAAATGTTAGATTATTTGAATTCATGCATTTTCGTGTTATCTAATGGAGTGCTTGCTCTTGGAATTATTCAGAGTTAATATTCAGCTCCGATAGTTATCTTCTTTCATTATTTAACAGTCCTTCAGTATGAATTATCAAATGTAAGATCTTTCGTGATTAGTATTGACGTATATTTCGAACTCGATTACGAATCTAAAGATGGAATAAAATCCACGATCGTTTATCGATGTAAATGTCTAGACCGATAGAACAAAAAGTGAAACGACAAACAAACGACAGAAACGTCAAATGAACGAAAGAAGGGTATTATCGTCGGAACGATAATATTGATTTCGCGTCTTACATTAGACTGCAGGTTCAATTTCGTGGACGATTGCTTTAAGAAGATATTTGAAAGCATCCAGGAAGGATTCGTCGATACGCCGTCTTTCGGGCATCTCTTCACTTCTTCTCTTCGATTAAATTGAGAGGAGAGAGCGCGAATGGGGCGAAGACGGAGCGAGGGTGAGAGGAAACGAACAGGGGGAGCGGGAACGAAAGGGGATTGAGTACGGATGGATAATACGCGTGAGAGCACCTTTCTTGAAACTTCTTGGTAGAAAGTTCAAAGACGGAGATCTCATTTTCGCATCCGTTAAAACTCACGTCGGCAGAGGGACAAATCAAAGGAAACTTCAAAAAATTTCATTACTTTTACTCTCGACGCGATCGCGATCGCGATCAAGAGAGACGGGAAGAGAGAGAAGACCGCGGATTTGAAACTTCTGCTGAGTTACGTGGCATGTAGTTTACAGCGTCGCTATCTGCCTTCGTAAAAATAGAACCAGACTGATAAGATTACCCAACAGCATTACGAGACGACTATATTAAAGGAAACAGTAAAATTGTCTTGTTGATTAAAATAAAGTGCAATTCAAAATCATGTTTGACATTTCGAATTTTATCCAAGGAATATTTTTATAATTTTACGACATGAAGACGTTGTTCTAATTAACGGCAAAGTATCCGAGAATTCGATCTTATTCGTCCCATAATAAATTTATGAATGTTGAAGCGCTTTGTGCCTGAAAGTCGCGCGGTTAAATAGATGTATGAATAACAAGGGAATATAGAGACGGTGTTTTCTGAGATTCTTGCAAGTCGGATCAGAGTGCAATTCTAGAATAGTAAGGTAGTTCAATTTTCAAAAACGATTTACGTTCCACGCAGAAAGTGATTCCTACAAATGGCACGCCTGTCCGGAAAATTTTTGACTACACGGGATGATAAATTTCGAGATGCGAGTTGTCGGAGTTATCCTTCGAAAGTCATCACGGAAAGTACATCCGACAGAAAAGAGGAAGTTTTGTGTTTACAGCGCTGACGAAGCGTTATGGGCACAGCTCTTAAAACGTAGGCGACCCACAGAAGGGCGGCAAAAGGGAGCTTCTAATCACGATGGCCATCTAATCCGTGAGCGTGAAGGGTCAGGGAGGGCTCACCTAATGAGCTCAACGGGAAAACTGACTTCGATCGAAAACTTGCTTAAAACTCGCGCGAATGGACTTCCTCTGTTCGACTTCGTTTCGCCCGCAGTGTCCCTCGATGCTCTTTCAACTTTGACCTTTATAACTTTATAATTTCCATCCTGCCTGGGATAATTAAACGATATTAAGCGTCCGTCATAATCATTCATAGAGCAAATAACTGATCGATACCTTCCAATTTAACACTGAAAAAGTAATAAAAACTGCTGCACGATCATGTAAACCAAGTTGAGTCATTTTAACGTAATATAGAATCATAAATCATATTGTGCAAGACGCTCTTATTTTAAGAGCATTTCACGAAACTGACGCCCTCGAAATCCACTTCATATGGAACGATATAATAGATATATATCTGTACCATGTACCATGTACCATTACATACGTATATATGACACACACTTCGGGTTCGTGGGATTGGTTTGATGATTTTTGCTCTCATTCGAATGCGAGGCATTTCGTTGCATATGCCAGGCGGTCGGACGCGATGACGCCATGTGTTTCCAGCTGGATTACCGAGGGGCTGGGCCAGAGCGGCGACTCTACCCTCTACTACTAGAGGGTAGTTGTATACGGTGCACGAAATGTTCTGGGTCTCTGGGCTTTCGTGACGGGACGACGAATGCAGAGGCAAACACGACGCCGAACAATTGCTATGGACATTTTCGGGGGGTGAAACGCCACTGTCAGGAATAACCGTAGTTAATGCCTCCTGCGCCCAATGATAATGGCATATGATAAAATGGCTTTCGATATTGAGAAAGCCTATACAATACGGTAAATGCAATAATATCGACAGTTACGCGCGTTTCAGTTTAAATAAGATATAATTATTAATTAATCTTCCTGTCAACGGTTCTTCAATCCAAATAGTTTTAACAAATTTTACAACAGTTGCACACATTGATTACTTAAAAGCCAATTTATTGTCAAAGCAAATACGAGAAGATTATTACTACACAACAAACAACATAATATTTACTAATTATAAATGTTATTAATTATAATATTAATTATTGTATCGATTTGCGTTGATATCAATACATCGCGAATTCATCATCTGTAATCATTGTATAATTTCTAACGGTTATAATACGCACACGCACGCGATTTCTCTCGACCTTCCGGATCCATAGCTATAAATCATCCGGCGCGATTTATTTATTACAAACTCACGTCGATGTCAATCAATATTCGCGACGATGGAAGGCTTATCGTGGCTCGAGTGTCGCTTATCGTAATTTACCAGCGAAAATAAATATCATGGCTCGCGCATATAAATCGCGCCACCCGGAAGAAAACTGTCATGGCCAAAAAAGAAAAATCGATTTTATATTTTTGCGCTCGTATAAATGCTTTTCATTCGGTTTATGGCCTGGAAAAATGCCACAATTTTATTTCACGCGTGGCTTAAACTCTTTTCAAAATAAATAACAATCAAGAAATTATAGTGACGATATAACAAAGGGGACACAATACAATTTTCTATAAATGTCAAATGGTAATGATGACAATAATAGAAAATATTAGAAATTATAATATTGTTGAAACCTCGTACCGAAGGACTCATTTTTTTTTCAGTCGACACAATCTCGCTTTTAGAATATCGCGATATATATTCCGCAGCAAAGAAAGTAATCTATCTCCTAGTCTGACGGTTGTTTGGAGGCGCGATTTATATTTTCAAAATCTTTTTGATAGAGGTTCGAGGTCGCGCGACACACATAGGACGTCAGGGGAAAAGCGTTACATGGAACAAGCACGTGAAATATGAAATGTGAGTGACAAACGCGACGTAAAACGTGTATGGCCGGTCGAATAGGCTAAACAGCCGTCCGTTATATAAAGCACTGTAATATTTGGATTATTTAACACGCGAACCAGGCCATGGTGAACCACGAGAGTAATTAATTATAGCTATCGCGTCGATGTTGCATCGATAACACTGCGGTTGTGACGGGCGTATGTAATCTATGTTGAAAATTGAGCGACATACTGCGCGTGATAATTCTCATTACACTTTCATGTTTTTGAAAAGGACAACGTTTGATAGAAAAAGTAACACGTGCGGGAGAGGCGAACGAATTTAGTGAAACAATAAATCTTGTCCAATTGAGGAAATCTTTTGTGACAGATCAATTATTTTATTTTTTCGTCATGCATATATAAACTTTGTTATTCTTTAAATATACTTGTGATACTTTTATAAATAAAACAAAATGATACACGTTATAAAAAAAATAAGAAAAATAACTAATATTATATTTATGTAAAATATCTTAATTTTATGTTATAATATTTTACATAAATTTATATAAATTGATATTCAATATTATTAATAGAGTTTCTTTATAATTTCATATGTAAAATAATAATTAGAGCTTTAACATTTATTAAGGAGACATATATTTACATCGATTAAATTGAAATTATTATATGTTAAATGAAATTAATATTACGACGGGGTAGAAAATGGTATGTAAAATTTTTGCGCCACGACTACTTTGTGCGTTGCGATTGAATTATAATGAGCAATAGTTTAATTTGTCCATATTATTATTACGATGCTATGTGAGCTTGATAAATTATTGTGCTCACATAGCGATTGACATAATTCTAATAACTTACGCAGGATTATTACCGTTCAAATAATTAAGCGGACGTAATCGTATTGAATAATTGCTTTCGACAAGCATGATTACAATGTTGAGATACTTCGTCGTTACAAAGTGCAAGTTGCAATATTGCGTATGCGACTGTTACGTATCGATAATAACTAATCGGGCATAGAACGCATGCCAGTTGGGTTCATTATCAAGCAAGTAGCCGGGGTTGTTCCCCGTTGATTTAAATTGTACGTCGGAGTTACATGGGCATTACGATGTTTGTCCCGCGTTGATTACGTTTTCGTGCGCCGCATTACGCCTCGTTACGTTACGTTACAAAGGCCAATCGGCGACGTGAGATTGCATACGAGACTACAGTTGCCTGCAAACTGCATCAAAGAACAGCGTCGTAATTACGAAACGCGCATCAAATATTCACGGCGAAACTAATACCTTTTAACCGAGCCCGAGATATTTAATTACGAAACTTGGTATAATACGACCTGTTTTTCATTATTTTCGAAATATGTGAATATTGTTGCATCCCTCGTGACGACCATTTCTTGCTACGGTTATAAAAATGATAGAAAGTTACGAATAATTTAAATAAAAAATATAGAAACGCATAATCTCTTAAAAATAAAAAAATTTTTCTTGGATATATAATAATTCTTTCTCGTGTTGGAATACATTTCTTTTTCTAAAAGAGTGCTTTTTAAAATTAAAATATTCACAAACATCTACGACGGATGTAAGAAACTAGGGTGTAAAATAAAGTGAGTGCTATTGTTATACAAATGCGAAAGCAAAGAGATCCATCGTCCTTCGTTCTTGGACCAAAAGTTTCGTTCGTGACACGCTTTGGCTACACGGAAAGAATGATTTTGCTGAAGTATCTAAATATTTAGCTGGATACAGATCTGCAAACAATTTTATTGGACTATCAAAATATTTGTGACGGATGTTCCAGCATGATGAACAATGCTATAAAAATGTTTGACACGATAGAAAAAAAAATCTCTTTACACGATAGAAAAAAAAAATCTTACAATAAAAAAATTTTACTTAACACAAAAAAATTATTCCTGGTGAGTCCCAATCGCTTACTTACTTGCAGTCAAATTAAACATTTTTTTTAATTGAAATATTTACGTAAATAAAATAAAGAAATAATTTTTATTAAAGTGATTTTTTCTTGCATATTTTTTTATTTACCAAATTTTTTCTCTCACTGTAACAATTCAGTTTGATAGTCGTACATAATTATTTCAATGGCCTAACAAAATTATTTTTAGATCTGTATCAAACTACATTTTCAGATACTTTAGCAAAACCGTTCTTTCCGTGCAGACAACCATCACGCGCAAAGGTAGTCCATGTAACGAATTAATTTGGCGTTAAAAGTCCACGAGGTTTTACCATGTCGTTACGATTATCCGTGCTATCTAATCAGGCGGCGTCGCGCCAGTAAAGTGCGCAGGTCGCCCCGGAATACGATTCGCGTTCTTATTATAAGCTCTTGGGAACGCGTACACGCGCGTGTGCACATGCATACAAAGTATACACACGTACACGCGTACGTATATGTACGACCCACACGCGCGTACACACACACACACACACACACACACACACACATATACATACACGTGCGCGCACACATACACATTCTTCCACAAACTTAAAGGGGATGCAGCTCTGGCTTTTGACGGCCGACCTTTTTGCCGTTGGTTTTCACCCTCGTGTACTCTTTTCCCCTCTCTTACCTTGCTGTCCCCCCTGTGCCGGAAACCAACCCGTCGATGGGTGGGATTCGATCGACTCGCTCGGGAAAACTTTTTCCTTCCACGGAAAAATAACACAAGTGAGCGGAATCGCTACGCCGTAGTTAAAGTGTATATTAATTGAAACGACGAAAGAGAGAGAGAGAGAGAGAGAGAGAGAGAGAGAGAGAGAGAGAGAGAGAGAGAGAGAGAGAGAGAGAAAGATCGCGTGAGCAATTGTATTACTCACGCGTATCGATTCGCCGGCCGAGGCGATTTTGTCGGTTTCTCAGGGAAAAATCGGCAGCTAGACGCTATTTAGTTATTGCGCACGACAGGGTACGATATCCCCCGTAATCCCGGCTTTACGGGAAGGAATAGCGTAGATCGGCACGGCGATCGTAAACTTGTTATCAACTGCATCCCCGTCTCGTGTTTATACAGGGTAAGCTCCCTACAATACTAACGTGAAGGCCAGTACGCTATTTAAATTCAAGATGAAAATTCTTATGGAAGAATTTCGAGCGAGGTCATTATTTATTACGACTTCGTAATTTATGATATTAAATTCCTTGGTAAGTAAACGTGGAATTAAAACTCCGTTAGAGCAAAATGCGCTTGAAATTAAATGAATAATAAAGTTTTCGTCCGACCGTTAGTTTTGCGACAAGATCTTTTTAATTTTTCATAATTAAAAAAAACATTGTTAATACTCTACATTATTTTGTAATTAATTTAGTTAATTTAATTAATTTATCTAATAAAAATTTTATTTTTTTTAATTTATTAATTTAATACTTGAAATGCGTACTAAAATAGAAAAAAAAATTTTTATCGCTAAAGCAAGGACGTGTAAAACATTTCATACACTGGTAGTAAGTCATCATTTCATATTAATTTTTTCATATTACGTTTTATAAAATGTCCGACGTTAAATCGTCGTTTTAAAAGCAATGTAATTAATGTTGCCCCGCGGCCTCTGGAGTTAAAGGGAAGATAATATTGTACGTCTATAATATAAAATATGTTTGCTTGTGCGCGCACGAGAATCGGGTTGCATAAAATGCTACTACGGTATTGTTAATTTCAATTTTGAAATGTCGATATCTCGCGCAAATACGCGAAGGGAGCGCAGACGGCGGAAAATCGCAAAATTGCGTTATTTATTAATCGCGGGCGTCTGCAGTGCGCCGCGTCTGGTACCGCCGAGCATTTATAACGCTCTATATCACTCGTCTTTGGGATTTATCGTCATTCTTCGTGGTTGACGGTTCATTTACATGATAAAGCGGCCCAGCGTTGCTGTAACACAGCGATATGCATTGTAAGCTTTTACGTCTGAGTGCAAACCCGAAGCACGCGCGCGGGCGCGCGTGATGCCTCCCGATAATTGTTACGACGCTTTTACATCTCCCTTCCTCTCTCCCTCCCTCTGCAGCCATCCCGCTCGCCCTTGCTCTCGCATGCAAATTTACATGCGCGCGTCTGTTTCGGACTGAAACGTACGCGTTGTGTGAATTGTTCTTGAAAACTCGTATTCCCGATTGAGCACGTCCCGCGGAACAAATTTCCCAACGCGCGACTGCAGCTCCCGTCCGCGAATTATGTGCGGGCTTTTAATTATCCCCATTCCCCACCCGACCAGCTTAGCGGTGGTGTAGTGGCTTAATAGCGTTGTTATTTCCGTTTAAGAGAAGATTATGCGTCCGAAAAACTTTTCTGTCTTGGAGCGAAGTCTCCCCTCTTGAATATACATGTAAAAAAAGATAGTACGAAAATTAAATGGGAATACCTGCTACTTGTTTAAAGTCGAGTACTTATGCAACTTGCGTAACTACTCGCGCAATGAAGATAAGTTTCGCGATGCGACTTTTATCTTAGCCGCGGAATAAAAGCGAGTTTTCACAGTATACGAGGGTATTCGTGTCAAGGTTTGAGCGTTTTTCATCTGACCTAAAAACGCGATACGTCGAGGAGAGGACCGTTGTATTCTCCGCTCGTACATCGTTCATCTCTCATGCGATTATTAAAATTAAAATAATACACCACGCGAGTACGAATTTCTACGAGCGGGTAAGAGCCCGACGAGACGTTAGATAAAACTTTACGTCGCGGTAAAATTAGGAAAGAATAATAAAAGTTTGGACGTATATAAGAAGAAAAGCTATGTATCGCTGCGTTCTGACTGGTATTCGCCAACTTGCATCCGAGCAACTTTTCCGACCGCGGGGCAACTTTTTGAAGTTTGTTGTGTTACAGCTGCCCATTCGCGGCATACCTAATCATCGTTATCGTGCTTTACGTTATACGAACAGTTCTTCCCGCTGAAAAACAGCGAGATTAATTGGACCGCGAGGCGCAGTTATTATTACACCGGGCGCGCACAGATATCCAACAAAGGATTTTTACCGGCAATGTTCTCCTCGTGAAACCCATATTCGGAATAAAATTTTATTTCTTTGTGTTACCGACCGCCGTTATGTGATTTAATTAAATCCTTACAACGGAATATACGCTGAACTGTGCGGACGCGCAATACGAAAAAATTGCGATGCGAGAAAAATAAATATCTTCTCGCCGAATTTTTTTTAGAGAAGAACGTTTTCCTGTCTAACTTGGCTTTTATTTTTCATTATAACGAATCCAATAATAATAATAACAACAAATAATAATAATAATAATGGATTTTAAATATGTGCAAAAATAACATACTGTTAATAATGTTTTCTTTAATTATATATTCGCCACTTTTATTAGTTCAAGCAAATTTATAGACTTGACATATTAATAATGTGAACTCTCATTCGCTCTCTTGTCATTCAACATTTCTATCATGAAAATAACCCGTGTTAATCCTTTCAATTTTGAATACTTTTAATAAATAACTTTTTCATGCAACTTTTAGAATACTCTATCTATCTTTAACATTCTTCAAAAAAATTTTTGTTTATTAGTTCATTCTTGAGACTAGTTGTGTGTGTTTATACGTTTTGCTACGGTTTTAAATAAATAATTTTTAAACGAGTAAGTGGATATAAATGAATTTTTGCACAAATACTTATTAGAGTTTTATTAGTATACGTAAAAATTTTGATTTAATTGGTAATGCTACTTTACAAAAGTAAACAAAAAATTAAATAGCTCTTAAACCAATAATTGAATTGTGCTCAAATTTTACATAGATACTAAAATATAATTCTAGAATATTCTATAAACTTTTTACATTTTTGATAATGTTTTGAGATATGATCCATATATACTTAAAGTTCTTCCGTCAATTTTCCATATTGGTTAATCATTCTGTGTTCGTAATAAATTATGTAATAGGTATGATTAGGCACGGAGTAACGTAGCTTAATCTATCACACACATCATGTTTGGAAATGAGATTATCCGGAAATCTTATAAAAGAATTGAAAGAAAAGAATCTGCCACATTTTTTCAAACTGTTTTTGGCTGCTGCTAATTGAATGACGTTTATTTAGTGATCTCGTACGAGAATCGTGTTCAACGTCAACGCAGGATGAATATCAATCGTCGCATTTAACACTGAGCGTACGTATCGGAATATCTTATCGCTCAGTCACATTTAGCGCGAATGTAAAGCGTCTTATCTCGACTCGCGGATAATATTTGTCGCTCCGCATTTTGTGCGCGCGCGCGCGAGTGGACGAGAATTTAATCATAATTCCGATTCTCTTATATTACTCCCTCCATCCCATATCTTCTCCGTGTCTTCCTATCCTATGCTCACTTTCCCTTTGAGCAGGAAACAATGGCGCGTTTCCCCATAGCGTAACCCGCGCTCGACTCGCAATATCTATCGCAAGCGGCCGACGCTCTCCGTTTTGTCTTCGAAAGTCCCTGATGGAAAGGTTCTTCAACGTATGATATTTAACGAAAGAGAGAAAGAGAGGGCGAATACATGTGTATATGTATGTATGTCTCTCTCTCTCTCTCTCTCTCTCTCTCTCTCTCTCAATTCTTTCTCTCTTTCTTCGCCCCTTCCCATTCGGTATTCGGAGGGTGGGCTCTCTCTCCCCTGCTCTTTGTCGCTCGCTTTTCTTTCCGCTCGTCGGTCTCGTTCTATCTAGGATACCTTTTAAAGGGGATGTGTGTATAGATAGATATATAGGAGACGCGAAAATCCTTTGACGCTCGTCCACGTTTGTCGTGTGAAAACAGAGATCGAGACCGTTACAGTTCAGCGTGGTCAAATTTCGATTGCCGCGTCGCGTCGCTAGCACGCGAAGACGACACGATTCGTTCACGGTATCTCGTGACGATGTAAACGCGACGGAAATTAATAAAATTTAAAATGCATCTTTTTTATGCACCTCTAATCGACGAGAAGTTAAAAGAGAAAACGGATATTGGGTTTTTTCTGTGTTTACATTAAACTGACGAATAAAACGACGACTTGTTGGCTCAAAGAATTGAAAATGGCGATCGCTGCACATAGGTGTTCCAATAAGCGTTAAAGACTGTAAAACTTTTACAGGGACTAAATAAATATTTTTTTTTTTGGTAGCGTTGTAGCTGAGACTTTAATTTCAAAAATAATTTCACAGAGAGAATCGTCAACCGAGGTTTCGCAAGCATTAAAAGAGCTTTATTCATAAATATCTATATTTTATATAATAATTTTACAATGCGAATGTACACGTGCAAATCGTTCCGGTTTTTCTCACTCTTCATTGTAAAAAATTCTCTTTGCAACAAAGATTTATATTTTACATGTTAAATACGAGAGATCGTTGCAACTGATTATATTTTTATTTCTTTTTTTATTTGCACAAAGCACCACCTGTTGCCACGCAACAGCTGACGACACAGGGATTAACTTCGCAGTTATTTTAACTTTGCTTCAGCTTTTGAAAGTTGTTTTTTGTTAATTATCCGAATAGCAGTTTGCGCTCGTTTTTATTTAGCGTTTATTCCTCAGCGCATATCCTGTACGCGTAGCTCGCATAATGGTGTAAGCCCCAATGACGAAAACGTCACATACGTTGCACATGCGCGCGTTTTTCTGCCACTATTCGTAAAAAAAAAAAGAAAATAAATCGAGACGGAAATTTTTAAACGTCGGTTTTAGTCTGTTCTACCCGTGATATAATTCTATCCGTGACTCGCCGGTCTCGAAATATCTGAAGCAACAAATCTGGAGGTCGTGGAGATCGGCAAATCGCAGTGCTTAAAGCTTCGAAGCGCAGTTAGAGCTCGCGACCTTTCGCGTGTTGCACGCGAAAGTCGCGATACATACGATACACCGCCTTGACAGACCGAATTAATGCGACAAAAAAGAAGAGGAGGAACGCAGGAGGAAAAATGTTGGCTCACTTGTGATTTCTGTACAGTAATTTTGCGATATTTATGCGATTTCGACGAGAATGTGTAGGAAAGAAACATTTCCAACATTCATTACCATTTAATTTTCTCCTCATTTAGATTTTGCGTTTTTCAATATTTTATTTCGAATATTTTGATTTTACAGAAAGATATTATAACATTACGGAAGTAACTACAATAATATCCGCAATAACATTTTGCTCGATCCTAAAGTTAATAATCCTTCGATTGCTTTTTTAAAAATATCTTTAATATATTTAGTGTGTTAAATATATTAGTGTAATATATTTAATATTTTTAATTATATTTAGAGGAGATTATTTATATACATATAGGATATGGATTTTCCGGATTACCCAGTAAAGCACTTCGCGTAAGCGAAGGGACTTCGGGCTTTATGTCGCCGTTCTTTTTTTCCCCCCTCTCACTTAATAAGGAGAGGCGAGCTTGATCGAAGTTTCCTTGTTCCTACGAATGTTGCGAGACGGTTCGCATTTAATCTTGAAGTGCCTGTAGCACTTTCTCTTGCTCTCGCTCTTCTTTCCGTGATTAGACGACCGCGGCCGGTAACGAGCTTTCTCGGAACGCGTTATTCGGAAACTCTAGCTCCGCCGCACTGCGTTTTCTTATAAGAACGTTAGTTCGCGTGGTCCCAGAACAGTCTTATTCGAATTGCTACGCAAAGGATCCGGATTAAGAGAAAGGAGGGAAGGGAAACAGCACTGTATAAATTCGAGAAATTATACTCCCTAGACGGGGGTGGCTCTGGTAGTCGCACTGCGCTCATGTAAAGAATAATTTTCTTCTTCAAATAAGCTCGCCGAGATAATATCAGAGAAATTGCCAATGAGGATCGATTTGAAATATTTACTGACACAATTTTGAAAAAATGATACTTTGTGTCGCGAGAGTCAAAAATTTATTTAAGATTTTATCAATTTTATTTAAGTATCAAATTTAACCCTTGACCATATTGATCAAATCTGGTAACTACGTCAATTGTTTTATACACCCAGAAAAAATATTTGATTCAACGAAATTTATTGCTATATGATTAAAGAAAAGTTTCTTTGATTTGAAGAAATCTTTTGGTTGTTCCTTTTATTAGAGTTAAAAAAAAATAATTTAGTTGTGCAACGCAAATTGTTTTTAAATGATAGATATATATTTTTAAAATCAGGATAATTAAATTATCTTTTTACATTTCTGTCATTACTTTATTTTTTGAATTAAAAAATTATTTGTTGAAATTAAATAATTTAAACAAATAATTTATTTACTCTTAAAAAGGCTAAAATAATAAATAAATGTGCCACACGAGAAATAATATTTGCGTAATTGTGTGCGGTTGGATATTTTTGGCATACTCCGTCAGCCCGTCAATGTAGTTAAGTATTAAATTTGGAGGGGAAGGAAATTTTGTGGATTGAGAATCGGAAGTTTGAAAATTGAATCGGAAAATTTGGAAGGTTTGAAGGCATTTTGTTACAGAGACCAACTCTGTTAACACACATCTTTGTTCATATTTCACACACACGCACACGCACGCACACGCACACGCACGCACACACACGCGCGCGCACACACACGCGCGCGCGCGCACACACACGCGCGCGCGCGCGCACTCGAGCCGCACATCGTCGCGCGCAACAAAGCGTACGTGAGGCGTTTCGACTCCGCTATTTTTCGCACATTGCTTTTGTTCTGACGTCACACGGCGCATGTATTATGGGATTAAGAACCCTGTCCTTATTCCCTCGAAAATAGGCGGACCGCCCCTCCGGCTCCCCGGATTTCGCCTTCCCCAAAAAGAGGGTTTAGTGGCGGCGCTGAAAGGTCGAAAGTTAAAAGGAGCAAAAAGGAGAAGGGATAAAAAGGGGAGTAGAACAATTCCGTAACGTACAGGTGGTTTTCCTTCCCGCGGTAATGCCGATTACGTTCAGCCATTCCGTATCGTTCAGGAAGATCTAACGCAGAGCACGCGACGACTGTTCATTCTTAATTAATTAAAAATAAAGGGTATAATATTAGACTGTAGAAACGAAATAGACAAATTTATTTTTTCTTGATCCAATTTACTCAGACCACTGTAGCTTTTTTTAATTCTGTTTTAATGTTTTTTTTTTCTACAGCGCATAAATTCATCGACGTACGTTTTTATTGTATTATTTAGACAAATAAAGTGTTCGAACGCGACCAATATATTGCAGATATTAAAACCGAACAGAATTATCGTGCCGTGTGTGCGAAGCAAATAGATTTTGAGCATTTTTATTCCGCGGATGGCGGCGGGCCGTGAAACATTTTTGCGCTCGAAACGCCCGTCGCGCGTTCCACTAAGTTCTCGATATTACGAGATTATACGGAATAACGGGGCGGACGTGGCGCGAGCGAGAATAAGCGACACGTGCCTTTTTACCGAGTGCTCTTTGGCCCCCTTGTAACCTTGCAAGCGAATATTTGCTTTCGCGCGCCGGATAACACGCTGGCCGCACGCGGAGAGTCGCGGCGAACGATGCGATGTGGCCATTCGTGTGCGCGGTCACGCGAAAGTTTTTGCGTAATACGGAGCATGGGGTACGGTGCACGTGCAAAAGTTTTGCGCCTTCCCGAAGTACGAGGGGAGGTTTTCATCCGGCAGGATACCGGTGTGGCGGAGTGACGGCTGAAGCCGCGGTTGGGTACGCGGGTTTGCCCTTCTTCTTTTCCCGTGGAAAGAGATATCTTTTTTTTTTATTTATTTTATTTTATTTTGAGACGCTGTGTCTCCCACGTGTGGAGCGATTCGGGCTCCTTGAGATGCACACGTACGCATCTCGACAAGAAGGAACGGATGTCGAGAGTGGTTTCGCCGCCCTAAAAAGATGTCATCTCTAATTTATCTCTATACGTAGTATCCCAGAGTAAATGTTTCGAGCTTTAAATCGGATAGATTTTGCGACAAATATTAATCTTAATGAGGTTATTGGCGTAATCGTGACAATTTCTCAAGTTTCTGTAAATTTTTTTATAGTTCAATTGTGAACGTTCTATCGACATAAAATTTATTATTCGTTGATACGTTCACAATGTTAAACTGAGATAAGATAATCATAAAAACTAAAAGCGAGAATGAAAAAATAACGCAATAATAATTTATAAATGTGTAAATAGTTCCAATTTAAATCGAATCGAATTAAATCACGGTGAATTTGATTGGATTTGTTTTTGAATCTAAAAGAATTTCAAATTCGAATAGCATGTATTCATTTTTATATGTGATTGTCGACTTCCAA
This sequence comes from Solenopsis invicta, assembly GCF_016802725.1. Classification (NCBI taxonomy): domain Eukaryota; kingdom Metazoa; phylum Arthropoda; class Insecta; order Hymenoptera; family Formicidae; genus Solenopsis; species Solenopsis invicta. The sequence goes on along the minus strand of NC_052666.1, from coordinate 21,021,722 downwards.
AACGTTTCTAAATCTTACAAACTATTCAAAAATTTATATACATGATAGACAATTATTTTCGTAAATTTATTTCAACATTTTATAGATTTGTATCACGATTTTATAAAATTTGGAATAAAATTTGAAAAATTATTGAACTACATTTTTCTAATGAAATGCATTTAAAGTATTATCACTTTGATAGTAGCATTATAATTTGTATGATATGTATTCAATGCTCATATATCAATATACTAAGCTTGTGCCGCATTGTCCAGTGTCTATTATAAATTTGTACTAAGCGCATCATTTCTTAAATTATTTTCTAAAAATTATATAATGCGAAAATTTGATTGGAATTCGACTCGACATGAAAGTTTTAAATTTAATTTAATTCAATTTTGAACATGTTATAAAAAAATCGATTGAATTTGATTCGACTCACAAATGATTCGTATTCCTCTAATAATTTTCGCAATATTCTTCGATCTCTTTTTATTTTTCGTTCGTTTTTTTATTCCGACTTCTCTACGGCACTCAGTGCGCTTCATCGCGTTCCTGGTATTTTAACATTAGTCAGCACACAAAACCGGAAATCCGAGAAGCGAGTTTCAGAGAGAATTTCAACGGAAAGAGCGGCGAATAATTCGCGAGACTAACGTGCGGGAAAGTATTCACGTGCAAATTGGCACGATAGCGAATCTAAGCGCGAAGTGATAACACGTCGCTCCGGCGGATCTAGTTACTCGCTGCCGACGTTTGCTTTCAGGAACGAAGATAAACTCCCCTTGCTTCTGCCCTGTTAAGCTTCAAACGATCGCATCTTGTCGCGTTTCTGTTTAATATTGGCGTCTTCAGTCTTGCGAGTTGAACGGCAACATCTGTATTTTTTAGTAGGAAATTTCGAATCCTTATTTTCAGATGTGAAACTTAACTTTTAATTAATCGCGTGATGTCACAGTAACTCATTGTAACTTTTAAATTACGCGTGAAAAATTATTGCGAATATAATAAAGTTGGGAATGTGTATATATTGCTTCTGAATATGGTAAAATTATTTATTTGCTTATTCGAAAAAAATGGAATATTTTTTACAATATTTCTCATATAGAGACCACGTTTGTCAAAAAATTTTGAAAAGTATTTTTCAAAGTACTAAATTTCGAAAAGATTGAACTGTACGGTTTAACGGTTCCATTAATTATATCCAACAAATCAGACGTAGCTGATTTACAACGGTGATTTTTACCGCTCCTATTTTCTTTCGATCCTTTGAATAAGCAAACAGAGAAAAGAATCAAATGGACTTTTACGAAAATTTGGAATATCCCTTGCAAATGAGTAATCGAAGATTCCAATTTTATTTGCATATTTTTCTCAGAAGATAATGATCCCGGTACTTGAAACAAAACTTCACGCACTTCGAAATTGAGTAATCGATAGATAAAGATAACACGTATGTGCGAGTCCCGCGAGTCTAGCTTCGTCGTGAACGTTGAAGAGAGCATAATTGCCGCTCGTCACGAATAAGCAGAAGCGACCAATAAGAAGCGGGGCCGATTAATCTTACGCGAGGCATCGCAGACGGAGAGAAATGGCGAGGGATGTGAGGAGAGAGAGTTAGCAGTTGATATTTGACATGAGAGTAAAAAGGGATGCAACAAGAAACTTTCTTTTTCAGCATAATCCACGAGCACGGACAAGCCGATTTATGGCTGGCTAAAATTGATAAAAGTTGACATTAAGCAAGAGTTTTTATTCGAGACGATTCTTTTTTCTCGTTGAAAAAGCGCGTTTCAACACAAAGTCGTTCAACTTTCTTTTTAGCAGCGTACAAATTCGTATCTCATTTGAGATACGAATTTTTCAGCTGTTGAATTGTTTTTAAATCACATGAAAATTATAATTAAATAAGAGAAATATTTAGCAAGTTTAAAAGTGGAAGCTACCTCTCTTAATTTCGAATAATTGTAAAATCTATATTGAGCTCTGATTTTGCGATAAATGTGAATCATCCAGAGGAGCAAATAACGCGGTACAAATTTATTGGATTTAAATTTGTATCAAATTTTAATCGCGTATCTAAATTTATAGTCTCGGTTTATAATTCTTGATTTATTCATTTCTACCTATTAATATTAATTAATTATATAAAATTAATTGCATGTTTAAAATTTATACTTTTTGATTTTAACATTTCATTCGCATGTACATATTAATAATTAAGATTGCACTTATGTATCATTGCTTTTTTCTGAATACGAAGGCGAGAGAAAACTATAATATAATGTGGCGGCAGCGGAGGAGGCATAGTAAATAAAAGAAAAAAAAAAGCAAATATATACAAAGCTGGGAGATACGTGTTTAGTTTTCCGACATCACCTTGACGTGAGATTACGGTGGCTGCGTATGTGGTGGAAAATATTTTTCTTTTCTCGGATGAGCCAAGTACTTTGTAAGACGCGGATATCCAATACTGGCTCCATTCGGCGCACGGGGGAAAAGCGGAGGCCGGGAGAGACCGCTGTTATTCTTTCGGAATAAAAGACCAACTTTCCAAGCGAAAGAATCGATCTGGCTTCTCGCGTAGTATACTATTGAGATTCGAGTTGGACGGACCGTAGACCGTTCGCATTCTGGAAATAAAGTATCATCCACACGCTGGTGCCACTTCTACTCTCGGCACAGCCCGATGTTTGACATCGACCAAACGCGAATCTGCGTGCGTGCGTGCATGCACTGGACGAAGTGTATACATACACAATCCTAAAATGCTTCTTATCAACACTGTAAAATAATTTCCCGACTCTCTATGGTAACTCTCAATCCTGAACCGATCTCTCTCTCTCTCTCTCTCTCTCTCTCTCTCTCTTTCTTCTAGACTAACTTTATTTCTTTATACTTCTTCTATTTATTTCTATCTTTATTTGGACAATTACGATATTACGCGAATCTCAAATCTCAGGTGACAATAAACATATTTTCTTGTCTAGTTTAGTCAGCAACTTAATGTTTATCTTAGCTTTAGAGTACTCTTTTATCTTTTTTTAATACTGTTCTGAGCAAAAATTTACTCGGCAATAAAAAATTAAGAACTTAAAAACTTTTTTATACTTTATGGCGGTTGTAAAGTGATAGAACAACTGAACTAACACTATTTTAAGATAAATGAATTTTAATGTTTAATAATTTTATTAAATGTTATTGTGGTCCATTAAGTCCCAGAAGATCTCTATCATAATATATTTCGATGATAAGTATAATCTACGTAAATAATAACTTTTTATCAAATAATAAAAACAGTAACTCGTTAAAAATTATTTTTATTTGAAATTTTCAAAATATGTAAAATTTTAATTATAATTTTGAGTCATAACAAATATAAATAATGTAGAATATTAAATTCAACTACTAAAACTAGGTTATGATGGTAAAAATAATGATTGCGACACGAAAAACAAAGCACAAAAGTGCAACTACGGAAAAATTAATAAAAAATTCGAAGATCATAGTATATGTTGTCAAGTCTAATGACACTTTATGTACAAGGTGTACCTTTTATCAAGTGTTTATTGTAAAATTTTGAATGCATTCGATACACTTCGATAAAAGTTATGCTTCAAAAATCAAAAGATATAATTTTGCCGGTACTGTAGGTAAGCTTGAAATTACACGGAGTCACAAAAAACGCAATGCCAATCTGGTATACAAGTCTTAATTTTAGGTTTATTAAAGAAGAGAGTTTTTAAGTCACATGAAAATGCGAAAAAAGGAAACGAAAAATTACGAGAATGCATATATAAATTACTACTGTAACTTACAAATGTATGAGAAACTCGGAGAACTCGGGAGAAAGAATTCCTTTCACGTAAAGAGACAAATATTTATTATTTATGGCTTGCCAAACGTTTCCATTAGAACGTATTAGTCACGGTCTACAATAGGTGTGGTATGTTTCTAGTTGAATATGAGGAGAATATTCGACCACGGTTGGTCAATTTCTTACGACTTAAGGCTTATAACATTAATTGTTGATCGAGACTTAGAACAGAAAAACACCGGTGGTCGTTTATTTTCTTTTATTTTTTGTTCAGATACGTTTTATACGTATTCGATCAATAGTTATTTTTCTAATTTTTCCTCTTTGTGACTTTTCCCGACGAAGAATACAATAAAACTCTTTTCAATTCATAGCTATTTTTGGAAGAAGTATCCCGTCGCGTCGTTTGAATGAAACTTCGTCAGCACATTTCGAAAAAATGACCAACAAGTCCTCAGTTGTTTCTTGACTTTCTTCCTGGAAAGAGTGTATTTCTTTTTGTGCTGATGAAGTGACATTCAGAAATCGAGAGACCCAGTTTCTCTGTTTTTTAATTAAATCGCATAACTTTGCGATTCTCTGTTATCAGTTACCATATGGATTATCACGATATCGAGAAATCTCGATTAAAAACTCAAGTTTGTTCAAGGATGTTGGGGGTAATGGTCCGCGTACGTACTATTTTACATCTCCAACAACTTTATAGATATTTTTATCGTTCAAGTTTTAAAGTTTGCACGAGATATATGGCTATTATAACGTAAAAAAATTGTTTTTCGGAAACTTCAAGCAAATATAAAATGACGCGAATACAAATACGTTTGAATACGTCGTCCGCTTTTACGGCAGTGCAATTTAAGCTTGTTTCACGATGTTCGCATCGACGTAGGATCATGAACTTTGAACCTGGCAATCAGGAAAGAGAAGAGCGTGTGGCGAGCTTAATCCTCTTTGCTTCCGATTTTACGTGCAAGCGTAGGAGCGAGGAAGAGAAGAAGAGTGCGCTCGCCTGCGCTCGCCTGCGCTCGCGCGCGCGTCATCGCGCTAATTGGCTGTCAGTATCGGCAGAAAGGAATTTCGAAGCTCAAAGCTTTGGACGTATACAACCGCGGAATTCCATGCGAATAATCCGGCGCCTGGTCGATCCATTTTTACACACATAGGCTCCGAGAGATAAAGAGAGGAATAAACGTTCGTGCAATAAGCGCCGTGGGGGGTTTATGTTCCCATCCGTGCGTTTCATTTTGTCGATTTGAAAAAAACGCCGATCAAGGGGATCGCGGAAAAACAGCGTGGTGTTTTGCCGTTCTATTTCCCTAGAATTAAGATTTATCTGTTTGTGTAACTCGACGTGCGGTACAGTCCGATCCTTTTGATTTTTATCGACACGAGTAGCAATAATATTAAACGCTTACGGCGATAATACTGAGCTTCTCGATACAACTTCAATGAAAAATTCGAGATTTTGCTTTAGAGCAGTTGTTGTCAAATATTAGCTGAAAGCTTTAAGATTGAAGGAAAGTTAATTGTAGAAATCTTTTCGAGGATAAATTATTAGACAAATATTTTCTATTTATAAATTAAATATATCATTAAATATTTACTTTTAATTCCAATAAGTATCACATAAATTACTCTAAGATAGTTTTGAATAATTTTTTAACATGTATAATTGTTATATTTACATTACTGTTTTCTCAATTTTATCGTCGTTGATAAGAAAAATGAATTCGTGTTGCAAATGATTCAATACGATGCAGGTAGTGAAAGTAAGGGTTCGTTGCCAGACTCGTAGTAGCCGTTTACCTCCTAGCAGAAATCGCAGGAGGGTCGGTCGATGACCTCGTGGCCATTGCGGCCGTGACACAAACGTAAGCAACCTAGAAGGGATAAACGGGAAGCTCCTTGGACGATTCGATGTTGTCTCCGTCAGCGATTTCGCTATCACCCTTGCTGTGCCAATGATAAGATCGATCTGCCCTCGAAATATTCTCGCATGGTCAAAGATTCTTGCCAAGACTGCACATTGGAATTCATATATGTCCTTCGTATTATTTTTTGTTGCGGTTTCTGACATGGAAAGAGTTATCGCTTCACGTTTAATAACCCTCGGAATGGACTTGTTTAAAATACATAAAATTCAAATTAAAAATCTTTTATAATAATCTTACTACTTAATAATATTTTCACATTAGTTATTAAATAAATGCGTTTTTCAATTAGATAAACTGCGTACCGATGATAGGATTGTTAGGCTTAAAATGCAATTGTAAACTGAAATTAAAAATAATATCTCAGATCAATTCGCTCCAATTTAATAATGATGCTACGAGCATCAGATGTAAAGACCTTATTGCGAAAAATATTACCCCAGATACGGTCTGAACCTGGAATTTCCTCATTCCGTGTTGGGCGTTAGACCAATTTGATTGCTGGGGCGTGATATTTATCGCAGCCCGTATTAGTTTGAGAGAACGTTTTTTTTTTTGTGTATATGATTACGTTGGATAATAAATCAATATCTGAACAATATAAAAACTATTTTAATTTTTTAAAGAACAGCACAGTTCTATTTTTATTTTGGTTTTATGCCAGAGGAGGAATCATAAATTACTCTGTTGGAAGACAGAGGGAGAGTATATTGCGAACAGAGCGTAATCAATGAATATTGCGAATAAATTCATCGAATGCCCCGCATACCGATCTTCGTCGGTCTGTCGAATCGACTTTTTCCGCCGGGCGTTTTACTTGACTTGGCAGTTTCCCAAAGAGTGCGTGGTTGGTGCATTGCTTTCGTGCCATTCTCCGTTATGCGATCGCTTTCCGAAACAAGACACGGGAAAATGCCTCTTGATGTTTCAAGCGTTTATTCTCTCTCCTTCTTGCGTGTGTTGTATTTTCTAAAATTCAAGAACAGATAAAACGAAACGTCAGTTTCTAAGGAAGACGTCTATGACGTAGTGAAAATAGAATATTACACTGTACGCGGACAAGTGACTTTTGCAAGAGAAGCAATGATTTCTTTTCCTTAGACGTGCATTTGAAGATCCCGAGAAGTTCAGCAAGAATCCCATCCCCCCCCTTTCCATTGTATTCAATTGTGGCAGCCTCTTTCTATTGTCGAAACATTAATTCACTCTTCAACTCATCGCTGAGATCAGAACTTCGTTAGATATAATTTTCTCATTCAAATATCATGCCTTTGTAATGGACTAAAGCGAGAAGTTTTTAATTTATTTTTATTTGTGCGGAAAGAATATATATAAACATTGGAATTATTTTCCAATAATACAATTAGTAGCTTTCTGATTATTCCTATTATCTGTTGTGTAAATACATACAATTATCATAAATAAATGTTTTAGAGATATTAAATTCTCTTCTCTCTCTCTTTCTTTCTTTCTCTTTTTCACTCTTATTGAAAAATATTGTTTTATATTTCTCATGTTGCATAAATATATTTTATACATTTATCAAATTATTTTTCGAACGATAGACAAATTTAGATGTTAATTCGAATTTTATTACGCAGAAATATTAGATAAACATTGAAAATGATGCATTATACCGTTAATTGCTCCCGGTTCAAGTTGGTTTACCAATTTTCATGCACGGAATTAAATCAATTTTATTAACTCAACCAGTCGGATAGATAATAATTGTTGTTTTCGATGTGTACTAGGAGAAAATTAGAAAGCTCATTAACTCCCAGATAATTAAATTATAATTTTAGCCTCGCAAATATATTGCCGGATATATCGTTGAGTCAATAATCCGGCTGTGCTGCGCGCTCGATGCGGCACGGTCTTCCTGAATCAGCGGTTGTCCATTTCGTCCTTTTAATAGATCTTGCATTATTTCCTTGCAAGATGTCGATTGATATCGGATATCCTTCGACGGTGACGTATCGGCTGTCGTTCGAGAATGAGTTCGCAAAATACGTCGGCGACACGCGCCGTTCCTTCAACGGCAGACATCATAGTTTCTCCAAATATAATTAACTGTATCTCAAAATAGTAATTTCTTATTAATAATTGCGCGTATATATCGATTGTCGGCTACGCGAGCGGCTGAATGTTGCGCCAAATTAGAAAACCGATACGACCTGCACTTTATGTTGCGGGATTTTTATTTTTATTTCCAATATAATAAAGGGAATTTCTTTCTCTCTCTACTTTTTATATTAGAACTATTCTGTTCGCTTTCAGCGGATAAAGCTTTATAGAAAACTAGTTTCAGATGAAAATCAAGATATTTCAGTAGCGATGAAAGATGGTAAAATATTTTCTTTTGCATTTGTTCATATTTTCTAAATAGCAAGCAATTTCTTGAAAATTAGATATATTGAATTTATTAGATTTATATGAGTTTATTAACCTTTAAGCAAAAAGTATAAAATCTTGTGGACGATTAACCATTTACGTGTATAAAAATGTTTATGAATATAAAATACTTTAATGTGTATGTATTATATATACATGGAAGTAAATAAACATGAAATTAAGTTCTTTCGAGTCAGAATCTAATTACACGTAATTAAGACACATGAAAGCATATTATAAAAACTAGTCACTTTTTATTCTTATATAAATGATGTACATTTTTGGTTGCTTGTTAAATTTTACGATACAATAAAACTATAATACATTCTAAAGAAAGCATTTGTTAAAAAAAAAGACGGAAAGAATGTAATTTGATTCTGACGCGATTCTCTTTGCTATTACGTATTGAACGATTTACGTATTCACCGCATATTGAATGACGCATTGAATACGTAGCAAATTAATAACCACTTGCAATTATACGAAATAACAATTCCATTAATGCTAATGAATTTTACGGGAAGCCCGAGCACAAAAGCATTTATTTTATTGAAATTTCATCGCAGTTATAATTTTTATTCAAATATTTGTTTGCCGCATGTTTGGGCATCTATGGTACTTCGGTAAACAATAATACTTGTTTAATTCAGAATCGATCGAGAACCTGTTTGAAGTTTAATTGTTTCTATTGTAACGTCGATTTGATCTTGCATGAATGGCAGCGCTCTGACGCTGCTATTCGAAATAGAGTAGATTTTTTATTCAGAAAATAAACGTTTCTCAAGAAGATTAAATAAAGTCTCAAGATATGCATGGAATAAATTTACGCAATAAAAAGATCATATGCCTTTATAGGTTAAAGGTTAAAAGTATCAATAAATAGCAGATACCTTTCAATTAACGTTCCTTCACTTGGTTCGTTATATATTTTGTCTTGACAGAAAAGATTAACATTTTTTAATTTAATTTCTTGACTCGGGTTTTAAATATCGGAAAATAAAAATAGAATAGAAATTAATCACCACAAAAGAGGCAAGACGATGTTACAGACTATCGTAAATCGATTGTACAATGGCATGCATTCAGAAACGAGACGAGTGCTTGATTCTAATCTACAATTATTGTTAACTTTAACGTTGAAGAATCCAAGTATCTACATTTACTTTAATGTCAAAATTAGCCTGACTATGTATGCATTGTCTGCCCAAGAAAACTCAACTTTAAATCTTTTCTAAGAAGAACATCTTTCTATTCTATATCGCATCGTTATAAGCTTGTTTCCTCACGTCTCGTGAAATAGCACATTGTAGAAAAGTGGAGACGCTATTCTAACGTTTGTCCACCTCGGGATCGTGTCGGAAAGGAAATTACGAGTGAGAGAAAAGGAATATAAATGGGATCTCTCTCTCTCTCTCTCTTTCTCTCTCTCTCTTTCTCTCTTTTCCGCGCCGTCTGCGGGATTTGTTATGTGAGAACGTAAAACCATTTTCGTCGGAAAGAAAACGAAATCGGAGGAAACGAGGTCCTCTTGCGGAAGGGTGGTTCACGGGGGCGCGCAACACGAAAGTTGCAAATGGGTAAAGTTATGCGGCAGGGTTGGAGGGGGGCGGGGGACTTTCTGTGTAAGTAACCAAGCTTGCGAGTTGTGCTTTCGAATAAAGCTCCAGTCTAACGATCGGGCAGCGTGCGTGCTCGGAAAAGAAATCGTAAGTCTCGCACCTGCTCCTGGAAATTTTTATTGCCATCTGGATTACATTTGATTGACCTGCTATTTCTTTCGTGAGTTATAATAAATACCCCGTGTAAAAATATACTACTAAAATGACTGACGCAAAGATATATAAGAGATATATAAAGATATATACAAGTTCTGATAAGCATTTTGCAAATGCAAAGTGAACAAGATCGATAATAGCATTACATTTTTTTAATATTTCAATTTTTTATCTTAATTCATTTTCGATCATTGCATGCGTTTTTCCACTTTCATCAAACAGTTTTAGCAAGTAGAGCTTAAGTGCAATTGATAGTAACAATACGATAATAATATACTATGGACGAGATCTGTCTATATGGCAGAAGCAAGCATTCCATTTTTCGTAATATCGTTCAAGCGGTTGAAAGCCTCGAGGAATTTCGCGCTGCCTCAATGTCAACCTCAAAAGTTATTACGCGATGGATCCATTTGACCCAGATTCGTAATTCTCCGGAAAGTTGGCCATGCCGGTCGGATCAATCCATAGATTCGCGAACGAGATCGGCCCGAGCCCGACGGATAAATCGATTTTGATAAATGCCGCGAAATTAAGCCTCGGGTCGCGCTCGATATTTCCGACGCTTTTGTCACATGATAACGCTAAGCGGATTGCGAGCGAAACTTACTCACACATCGCGAAAAGCGTGCGCAATGGAACGGATTAAAACTAAAATGGTTGCGAGCAAAAAGTTTGTAAAAAAAAAATTGAATAAGCTAAAATGAAATTGGAGCTACATAAAAATGTCTCGTGTATCTGAAAAGTAGAGAGAAATTATGTCCGGCGGAAAATAAAACTGCCAACAAGTGAAAAACGCTAAAATAGCAGAGATACTGGTAAAATTGGGACATCTCGTAAATAATGTGAATGTTTTAGACTAATAAAACGTAAAGTATGTTTTTTTTTTCCATTTTCTCGCTCAAGCTAAATAATAGAAATAAAAGAGGATGTCATGTTGAGTATATTATATGTACACTTTATTAAATCGTTTGACGAAGTGCCCGATGGGAAAGCAAAAACGCGTCGAAACTGCCACTGCCACTGCGACGTTTTGCACTGATTGCATTCAGCGTAGGATAAATATTGCAGTCGTGCGGCCCACACACGATGTGCGAACACACAGGAGGAAATTGCCTTAGGAGAACTTATTGACCCGTATTTCATAATAAAAGCCAACATTACAATTGATTTGTGACGTAGCCGTTGCCGTATTACACAGGTAGGACATCAACGCCGCAGCATTGCCGTAATAATCTCGCGTGCTCGCAGCCTTTAAAGATTTACGAAAACTTGTTGCACGGGTATATCGGACTGACACGTTATTTCCGTAAAGGCGCTATGTGTAATAATTAGAGGATCATACATAAGAACACGAAAGCGTTCCTCGTGTGCCTTAAATATTTACGAGGTCTCATATATTTTGTGAAAATGTATTCATCCTAAAAATGTAATCCAACGATAAATTTAATGTTTATTTTATTCGTAACACTTTTTTTTTTTTTTTTAAAGATCAGGGACGCAGGGAATCGATTTTCTTCTGCAGTAAAACTGCAGAAGGTAGCGTTCAGGTATGGACGAGTCTCGTGATCCATCATCATGAAACGTTTCGGATCCTTCTCTTTCCTTTTACTGGAGTTCCGCGAGCGTGTAGGCGGGTATAAAGGAGCGCCGTCGTGCCTCGGCACTGTGTTTATCCCCACGCCTCGCGGTTTTTCGCCGATCGCGGACTGTTACGTACCGCACCACTGTTGTACAATTTTAGATTATTGATGCTCTCGAAACTTCTTCGAGATGATTCATAATGGAATAATATCTTACGTGGCATCATATCCTCAATACAATATTAAACCTCTTATTAACTTTCTGCATTGGCTATCCATGTCGCAACTATAAATAAGAAATAATTTTAAAATCGATAAGATTTATCCTTTAAAAAAAAAATTGTTATATCGAACTCGAGTTAGTCTTTATTTTTGGCATCGGGACAACGTGTCGCCTTTTTTAGTTGTGATTATTTTAAGAAAGAATCACCTTATTTATTAAATGAAGATCCATCTTGAGCTCGGGCTTAGTTCGTAATAATTGCTCGTAAAAAACGAACGTTCAATTTACAATTAGCTTATTAATGTGTAATCTCACTTGCTTGCATCATCGTTGAATAAATTCTGGTTAAGGAAAAAATAGATAACGTTAACTATAATTCAATACTCTAAAACAGGGAACTTTCCAAAGTAGGTGACCCGCGCGGTTTTTCGGTCGCGAAAATTTCTTCAGCTATGGTAAAATTTAAAATCAAATTTCAAAAATAAACTATATTTATTAAACTTTTATGAAAATGATTTGCTTCAACGCGATGTCAAAAATATTAACAATAGAAATAAGCGCATTTATACATTATATTTTGAGAAATAGATTTATAAAGTTGTATTCAATAAAAAATTCAAAGTGGGAATAGTAAAGTGATATAAATAAATAAAGCTTACTTCTGCATAATCCTTAAGAATGTATCGGACATACAGTCATTGCAAAATATATAAAATTTAGAAATAATTAATATTAACACTTCAAATAAACTATATGCATATGAAAGTTATATGAATAAGATTTTACTTTTATTTAATAACATATTTTTTATAATTTATTTACTTTATTTGTTATTACAAATTAAATTATTTTTCCCAACGCGAATGTTAAGAAAAATCTCAAATTCTTTCTGTAAATATTCAAGCTGATTTATAAAGTTTTATTATGATTGTTTAATTATCTTATGAATAAATATATTTTGTTTATTTAACAGAATTGATTTTTGCATCTTAATGATAACTATATAAATTATCTTGAATATTTAAAGTATTTAGAATACATTAGAGCATATGTCTACTTCTCATTGAGAATACATTAGAGCATATGTCTACTTCTCATTGAAATAATTTTTTATTCAGATAGAAAATCGCCATCAAATTTTTTCTACAAATTTCAAATACAGTACAAAGCAATCTGTAATTTTTTAATAATTTTCTTAAGTTCTGTTCTGAGAAATATCCTATACACCCTTAAAGCTAAATGCATCGCGGATGTTTGCTGTTAAGAGATGGCTCGCGATCCACATAAGTTTGAGAAACCCCGCTCTAAAATATTATGGTGCGTCTCGCGCTCGTAGCAGGGCGCAAAGACGCACTCTCCCTCGCCGCACCCGGGGAATCTCGCCGCACACCCGGTATTCCGGATGCACGATACATCAGGCGCATTCGCGGGGAATTTGTGGGCGACGTGTCGAGTACGTTCCTGGATACATACGTACCTACGTCGGCCGGGAATACCGTCGGCGGTATTCTCCGCGAGAAGCGGTCGCGACGTCTCTCAGCGTGCGTCCTGCGAGAATGACATCTTTCTTGCCCCCTACCACCTCTCGGTCTCCCTTGCACGCATGCGGTTGCACCAATTTTCCACCGACTTCGCATCGCATTCGCAACGCGTTTACAACATTAAATGCCGGTTGACTTCCGTCGTTCGTGTAATGCGCGAGCGAACGTGACCGATTACATCGTGTGATTCGGAACGATTCTGGGACAAGCCATCTTGCAACTTCGTTTAAAAATATCCTTCCCTGAAACCGATTTGTTCGCAGATGCTAATTTATATTCCTCAAGCGTCGCGCGTCCGAAGTTAGATCTAAAACGTTTGAAGTTTAATTTTAGCGTAAGAAAGTACGACGATACCGATTTCTGAACATTTTCTAATAATATCATTGTTTTTATTTTTGCAGCTTCAGTCGGTTCCCGCGTCGCACAGTGGTTCGTTCACGAGCTCCAAGGGACAAGAATATTCTACAAAGGTGCGTTCCATTTGTTTACTAATGCATAGCGGGAAACATTAATTTTACACAGTCGAGTTGAAAATAAAATCTAAATTAATTTTTTACGTCCTTAGAAAAAGCGAACGTACTTTCCATTTAGTGACTCAGGTCGACACAAACGTCATTCTATCTTTGTTACTCTCTAAAAAAGACAGAACGCTCCTTTTTGTGTCGACTTATATTACTAAATGAAGAAAGCGCGCACTATCATTTATTATACTGAACCCTTCGTTACGCCGAATCCTTTGATTCTCGTCTTCGATAACGTTATTGGCTCTTTTGGCAATCTTTATCCTTTGACGCGGTAGATGCGCACGCTGCGAAACATGCCGAAAGATAGCGAACAGAATAATATTATGTGACATAAAGACTTTGCCGAGATAGATAAGAACTTCCATATTTTCTCCGTCTCTTGACAGGGGAAATGCTTCTTTCAAATATGCAAAAGAGAAATGTTTGCGAACAAAGGAAAAACGTTTTCCGTGCCTGTGGTGATAACGTTACAAGTGTGTGGAAGTAACGTAAGTCTCTATATCTTTGACGATTGATAGAGCAAGAGGAATTCTCTTATCATCGCTACATAGCTGATATTATTTACAGCACCAGGTTAATATGTATCTTTAGCTAATATTGTTTATTATTTTTTATAAATCTGACCACGAGAGCTGCAAGCTGCGCAAAAATTTTATCAAAACGAAAACCTTTTCGGATCTTTAACAATTTTTTATTTTTTTTTATTTTTGGTGCTAGCAAAATATATTTCTAAAAATCGTTCGTAGCAACGGTTTTTGTTTTGTACATCTCGTACACACGATGGAACGTTAGCGGAACGAGCGAGATGCATCGAACTGTGATTAACAATAAAAAGAACCGATAGAAATCAAGGCTGACATTTACTCGACGGATTTGCCAGTGCCATGTCAAATTCGTTTCAATCGTCGGATATTTGCGGTTTGTTGCCGAACCCCATCCCGATCTAACATATTTGCGATGGTGCATCGAGTTCGCGCAAATCTTCTTGTTGATGCGTTTCGCGCTATACAGCGAGGCTTTTATCCCACGGGCAGAGTATTGCGTTCCCAAAATATCTTTACTATCCATAAAATAAGCTATCCGGATAACGATGCGTTAAGTCTCCTGTAGTGCTACTTTCTAACATCAATAAAACTTCAAGTTTATACAGTAATAAAATGTAATCGAAACTAATGAAACTTTTACGAAGAGGAAAATAAAATAGATATTGAATTTTATGAAAATTATATTTATTGAGTATTGTTGTTGTGAACAATAATGGAATCATTTTTTTTATGAATTATTTGTTACGATAAACACGACTGTTTTAATATAATGAAAGAAAGTAGCTTTTTCTTTATAACTATGAGTCAGCGGAAAAACTCCGAAGCGAAATCTGTACGTAACGAATCGATTTTCATGTAAAATCCTTGATGAGGAAAATGAGTTTTATTTTGCAACTTGGCTCGCCCGTTTTTTCTTCGTCTCGCACACGAACCTTAGTGCGCGCAGGTAATTGCTTTGAATAATGCGATTCCCGAATAACCCCACAGCTTTAACCGCGTTATCAATCCTCCGCGGAACTACGTGGTCCTTGGTAAACATTGTTTGCCAAGGGAACGTCGCTTCAAAGTCCCCTGGATAAATGTCATTACGCTTGTTATGTGCGACTGCGCTTTTCACTGAAAGAAACAAGCGCACGGATGCAGTAGGGTCCCTTTTAACCGGTTCAAAATGGCAACTTCTTCGATTTTAGAGACCAACATTGTCGGTCCTTGCTATTGAGAACGTATAAAATAGCATTTCAGCTTTTTAGGAAGGTACAACCTTTCTATTAAAGAAACAGGGCATTTATTATCGGAGAAAACCTAGAATTTTCAATGAATTTCTCTTATCTGTGAAAATTGTGAATTTTTATGGAATTTTATTGATAATCAAGGAAATTTTTGGAATTATACTTTTGAAATTCTATTTCTTTCTCTTTTTGATAAAATGGTTTTTATTTTTTTTTAATAGTGCAAAATGTTAACAATAAAGTGATAAATATAGGAAATACATCTACATTTACGTGCATTTGCGTACATTCACGTACGTTCTTGTATAACTTGCGAGTTTTTACAAAAAATTAGCAACAATAAAGGACATAAGAATATATTATTCTAAAATTTCTAAATTGGTGCTTAATTATTTTTCAAATTCTTCCGATGAGTTGCAATACGTTTCACGTATTAGAAACAGATTATTATATGCCATTTAGTTCATGTTATTTTTTTGTAAAATTTTTTTATATGTAATAATAATCAAATAATTTTTTTGTGATTATTTGATTAAGAAACATTAAAAGACATAATTAAAAATATTTAAAGAAACATAAAAATTGTAAAATTAATTTATTTTAAAGCATTATGGAATTCTCTTATCCTATTTAAAATTTTAAATAAAATCTTGTAAAATTATATATCCAGGAATTTTTAGGTAAAATTTAAATACCCAGCGAAAGCTCGAATATATATATGTATATATATATATATATATATATATATATATATATCTTGGAATCAAACTTAGATAATTTTTAGAATGTTATTTGTAATATTTAAATTTATCGAAAAAATTTGTGTTATTAAAATATTTATAAATACTTATTTTATTTTTAATTTTTATTACGAAGCTACGCAATTAATTTAATAATACAAATTTGTGTTTATCTGTATTACTGTTTGCAGTAGAGGTAATCTTCTTCTCGCGAAAGCAGCGTGTTCCAAGAAACCGCATAATCCGAAAGCTATTTCCTCACACGCGACAATACCGTATTTTTTACGTAATACAAGCCATATCACTGACGTAAAAATATCGAGTGTGCTGATGTATCGAACGCTAAGAAGTACCGTTCTCTTTATGGAACATTCTATCGGGTCATGGCTTTCAATATTTCGTTCTTTCTTCGAGTGAAAACTTTGCGTTTCTTTCTCCGTCGGTGATCTTCTCGACACGACTATCTCTTCTGAATTTATATATTTCTCAATCTTCTCTTGCGTGGTTCTTGATCTTTCGGTCGATGGATCGATTTATCAATGTCGGTTAACTATGGACTATGGCATAGTCTGCTCTTTCGTCTTTTCTTAGACGAAAGAACAGACGTTAAATATACATATTGCAATTACTCTCAAATTAATAATTTTGTACATCAATATACTTAATTAACTACATTAATAGACTTAATGTATTTCGATATCTTCAGTGAAAACAAATGTAAATAGACCTGAAGATGCAAAAGTGTATATTTAATATTTTATTTGTTCAAATTTAATTTATTAAATGCACGGAAATACGTGGGTGGAAATGAAAGATAGATAGAAGGGCAGAAATGCGAAGACGGATATAGGAAGCTGAGAGATACATAAGATATAGAAGCAGACAAACACATTGAGTTAATTAATTAGAGTTACTAAGGTAAGGTAATATTGGTTGTTTACCGCCAACGTAAATAGCGAATATCTGCAGATAAATACGATTTGCAATTAGACGAGATGAGAAGTACGTTCTTAATCGGACGAAACAAAATTGATAACCGGGGTGTATTGAGGGGTCCAGTACAAAATGCGAAAAACGCGGTTCTATTAGGATGAATCGTTGCATTTTGCGTCAATCCTGACGCGACGATTACTCTCTCACACACAGTTCCTATATCCCTCCGTTCTCCGATGATTTTCCGATTCCTCTTAATTAAGCCAGCGACTTCTTCGTTTCGTAGGCGATCGAGGGGCTCGAGGCGACACTGAGTGACAGCAAGAAGAAGGTGCCGTACAGCGACAAGGTGAGTGCGCTTCTGGCAGCCTGGGAGTATGTCACCAACTTTATTCCTACGGCACCGCCTGAGGCTATCCAGTCCCTCATAGAATGGACTCACAGGTGGGTACACGTCGACCGTCGATCGTTGTTGTTGTATCCGTAATTATGCAGCCGACCCTCAATTAACGGCGAACTCGTTTTAGGAAGACACGTACGAGAGCGTGGGGATAATTATAACATCGTTGCATAACTATGATCGTCCCCTGTTGTCGAATTACATCGTTGAAAATAGGCATATGTTAAATATATTTTAATTGGAAAATGAACGATAAGTCGAACGGGCTTAACAAACTAGTAATCTATTATTTTTTGCAAGTAAAATATCATCATTAGAGATATAGCGTTGCATAACTATAATTATTTTTCGTTGAGTTACGTTGTTGAAAATAGACATGCGTTACGTCTACATTGTAATTTTTTTAAATTTTTAATACGAAATAAGTGTATTGTTCAAAATTTATATTTTGATTGAAAACAGGATCAAGTTAAATTTGCCCAGCAAACACCAGTAGTTTAATTTTTGTATAATTTAAATAATTTGGAATACCAATTTTATTTCGTGTTCTTTTTTAAATGCCTTTTAGAAATAATGAGTTGGGAAAGAATTCTTTTTACAACATCATCCTTTTAGTCCGCGTTATTATCGTTGTACTTAATTGGAATATTTAAATAATTGAATATATAATAACGACTCTGCCAAGTTATATTTGCCATTTAATTATGTTCATTATTATTGCATTATGAGATATTTCCGCGTGCGCGTATATGACCCATTTAATGCGTAGCATGTTGACTTTTTTTGTAATACCGGCCGGAGCTTTTTCGGCGTAAAGGTAGCGTGAAACGAGTTTCGATGTAACAGCGTCGTTCTACGGCAGATAAACGTGATGGGAGAGAGAAAAAGCGAGAGAGAGAGAGAGAGAGAGAGAGAGAGAGAGAGAGAGAGAGAGAGAGAGAGAGAGAGAGAAAGGGGAAGAGAGAAAGAGAGACAGATTACATTGAGTAATGAATCTGCACGTATGTAGTACCGTCATACAAACGATCCTGGAATTTTGAATAGCAATGCGACGCAAATTCACGTTAACGTGACGGGTATACAACCGAGGCACCCTATGGGTACAGGATGGTCCAAAAAGGGACGCACGAGAACATTATTCTTCGTAAAGTTTCCAGTCTTCTGTAATGGAGGTCTGATTAGCGAGCCATTCGGCATTGTTGCTGGTGGATTAATTAAATCTCGTGGGTGAATTAGACGTGAATAAGTAATCAAAAAGTCTTCGCCTTTTAATTTAATTTTAACCCAAGTTTTTTGTTTACGGACCTCGCCGTTGCTAATGCTAAGACCGGAGCAACAGATTATCGCGAACTGACAAGATCTGAATTAACTTTTCTTATCACTTAAAATATTTTATCACGTTAAATCTATTTATATAATATAACAAATCTAATTATGTAATGTAACATATATTGGTGATAGATTAAAAATAACGAGTTAAAAGGAATAAAAAAAAAATATTAATTTACTCAGAATTGAAACGTCGATTTAGCTGGAATTCTGACTTTCCAGAATGCAGATATCTCTTTCTCTTTTTCCTTTTTATTTTAACGCTCGGCCTCGCGATAGGCACTGCCGAGGTAGATCGCGAATTGGGAGGTAAATACGAAAACAAGTTCGCGCAAACACGTCGCCGACCGTTCTTTTGCGTTGCGACTCACTCACGCTGTTGTTTTCTGTTATACAGACATACATTGACATTGGTATTGCGCGGGGAGTGGCCGAAATTGGGAAAGGCACCCAAAACACACCTCACCGTAACGCTGCAGAGGTGTTTAACTCAGCTGGGGCAACATCCCGCTACACCCAGGTGTACCGCCCTGCTGGCTCTGGTGATCAATCCATGGACGAATCCCGTCCTCGACAGCATACTTAACGGTCAACCGGATTCCGAACATGAGGAGGGTAAGAAAAAACGAATTATTGTCGTCATTTTGATATAACACGGCCCCGTTTTAAATTTGAATAAAAAGTAAGCTCACGTGTCGTTAATCTTATAATATCTTGTGCCCAATATCTCGATGGAAAAGTGGGTTGTTTGAACAAGTATATTTGCGCGCACTTGCTTCAACCCTTAACCCGGTGTTGCCAAGGTGAAAATATGTGGCACGATTACCAAGGTAGAATTTATTAAGAACTCCAGCTAATCTAAGATCTTAAATTGTGAAACTTTTAGAATATTTTAAATCAAGTTTGAGTCAAATTAGACCAATAAAGTTGGTATGATCTAAAAGTGTCTTAGTTTTTTTTTATTAGCAATTGTGAAAATAACATTTATGCTTCTAATATCTGGGAGCTGTTACATTCTGCCTTAAAAAATCAAATTAATTATATTATACACCAGTTGACGTAGAGTTAAAAAAAATTTTTTTTTTAAATACATGATAAAATGAAAAATAATAATTGCTCAATTTTGTACATGTACCAGTTACATTTTTTCAGCGTTAATAGTACACAGAACAAAATATTTGTTTTTCTAAAAAAATATTTTTTCTAAAAATAACTATTGAAAATAATAAAATAAAGCAGATATTTCAAAGACTCCATATCCAAGTTGAGAGTAATAATATATAAGAGAAATTCGATATATCATCGTGTTTGAATGTTTAATTTTAGTGTGCTGTATTTAATATAATTATAGTTAATATTAGATTTAAAGATCTTATTTATAAATTATAAAAGCGATTAATTAGACCAACATGTGGGACACAAAAAGAACAGATTTACTAAAGTATTTCAAAATTTAGTTTGATACAGATCTGAAAATAATTTTGTTGGCTCCTCAAAATAATTATGTAAAAAGCTTAAACCAGTTGCTAGAATGTCAAAACTTATTACATACTATATAATATTATTATACTGCAAAAAACGTTCTATAACTATTTTGATAGTCCAACAGAATTATTTTTAGATTTATATCCAGCTAAATTTTGAGATACTTTAGGAAAACCACCGTTCTTTCGATATAGATACGTAAATTTAAACGATAGTCTCTCTGTCGTTCAAATATTAAATATATTAAATTCTTAATTATTAGTATGATCTCTGGTTATTTTATTTGTCCAATTGTGTCTCTTTGACTTCATAATTTGTTCAGATGTTTTTAATCTTCGATGATCGTATATTATGAATTTATAGAAAAAAACTAGAAGTGCCATTTATACCAATGCCATTTATATCAATATTATCGAAAAGCTTTTGTCCTCTTCGTATACATATATTCGTGATATTTCAACACTTTTATTTTAATTCCGTCTAAATTATTCGAGGTTCTTTTGAATATGTTCTTGAACAATTCATGAATAAGTTTTTGAAATAATCCAGGCAGCAAGCTGACGTTATTTTGGAGTCAAAATGTCGTCAAGTAACGTCAGCTTGCCATCTGGGAAGTTTAAATGATAAATGAATTTGTCAACAATCTCTGGTATTTTTCGCATCCCTTTAAAAGTTACGGCGTTAATACGCTGTTGAATGGCAACCAGCGGGAGGCACGTGTTTTAAAGAGTGTTTTGCGCTTTTAGAATTCTGTTGTTCGGAGAAAGGCGAGCTGCTGACGATGAGACTGAAGATACTCTGCGAGGACCGCTGCGAGGACATAGCGGTGAACCTCGCCGCCGCGTGCGTGCGCTCCCTCAGACGAAGCGATCAGCTGCGGTCGCTCTCGGAGTCTCATCACGTCCATTACATGATCGACGTGTATATCGTCCTCTTGTACAAATTGAAACGCACGCAAGATATTTTCGCTCAAGTAAGTATCAATCAAGATGGTTAGATTGTCTTGAATGGACGTTTATTCGATTCAGATTGCCAAAAGTACGTAAAGCACAAATAGCTCTCCAAATTTTAAGCGGTATTCTTAAACCAATTCATCATGGTTTGAAGAAGCGTGACGCATCTGATGCTCCAAATGCATCATCGGAGATGTCAGATCACTCTATCATGAGTCATATTGACCTACTTGCTTAATTTGCCAAAATTTGCTGAAGCGCGAGGGTGTAGTCAGAAAATTAAAAAATGTATTTACGTTGTCCGAAAAAAGACGTTCTCTTAACATTTACTGGTTATTGCGGTAAATATCACCGCCTCAGCGAAATTGGTAAAGACGGAACGTCCGGGAAGGTCTAGGTGCGATCCTTGGCTGAAATGGAAGATATTTTTTGTAATGCTTTACTATATTTTAAGATGCTCATTAGCAATGTTATTAGATTTCTTATCAATTTAATTTGTGATATTTGTGATTACGTACTCTGGCCTCAGTTTAGAAATATATTTAGGACCGACAAATGAGCAACGTACAGTTTGCATAAACTAGAAATAATAAAATTTATGCAAATATGTTAGACCAAGATCCTCTTCGACAGAATAATTTTTTCCTTATTTTTTTTCCTTATTTGTTATTCACATTTCCATTTATTGTTTAAAAATGTATCTTTCGAACGATTGGAATTGTGGGAAAGTAGGATTACACATTTAGAAAATCGATTCGTTTCCACGTGAATTGAAGAAAGGCGAATTTTGCGTTCTGTGCGAATATTGCCGTGTTGGACTTCATAACTGCGCTTTGTTACAGTTAAAATTAATGGACCTCAACGACGGGCTCGAATTGGTCCAAAGGCTTAGCGGTGAGAAGCCAACGAAGTATGGAACGGCGCGTGTTTGGAGAAATTCGATAAAGGCTGCGGAATTGGTCGCGCAGTATCTCGTTACTGCCGGGATGGTACGACCGGTATCGGAAACTGGTGCAAATATTTTGGAGCAGATTTTGAACTCTTGGGCACTGCTGCACGCAAAATTGAAGGATGTTGCACCGACTCTGCCTGGCATGATTAGAAAATTAATTGAACCCGCGGAAAGTGCTCAACATATTTATATCTTCTGTGCAGTACTTGCAAAACATGTAAGTAAAGATTTAATCTAAAAAAATTGAGTATACTTAAAAAACATAAAAAAATATTTTTTAATATGTTCTTTTGTCCTACCAGAAATAATAAAAAAAATGTATTGTGTGAGATTAGAATTACTAGTAAAAATTAAATATTTTAAAAGTTAATAGAAGAAATAGAAAAATCAAATTTTATTGTGTACAGCGGCAAAAGATTAAGTAATCTTTTTTCAATTAAACAAATAATATTTTTCTTGGATTTCTTTTTAATTGCAGTTCGGCGAGAATATAAAACCTTTGGTGATCGAACTGTACATCAGAGCGCTAACAACGGATATGAACGAGCTGGAAAGTCAGAAGGTGAAGTCGGACAAGGATAAGGTGCGCGAGACCGCCAAGCGTCTGAGCACGCAATTCCTCAAATTGGCGGACGTAGTAGACAGCAATATTGGCATCGCAAGAGAATGCGTTTTGACAGCATTCTCCTTACATCCTACTAGAGCCTGTTACGACAGAATAAAGGAATTGGCAGTGGCGTGTGGAAAAGCAAAAGAAGATGGCATATCGCAAGAGGAGCCAATTATCAAAGAGGAATTAATTAACAAGGAAGAAACAACTATCAAGGAAGAATCTATGGAAACTACAAACGTTCATCTTCCTGAGTCAACCATTGAGGTTGAAATAAAATCTGAACTAACAGAAGATAATAGTGTTATGGACACATCGTTGGCATCTTCGTTGAGTTCGACAGTTTTAGAAACACAGCTGCTGCATCAAAATTCAACCATCGCAAAGGACATAGATCTTCAAAACGGTCAGGTAACGAAAACGTTTGAGCAAACCAATCAGTTATTGAAGAGCCTGTTGGCAAATAATACCGACACGACATCGTCTGAAATGCCAACACCAGCGACGTCAAATAGCGACAGGTGTCCGTTGCATCTAAAACGTGAATCTTCATCCGACCTCGGCGAGCTTTGTTTCAATTATGGCGAATTCACCGATAATAATCAATTAAAAGATGATAAATTACAATTGGACGAAGCTAGCACAACGCCGGAGAAGAACGTAGAAAGAACATTGGACGCGTTGATTTTAATCAAAGGCGATGCGGTGACTGGTTCGGCGAATTATGACGAGAAATCTGTGCCCAGCCAAGTGCTAGATGGCGAGAAATTGGGTTTGTCGCCCCAACTGTGCGATGATCTAGCTGTAGTATTGAGTAGTCCACGTTACCACATGCTCAGTTGGGTATTGGACTGGAAAGAATTGAAGAATTTATGCGAGCGGTATCTGGAAAATACCGAGGAGATGCGCAATACGAACAAGGAGCTTAAGTATCTAAACATTGATTATTCTCAGTTCAAGGATTGGCCATCGGAAGACGATACGAAGGATGTTTTCTTTGGTATCGAGAAAGGCTACGAGCAGTGGGTCGACCTGCCGTCCGACAGTTCCGAGCAATTCGGTAGCTTCCAGCCGGCGGCCGGCTATAAACGTTCATCGGTGCGTCGTAGTCTGGACGACACCACGACGGATTCCGATAGTGGTAGTGTATTACGTGTGCGACGTACCGCACGAACACGAAAGATTCATCGATTGGAATCGTCCGAAAGTGACTACGATAGCACTGAACGTAAACCAAAGCACTTTAGAAATAGGATCAGCTCGGTGTCAGATAGCGACAGTAACACGCAGGATAGTCAGACTGACAGTCTAGGCAGTGACGGTTGTCGATTAAAGACTAAGAAGAAATCCAATAAATCGAGTGGCAAAGAATCCAGTAAGAAACGTGCGTCGAAAGCATCAAACCTCACTGTCGAGTCTGTTTCGCATTTTCATATGTTAGTAAATGAAGAGCGGCACACGAATGCGCACGAGGACGCCAGTGGTTCTGATGTTAGCAGCAACGATATCATTACTCTCTTTTCTGCCGATATGGACGAAAACAAGCGCGAGACGATCAAAGGATCAGCATACACCGCAGCGGCGCAATTAATCATTACATCAAGTGAACCGATTCCAAGAAGAAGCGATCCAGCGGTGCTGAAATCTCTTAGGATGTTCAGGTCGAAAAAGTCGTCGAGAATCTCGCAGATTCTACAGAAAAATATGTTAAACAAGAACAAGGATGCTAATAACGGCAATCGAACGGATACCGAACAACAAGCGACCAACAACATTGCGAAATTTGCGCCAATGCTGAGCACGCTGAATCTGAACCCAAAGATTGTGCTGACGCGCACGGACGAGACCGATCATAAATTGACAAGCCGTGTCAAGAAACCGCAGCAACGGTTAAGTAGCGGTGACATCACCAGCGAGCTGATGAACATACAGAAATCGATGCCGTTCTCGCCAAACAAAAGTGTAATTACGTATCAGAAAAAGCCAAAAAATCGTGCTGCTAGCGTCAAGAATAACACCGGCAGCAAGAGCGACATATCCTGCTCTGTTGTAATTGACGGACGTTGCGATAATCTTCATCATCATCATCATCATCATCATCATAATCATCATCATTTTGGCTCCGTCAAGTCTAATTTGAATAAAACCAAGTTTGATATTCTAGAGCAGGCCGTTAGGGATTCCGATATATTGGCCAAAAATGTGCCGGGTCTGAACTCGCTGGATATGATGGTACCACCGCGACAGCATTCCACAGTGAATGTTGTCCAGCTTTCCAGAAGTAGTGTACCACAGAGTCCAAATTCCGCCACAGGAACATCGACAACCATTAACGTCAGTGGTAACACACCGCCGCGGCCGACACGCACTCCAAGCGTGGCTAGTAACCAAAGCAGTGGCGGTGGCAACGGCAGTATACAGCTGCCGGGTACCCCGTCCTCGACGGGTGGCCACGATAGTGGAGTTGGCATGAGTCCAGCTGGTCAGACGCCACCGTTGAGATCATCATCGAACCTCGGAATGCCGGACACCATCGGCGAAGAGGCCAATCAGCCATTGGACGCTGCGTCACCGTCGACTATCGGCCTGACGATTCCGACGACGATGTCTGCCAATAATGTTTCCTCAGTGGTTCATCAACTTGAAATTACTGCTACCGAGTCGTCAAGTCCAATAAGAATGGCGCAGTTACGCCGTGCAAATAATCAGCAGAATAATCAATCACCGAAAAAGTCACCCTCTTCGCCGTGTTCTGCGGGTGTAGGAATAACTACAATCACAACAATGACGACCGCGACGACCACAATGTCTTCAGGCGGAGTGATCGCGCAATCCGAATCGTTAAAAGTCATCTGCAAATCCGGCAGTTACCAGCTTGCGTCTATTAATCCCAATCAGATTATATCCAATCAAAGGAACATTTTAAGCTTGCAAAACCTAGAGGACGGTAGCGGTACAAATTTTATAAGACAAACGACGCAACAACGTAGTGTGGATGCAACAGGCAATGCGTCGTCTAACAGAAACGCTTATGACCGACTAACTGGCACAAGCACTGTGAAGAATACGTCGCAGACTAGTCAGAACACTGGTTTACCTAAGTTCCAACAGGCCTTTCGTAAAACTTCCATCTATACTTTGTCGGATGCGACCGCAAGTGGAGTTGCTAATGCTGCGACAGATACACCGCTGGGTAGCGTTCAACAAGTGGCGACGACATCCGCGCAGAAGACAACGAATTTATCAAAGGCGGTACAGACGTCTGTACCGAATAATCAACAGCAACAGCAACAACAGGTGAATGCTGTAAATGTAAATGTGCAATCGATCATTCCTAATCTGCAAATGCAAGCCGGCAGGCAGATAGTCAACATTGTGAATTCCGGTAATAACGGTCCAGCAAACACTCCCCTCAGTTCAAATCAGACTACGAATCCAACACTTACACAACTCGTGGCTCAAAATGCCAATTCGTCAAACACCGGCGTTATTTATACGCACAAAGTAATAGCCAATAATCCGAATCAGCTAAACATCATTCCACCAACGATCATATCGCACGGCAATTCGGCACAAAGTGGCAGAACTCCCGTGGTCAAACTTAATATTATCCGTGCGCCAGTTAGACCACAAAATGTCACGGGAGCTATTCAGGTCTTGACATCGAGGTTACAGCAACAACAACAGCAGCAGCAGCAGCAACAGCAGCAAGCCGTAAGAGCAGACAGTCTAATTGGTTCTCCGATCGAGGTAAACAATTCGGTGAGCTCGACGACTCTGGAACAATTACGGGAGTTCGAGAGTGTGCTGGAACAGGTGAAAGAGAGAAGTATTCAACCGCAGTCTCATCAGTCGACCTCCAGTAACGCAACCACGACAGCCGTGCAGACGCAGACCACCACGCAACAGACTCAGGCAAGCAAACAGCAGCAGCAGCAACAACAGATATCCGTTAGTACTTTGGCGCAGCAACTGATGATGCCGACTCAATCCAGCTCAAACAGCGAACCGTTTGCCAGCAATGGCAATACCGTGACATTCCAACAACAGGAATCTTCTGTGTATCCACAGAAGGTCTCTCTGGCCTATGTAAATCCAAACAGCGGCACTACCAAAGTGGCGGCCAATTCTACGACACCGGTGGTCGTAGTCACCAGTTATTGTCAACCAGCAGCATCACCGGCGCTGAGCGTCACGTCTCAGAGTTCTTCGAGCCCATGCGTGACGCCAGCACCAGCACCGATACCACAATCGGCTGGTAAAACACCATCGACGCCGCCATCCACTGCAACTGGAACCGCCGCTGCTGCTAAAACTAATGTGAAGAAATCGACACCCAAAGCGGTCAAGAGCAGTGCCACTAATACATCCAAGGCATCACCGATTCCGAAACCACAGCAAAAGCCACAGGAGGACGAGCAGACTGCTCAGCGAATTTACGCGATTCTTGACGAATACGCAGAGCAGCTGAGAAACTCGCCGGATCTTAATAACAAACCGGCGCCTCGCAGAAGATCCAATCCGCCGACCAATCCGAGTCAATCATCGAAAAGAAAGAAATCAAGCTCTAGCAAAACCAAGCCAACGGTGGGACAACAGACTTCCGAATTGAGCCCTAGCACGGATGATCTCGGTAGAACTATGGGCAGCGAGGATTCGTCCAGTGGTATTGTACACGTACAGGACAGTCCAGCCGGTTTCTCTGCACCAGAAGAACCTTCGATGAGTGCGGACGCAAGTGCAGAGGTACGCAATCTAACGAGCGACTCGAATGACGGTGTTGAAGTAAATGTGAAACGGCGTAATCTCATCTTCACGGAGCCAGGCACAGGTCAGCCTACTCGTGCAGTGATTGTTCAGGAAGCATTGCAATCCAGCTCGGTGAGCGAGGCGCTCGCTTCGGTAACGAGCAAAATGAGCGGTACGTCAGTACTAATGCCTACCAGTATCGTGGTACCATTGATGAAAGGTTCCCAACAGTTTCACATAGTGTCTGGAAACAAGTTGATCACGGCTATGCCAACGGCTATGCGCACGGCCAGCGGTACTGTTCCCAACACTTTACTGTTACAATCTTTTCTCAATCAGGGCAAGTTGATTTCTGCGCAACCGCAGGTCAAACAGATGAAGATGCAGCCCACCTTGCAGACATTATCGAACAATAATCAAACGCTGACCGGCGCGCAGAGCACGCCCGTGGTGATATCGCAGACCGGAAGCACGCAGTTTTCTGCAGAGGCAGCTACTGTGACGGTGTCGACACCAGATAAGCCCAGTGTGATTAGTGAGTTGACGTTGAAGAATGATGCTGTGGCCACCGGTAGTGCGATTGCGGTAGAATCAACGCCGACAAACGCTATCGTGGTGAATAAGAATAATCCCACTCTCAGCTTAATCGGAACTCGGAACATCAACGAAATATCGGACAGTCAGCAAATATGCGGCGTCATCACCAGTAATCCGACACTGCAGAACACGAGGTTTTTCAATTCGAACATACACAAGTTGTCGTCGGCGCCTGCCACCTTGAAGGCGGAAAATGTGGTCTGTCTCACGCCGGCTACTGCGGTTTCACATTCACCAGAAAAGAAATCACCTCAAGATGGGCAGATACATGAGAAGACGGTACCCATACAAACGGGCACTGCCATCGCGCTCGCCTTCACTCAACAAACTGATGTGAACGCCATGTTGAACGATGCAAATCAACAACAGCAGAAGGACACGAAGGAAGCTTCCACCGAGATAACGTCCGGTACCAAAATCATTTCACCGAAAACAGTAAAGAGAAAATTCGACAACACTATCAGCATACAGGAAAACATATCGCCGAGATCTTTGATTTCCTCGAGCATTGCCACATCATTACAGAACAATATAAAACTTGGTAAGAATTTACTCGACATATAATAGAATGTTTTATTTTCTTTATAAATTATGTTAGTACATTTTTATACGATAGATTTACACATAATTAATTGCTGATAGATGTTATATAAGGCTAATTTTTAATTATTGTTATTTATATACAAAAGTATTTTGATTATTTATTAAAGCAATAAAAAGTAAATTGTTGTAAGTTTAAGTTACATTTTCTGCATGTGTATTTCTTTAGTCATTATCTTTGATATGTAGGATTGTTGCACCAGTCGCTGAACAGTCGCCAATAAATGACTGTTTAGAAAAACTTAAATTAACATAATAAGACTTCAAAATAATAAACTGCAAAATTAATTAATATTGTTGAAATCTAATTTTTATGGAGATTTTATTAAAATGTAATTTTTTATTTGAAAATGTAATTGTATTAAGTTATTTTATATTTGTTCATTGACTGGTCTAATTTCTTATTTGTTCATTGACTGGTGCAGTGACCCTATATCTTTTTTATGTTTTAAACTTTTTTGTGTTTAAATGTTCAATTATTACTGTTTTTATATTTATTTCACAGCAAGATATGTAAATTTTTATGATAATAACTCATTTAATTATTTTTTTGTTTAAGTTAAAAAATCAAGATGCAAATAAAAATTTATTTGTAATAATTTTTCCAAAATGATTATGATTATTTTGTCAACTTATTAAATGGCATAATTGCACTATAATTTACAGAAGAATGAATCTTTGAAACAATACTTTGTATCAGAATAATTTAAACAGCGTACCGATTCTCGCCATAGACAATATATGTACATGTATCGACAATTAATACTCGCATATTGTTTTTCTTATAGAGCCTATGTCTTCTATTACTTCCACAAACAAGCAATCGAGCGTTATTGATAGCACGACGCAATTCCTGGTGACCGGTGGACCGAGTAGTTCGGATAGCCAGGAGTCATCTGTGCAACAGTCCACCGAGACAATCGATGGATCCTGCAAAGTTGGAAATGGGTTGCTGTACGAAAACGCACACTTACAGGAGGCTTGGGAACCGGAAGGAAAAATCTCGCCGGAAACGCCATGGAGATACAATCCTACGACAATGAATACACTGAGTAACGAGCCATTGAAAGCATATTCCAGGTAACGATTCAGATTATTATACATTGTAAAAGTTTTTCCATCTAATTTAAATATTATTTAAAGCCAAATCATTTTTTAAATCTTGACATTTTTAAGAAAGAGAATTCGACTGGCCACGATCAATTCCAGGGATAATGACAACTCCGAGAGCGTGCTGCAGATTATCAACAAGGGCCAGGGCATCGAGATGGCGAGCGGACAACTCTATCAATCGAATGCAAAAAAATACTTTATGAATCATACTCTAGACACTCCATACTCCAACAAGAGTAACTTGATGAAATCGCAGTTGATTCCCAGAATGGACCGCGAGCTGATGCAACAGAGGATAGAGAGAAAATACGAACGTGAACTCAAGCTGCAAAAAAGCTTGTCAGAGGAGTGTGAAGACCTGGGAGTCGACGAGCCTAGCACTAGCGAGCTATTCCCCGAGGCAGAGCTACTATTTGATACGAATCATTCGCCGTCGTTTGATCATTCCTCGCAAGATGCGTCCTGCAGTCAGTCTCTGGGTATGAAGCCGTACAACAGTTCATTCTTCCGATCGCTAGACTCGTCTAGCGGTAGCAGAGATGCAAGTCCAACAAGCGATTTCAAGACGAACGAACGCAAAAAGAATACAAGTCAACGTGCGAGAGCTTTAAAGGATCCGAAGAGGAAGCGAGAGAAGGAGGATCTGCAATTGGGTATCCCGAAACATATGCGATTGGCTCTGGACAATTTAAGTCAGGATGAAGCGTCGAATAGCAACTCTGATATCTCCAGGCTATCACCGGCGAATCTTGGCTCTTTAGAGAACGACTCGTCAAAAGATATGAGTCATCGCGTCAAACTTACCTCGAGGAGCGGCTCGAAAGAGGGAACACCCAGCAGCGTATCTAGCATACCATCCAATATGAAACTGGACATTGACTTGGATTCGGAATCGTTGCCACACAGTATGAACGTTAATAACACTTCGACAGCGAGTTCAGGCGACGAAAGCTTGACTTTGCTAAGTGGTAATACTGTGGATCATCATACTATAGAGTCGCCATTGTCACCGTTGACTGGACCGCTGCTGTCTACGCACAAGTACACGTATGCCAACAAAAAACGCATGTCGTCGTCCAAGGTGCGTATGGATTCGTACATGGCATGGGAGAGTCCAATGTCCGAGCGCACGAGGTCCAGCAGCGACGATGAGGATTCTAGCATCAGCGAATCAATTGGTAGTCAACTAGAAGATAACATCACGTTGAGTAATGGCCTGGAGGATAGTGTACAAACGTTAAAATCTTTGTCCTCCGATCGGCATTGCACGTATATGAAGAAAAAGGATAAGATAAATGCCGCAAGAGTGATCTTAAATCGCGCTGATCACAAATCAACAATAGCAGCAGCGACACTTCCAAAACGGATTCCCAAGGCAGATTCAATAACAGCAACAGAGTCAATGATAGTATCGAGCGATAAGATATCGGAGGCATCGGAGGACGAGACGAGCAATATTGTGCTGATGGAACCGGCAGATTGTCGCGCTAGAAGATCCAGTTTGCGTTGCCATGTAAAGAAAAACTGCGCGTGCTGCAATGGCTCGCCGGAACGACCGAAAAAGAAAACTGCGGCGACAACAGTCAAATCGACAGATCAGAAGCTGAAGAAGCGGCTATCGTCGAAGCAGCCTAGCAAGAAGAGGTAGTCCTAGCGATCGAACGCTTGCGCGAGCATCGCAACGTCTTGTTATATCATTAGCGTATCATCGTCGTCGGTGGTTTACAATGCGACGACGATGCGGGCGTTTCAGCGCGATCGAAACCGGACCGGGAGCGATTTGACGCTTCTCGCTAAAAAACACGATTCAGACAGCGAACGATCTTATCCATGGATCAAAAGATCCATGACGATGGCACTGTAAATATTATTGAAGACGCGCTTAAACGCGAATTCCGTGAATCTATCATACTTACAATATTTGGAGCATTCAGCGGCTACACTTGCACGCAGGCAGACGAGCTCAATTATGCGAGCAAAAGAAATATTCTCCATGAGTTTAAATTAACAGTGGATCTACTTCACGTCTATTTGCGTGCTGTGTACGTGCATATTGATATATGTGTGAAAGGATGCGTGAAAGGAAAGAGAAAAAGAGAGAGAAAGAGAGGACGAGAGTATAATAAGCATACGATTTACTACTAAATAGTTCTCGTCGATAACAGTAGGTCATCCCTCTACCATTAGGTGTTAATTACGATATTAAATTGTAAGGTACAGATCATTTATGTATGGCAGACTTAGATTTTAAATCGTTAAGGACCGTTTAGCGATGCAATCTAGTCAAGTGGTGGGGTATAGGCGACGAGTGAACAAAGCGTTAAGGTAAGAGAAGCAAGCGGAAACCATAACGATCGTTAATAGATCCCTCGCAAAGTAAAGAGAGAGAGCCTGAATTTATATAATTCAACTTACAGTATGTCTATCATGGCAAAGCTATTCCACGTTGTAACATGGTGTGGTCAGACTGAATAGACAAATAATAATAGAGTTCTCTTTTCGAAGAAATATTAGAATATAGTAACAAGGACGTGCGGCGATCCCGTGAGGAGTCGCACCGTCTTTGCCTTTCGTGTAATGCTTACCTGTATCTGTATAACTCTAACTTTATAGAGAAAAAAAATTATCGCTGTAAATTCTCGGCACTCTACTCTTAAACGATCCCCGAAGAACAAGGGGTTATTATTTGGATAAGACCGATACGCCCGACTTAAGTATGCGAGGCGTATGTGAGATGGGAGGAGAGAGAAAAAAAAAGAAAGATGTGGAGTGGCAATAACATGTTCTACGGATCATTCTAACAGCTGTCTGTTGTACGGCCCGACCATACCTTGTCATGGTGCATGTAAAAATCCACGATTGTACATTACGTAGATAATTCATTAAAAAGGTATAATATTATATATATATACATATATATATATATCGCTGCACTTTAGTACAAAAACGCTTCACTTTGTTTCAGATGAGAATGATAGATTTATATCGTATCTCCGTGTGCTGTCGTGAAACGTGTGAATGCCCGCAAATTTTACTATGGACTTAACTTTAAACTTGTAACTTGTAAAAGCTCGTAAGAACGGGATAGAGGCTGCGTGGGAGTATAAGTTTATCTAACATTTCGTTATGATAATTACGATTAACGTACGTCGGGCGCTGATATCCATTCCAAAATTTTTTATCCCGGCGCACGGTATATATGTATAAATATGTAGAGTATTACATCGTCGAGTTTGTTCTTTCTCTCTTTTTCTGTTCTCTTTCGATGTTGCAAGAAAAGAATATCATAGCTTCAAGTAATCGAGGTGTAACTGTTCCTGTGAATAGTGTCTCATTGCGTGATATGAACCAAAGTGAAGGCTCTGTCGAGAAAGTATGAGAGAAACGCGTAATGAATCCATGTAAAAAGCGAACAGCAATACACGTGTAGAATATGTAAATTATAATTAAACTAATTCGATCATTCTGTAGATTCTTTGTTTTTTGTTCTTTTTTATTTCCGTAGATTAATTTAGTTATTTCTTTCAGTAATCGTTAATCTTATGTTTAGAAAAGAATTAAGGCTATATTATTTGTTGGATATAACAATATATATGTATATTATATTCTATTTTACATCTGATGCAAATATCACATGATTATTTGACGCTAAATGAAGACCGAAGAGAAAACTTTTCTATATTATATTCTTTCCGAATTTAATGTTATTACTGATATTAAAATTATAAAAAAGATAGATACTTATATTTATATGTAATACAATATTATTTTCTAACAGAATAGCGTCAAATAGAACTGTCGTAGAGCGCTGCAAATGTTTATAATTAATATTTATGTATATTACGTGGAGATTGAATCCAAATGAAGTGAATAATCGATTCTTCTGTTATTGCGTTTCTTCCTGATTTACACATTCTACACGTACGCTAGCAACTGAAATGATTAATATCTTTCTCTCCGCGAGATATATGTGATATAATCGTTTCATTATAAACTGTAACTATATCGCGAAACACGTTCCTTTCGATTTTCCCATTCGGTTAAACGAAGAACAAGATACCTACCTCGTGTGCTTCATCTCTTCCTAGTTTATCTCGATTACGGCTCTGAAGTGTGGAAATTTGAATGTTCCACGTATGTAATCGTTCAACGTAATCGAATATCCACGTATATTTCTCGTATGATGTAGAGTTGGTCTATGATCTCGCGACGTGAAAACGCGACTCGCGTTTCCGAGAAGAAGCACGTTGGCGCTTTTCTTTCTCTTTCTTTTTTACGTACCGGCAGTTATTTTATTTTAAATACAATTCGAAACGTTGAAAATAATTTGGATTTTAACTACAGAAACAACAATTTTATAACATTGAAAAAATATATGTAAATAAATTATGTTTCCAGGAGCATTTATGTTATCTCGTTAGGACTTTTCTGATTAGGAGCGATTAAAGAGCGTAAAATCTGTATAACAATGTAGCGTTAAAGCGACCTTATTGTAGCGTGGCCTAGATTACACATTTTTCTTTCTTGATTTAGTTTCATCTACGGTCTATCTCTTAAGCGAGATCAACCGTATTATTTTATTCCGTATTTCGAAATCCGATTTTATGTAATCGAGGCGGTCTACACAAATGCGTGAGATTTATTTTTTAATCGAAAAAAAGTTTAATTTATATGGATTAAATAAATTGATTTATAACAAAGGAACAAACCACCCTTCTTTTTCGTAGACCGTCTCTTATTTTGCATTTACATAATTTTCTTTTGCGGCTTTCTCTCGGTGTGTTTCAGCGCGAGAGGAGTGTATCCCAAAAAAAAAGAAAGAATCGCGTTTCCACTCGAACTATTTGTATAAAGCGAGGACAACTTCAATGTATTTATTCCCGCAGTAAAAAATTAAGAGAGCGTGCTCTATCTTCCTGTATATTAAAAAGAGGAAAAAGAAAGGGGAGGCGGAGAGGGAGAAAGAAAAATACAGAGAAATGTGTCGAAGCGGCGTGTCTCCGCGTGTATAAAAATTCCGAGCGAGTGTGAGTCTCGCACCAAATAGAAATGCGTATTTTTTGAATGGGAGATAGCTTCTAGCTCACGCACGTCAGACGTGTGTGCATCACTCGATTCATCGGTGATAGTCTGGCCTTTCGCCACCCAGTTTAGTCGTACCAATCGCATTTATCATAGAGGGGTGTGTAGTCTTTTTTCATCGTTAAGGCAAATCCGAGAGGCGGACTCGAGGGTAGGAGCAGGAGGGAAAGAAAGAGAGAAAAAGGGGGAAATACATTTTGAGACAAGGATCAGAACCGATGCAATTTCGGCGAGCTCGATTTCCGAGGCTGAAAATTATCGCGAAGATTTCCGGATCATTACTAGAGAAAAGTGAATCGAAGATCCGATCTTACCGAGATTCCGCATCGGTTTCAGACTTTAGAGCATTTGCGGATCAAGGCGAGATTTTCTCAAAGCAAAGATTCTTCAGGTACTTAAAGCGATAGAAGGGCAGGGAGAGAGAGACAGAGAGAGAGAGAAGAAAAGAAATAATGATAAAATAAAACAACCCGCTTTACACTGGCCGTTAAGCGATAACTTAAGAGTTTTTGTATCGTATGTTTGTTAAGACTACTGTTTTTGTCACTCAACACCCTACCAGTATTCGAGAGAGAGAAAAAGAGCGAGTGAGAAGGAGTGAAAGGGGATCGTAAGAAAGAGAATTGAGAGAGTGTGCGAATGCTGTTGTACGTCACTTTAGTATCATTAAAACGAGCGACGTATAGTAAAAGAATAAAGAAGAAAAGCGTAGAGGATAAAGATAAAAGAGTGCGAGCGAGCGGAGGAGAAACGGTGGCGGAGGATAAACGAACGGCCGTATACCGCAACACGTACATTCATTAAGCTACGCAATGTCGTCTAGCACAAATCAAGTCAGAAATAATTTGAACGATCAGATATTGTAAGAAGAGAACCGAGGGCGAGTATGTGAATGTGACGTGAAACTAATCACGGATGAGAACGCGAAGAGACGTGTACATAACAAACGATAGGAGAACGATGTTAGTCACGTGTTTCGCGAAGGGAACATTTCTTAGATGGTAGATTAAAAAGAGAAGCGTTTAGTTTAAAAATATTAAAATGTTTTTTATTTCCGTCTCTGTTAAATACTTAAAAATGTTTTAGTTTTAAACGGTGTTTAACTTTAAAATACTAAAATGTTTAAAGATAAAATCATTAACAGCTTAAGGTCCGATTGCACCAATATCGTTTAACTTCAAACTCGATTTAACTTCCTTTCTAGTTTTAGAAAAGGATAAAAAGTAAACCGAGTTTAAAGTTAAACTATAAACGGCGCGAACAGACCTTAGTTTAGACCTGTGTTTAAAGTCTAAACACCGCTTAAAACTAAAACTTTAAGTATGTAAAAAAAAAACGAAGGCAGAAATAAAACATTTGAATATTTTAAATTAAATATTTCTTTTTCCACATACCGCTATACATACGCGCTGAATGTTGTTAAAAAACCAGGTGTCCTTCGAAAATAATGCGCTGAGAAGAGGTGACCTCTCGCAATCTTGAGAAGAGACATTTCCCTGAAGATCGTTATAAAAAATCGAAAGGCTTTTATGTAAAAGGGACTGCGCACCGCTCTGATTAATGTACATGATATTAATTACTCTGCGTTATTTCGAGGATCCTCACACATCTTACTGTTTATCGTTATTTATAGGAACAGTGATGCGCTGCAAATTTATTTTTATCACGCGAAATGGCATCGTACTTCCCTCTAGAAAGAACTAAGCTTATTTTTTCATATATGGAGGTGCTTGGGACCTTTTAGATAAGATCCGTTCGACTGGAATTCGCGTGTATATTGTGGGCCAGAGACCGATGCACAAATTGCAATCGCGATCAACGTGGAAGTTTTCCGTAATAATGAAACGGCGACGAAGCAATCAACCGTATTTCGCTCGCGGTGAAGAAGAGGATACTCTGTAAATATGGCTTTATTTCGCGAAGCGACTTCGCAACTTTTTTCATCGTATTGCACTTGCGGATTTTCGATGACGGGTTTTTGCTTCGTATCGAATTAAAAGCGCAATTATCTATCTTTGTCTTCTGGATGAAAAAGAAATTGGAAATTTAAACAGGATTGCTGATGCGCGAAATGATGGAAATATGATTTGCTTCCCACCGAATCTCTAAATCTCCCAGGCTAAATTATTTGATAAAAGTATGGTAGAGAAATGTAATCGCTTCATTATTGTTAATCTAAAATGATACCCCATCCAGAAATTTAGAATCGTCATTCACTTTTTAAGTCAAAGTTTAGAATAATATTCCAGTAGTATTTTTCTAAGAATTCGTAAAAGATTGTAATTTTTATATTGGTTTTCAGCATAATGTAAACTATATATACATATATATGTTATTATTTATATAATAACATATAATTTCGAAAGAAATGTCTTTGCATTATTATTAAAAATTGATGAATCAATATGTTACAAAAAATTAGAATTTAAGCATTTGTATTTTTCGTCCTTAATACTCGGCTGAACTGTACAGACAAAGTGCGAGGCCCGAAATGCGAAAAGCTGCTGGGTCGTTTTGCGAGAGAACCGGAGCTCGGATTTCAGTAACGTACCATTAATTCACTGATGAAAATTGTAAAATCGCACACAGTAGTCGCCCCATCCTATCGATTTTGTTTTTATGAAGAGATTGTGAGAAGATACGTGAGGGAGGAACAGAGAGAAACATAGAAAGGGAGAGAAAGATGAAAAATACTCCTTGGATATGACTGTACAGCATATTAACTTGTCCGGAGGTACATATATCGGAGATCCTTTTTCAAAACTGAAGTATTAAGGATTGCATATTGTACATAAACAAGACATATTTTCTATATAAGGGACGTCGCTCGGTAAGAAGGCCGATGGCTCGAAAAATACTGCAATATTATGATAATTCTTTCAAGCGGTAGGATAGCCTTTAATCGTTTTATGTAATGTAATGATAGAAAAAGAGAGTCTGGCAGAATAAAAGTGAAAGTTCTGTATTTAAATATCTTGTCGGTGTACATTCATTCACATACACACGTACACACGCGTCACATCCCAAGATGTAGGAGCGATTCGGTGATCAGGAGCATTTAATTGCACGTACTTGTGAAGGTATATAATTTGAAAGTTCACGACACGTTATGAAAGTTATCGGGAATTTTTTAAATTCGATTCACAGATCATCACGAAGTGATTTATGTTGCATGCAGGTAATTCAGAATTTCTTGTAACACGTATTGTACCGAAGTGAAGAAAGAAGAAACGAAGAACGAAGAAATTGAAATTGAAAACTTACGAGGAGCGAAGTAATTTGAACAAGTTCGATTATTCCTTTTAGCATTGATGTAATCGAATGATCTCAAAATGTAGGATTTAAACGGGCTAAAATGTAATATATGAGATTTAAAGAGTAGAATTCGCTCGTTTTGTGTAATCTCGCGTATATTTATTAGAGCATGTACTTACCATTAGATAATAGCTTTGGGAAAGATAACAATGTAACAATAACTACAGTCCCTTTCTTTTTTTTTGTATCCCTTGTACATGTGAGTAAAAGAGTTACAGCTGTTCGTATATAAGAAAAACATGTTTATTTATACGTTGTACATACATCAAATACTTTCTGAAACGTCGGCATTTTCTCTTTCATGCTCTTTCCGTTGACTTTCCACCTCCTGCAACAAAGAAATTTCGTTTGTCGTGATCAAGCGTCGAATCTAAAGGTAACGTTGATACAAATCGTTTAATTTTGCAAGAATATTTCTTTAGTAATTGGAAAATGTACCCTCTGAATTGCTTCCAGTAACGTAACATTATCTCTTGATTGCAAAAACTCGCTGATCTCTTGTGGAATACAAAACTGCACAGGAGGTTTTGGCTGAATACCTATTTCCTCTCCAATAAAACGGAACTCCGGCGTGTTTTCAATATGATTTTGTAATTCCTCGTACGTAAAAAGCGTTCCTTTCGTAGACGCTTCGTCCATTGCACCAAAATCTATTATTTTTACCTTATCTTTTCTATGTCGTACAACGTCGAAGGAATCTGCCAAAAATAAACTCTACAAGTTACAAGAATTCGTGTATTTTTGTTAATTTTGGTACAGTGCTCTGCTTACAGTTACGTAACGGAAATCTGCCTTGGATGCGCTCGGCAAACAAACTCTTGATGTCTGTCTGTATATCATATTTTTCTAACTCGTTAGAACTGTGGTATTGTGATATATCCCTCTGACTTATAGCTGCATAAGAGATATGACTCATTATCGCGAGAGTTGACTTTGCAAAGGCAGACAGAAAAAAACGCAAAGACAGTTAATAAAATTTAACAATCGAGAAATAGAAGTCTAGAAATAAAATCTAGAAATAGAATAAAAAGAAAATTGAGTCAAATAAATTACCAACGAGCTCATTATCCATGACAAAGCAGCGAAATTCTGTGCAGGGATTAATATCCCGCCATTGTTTCAACACCAAGCAGAATGGCAGAAGATTCTCACAGTTCCTCAAAGACTCTACGATGTTCAGATCTTTAGCGATCCTGTCAGAACTTTTCAATAACAAGTAAACCTCTTCTAAAGTATTACATTTAAGAGTTTTTGTGGGCGCAACCCACATGGCATCCTGTAAAAGAATTACAATTACATATATAACTTATATTATAATTTTCTTAATACAGTTATAGTATTATAAATATTCAAACAAAATGTTATTACAAAATTATATTGCAATATTGATGTCCTTATAATAAAGAATTTATAAACAAACTATTTGATCTATGAAATAACTCGTTTTAGAAAAGGAATTTTTGTTTTTTACCATACATAGTATTTGTTCATGAAGACACATGTTTATTTCTTGAAAAAATATGAGAAAATTTTGGAAGAAATTATTCTTCTAAAATAATTGATTCAATTGTGAAGTAGGAATGAATAATAGAAAATAATTTACTGTAGGTGTACTCCAGTTTGTTTTAACAAATACCCCCTCATATTCGTCTAATACTTCCTGTATTTGTTGACTGAATTCAGGGAATGTTGGTTGATAATCCGTTTCCTACAAAAAATATTTATATGCAAATTAATTACATTGTTATATAAATTACTAATTCATATGATTTTGTCATCTCTCAAACAGAATAGAATAATAAAAATAGAATAATAAAAATACCTCATCTTCATGTGTCACCGGCGAGCCATCAGACCATTCTGAATCTTCTGGTAAGCATTCCATTGCTTCAAGAGGCAAGACAAACGTATCATGCTGCAAATACTTCAGAACCTCATTGGGAATATGAAGAATCCTAGCTTCCAAAGTATCTTTCTTGAACATTGGATACCAAGTAGAAAAGGAGCATTCCAGTTTTAAATCGTTCACCATTTTTTCCAAAATCCTTTGTATATTTTATATGCGCTTTGTTTGAAATTATTTTATAAAAAATATTGCACATTAAATTATCAGAAAGAGAAAAATATGTATTTAAATATTGTACGTACCAAACTCGCAATTTAAGAAAAGTAGTAGTACTTCTTGTTTCAATTGGCTCTTTTTTTGGATATTAAAGTTAAACTTGACTAACAATTCAAATTCTTGTAGTAAAAGTCAAATAAATACAATATAAAAAGTAGTTTTATAGTTTTCTCTCTTCCTACTACTGCTCGAGAGGCTCGAGATTCGATCGTTGACGACTATTGAGGTTAAGAAACCTGCCATACCGACGTAGACTGTGGTCCAAAATTTACTGACTGAAAATCAATAGTTTACGTTACGTATACTATAGCCAGAGAGGAACCTGAGAGCGGCCATGGCGGCCTTTTTCCTATAACGCTTCGAAACTTCCGTACACTAGTGACGCACATCTATTCTGGTCAGAATGGGAACTACGTGTCACATCCATTTTGCAACCCGTCGTTAAAAACAGTGTGGACAACAACCCACATCCATCTCTCGAGAAATGGATGTAGGTTGTTGTCCGTGCTAACATCCATTTTGCTGCAAATAAAATCTGACGCGTATCGCGTATGTTGCATCCAGAACAGGGGTCGAGAATGTGCACAAATGATTAATTACGTCTACTTTCGCGTAATTTTTTATTTATTATAGTCTGAATTATTTACATTAACATTGATATTAATACATATCAATACGTTTATGCCCATATTTTGCACAATTATATTTTTACTTAAAAAAGATGTTTAATAGTAACAGAGAATTTGGTTCTTTAATAAAGAAACATTCATTTTACGCAGTACTTAAAAAATAATTGTAATTAACATCGCATCATATGATGAAGAAGAAATAAATGTCTTTCCACGAATAAATATACCATCTTTTTATTTTTACATAATTCTTTATTATTTAAATGTCTTCAAATTATGCTTTTGAAAAAATTAGCTTTTTTAATTTTTTTAAATCTTGACGCAACTCTCTCTCACTCTTTCTCTCTTTCTCTCTTTCTCTTTTAACGTGATTGTCCTTTAATTGTTTAGGCCTTCAGTTAGAGAGAGAAAGCATCGCGGTGATAGACATGGAGCAAGCGGCAATGTTATCTCTATGGATACCCTCCTCTTTACTCCCCTCATGACACAACACGTTTTCCGTGCTACGTTTAGGTCGTAAAATTCAGAAAGAGGATTTCGGACGATTTCTGCGCAGGGACGTAGAGAGACTAGAAAGCGCCCACTCTTTTTTTATTATGTTACAATGGCATATACATGCATACGCATGATTTACAAATGACAATACGCGCGATTAATATGGCACAATAAATAATAATAATAATAATAATAATAATAATAATAATAATAATAATAATGTAATAAAAATCAATGAAATATATGGATACTTGAGTATTATTTTTATTCTCTAACTTACAAACGTGAAGATTATTGATCTGATTTTAATACAACCTTTCAACAGTTTTTTACGAAATATCACGTAAAGATTAATCAAAACTTTACAAAAAAAAATTAATAAAGAATTATATAATAATATACGATATAAGGTATTAAAGTGTTAATCAGTAAAGTAACGGATTTTTTTTAATAGTAGGATGTCTAACAATCATTTAGTATATGATTTTGATTTTTTTGCTTGCTTCAATTCGTTGAAAATATTTACTTTGTGCGTGGAAAGCACGCGCCTCGCATAAATAAATATATTTTTTACAAGTTATAATTAGTAACTAAATCCAAAATCTATTTTTTTTAGTAGTAGGATGTCTATCAAACATTTTGGTATAAGATTAAGATTTTATTGCTAGCTGTAACTTGTTGAAAATAATTACTTTGTGTGTGGAAAGCACGCGCCTCGCATAAATAAATATATTTTTTACAAGTTATAATTAGTAACTAAATCCAAAATCTATTTTTTTTAGTAGTAGGATGTCTATCAAACATTTTGGTATAAGATTAAGATTTTATTGCTAGCTGTAACTTGTTGAAAATAATTACTTTATGCGTGGAAAGCACGCGCCTCGCACAAACAAATATATTTTTTACAAGTTATAATTAGTAACTAAATCCAAAACCTATTTTTTTTAATAGCAGGATGTCTAACAATCATTTAGTATATGATTTTGATTTTTTTGCTTGCTTCAATTCGTTGAAAATATTTACTCTGTGCGTGGAAAGCACGCGCCATGCATAAACAAATATATTTTTTACAGGTTATAATTAGCAACTAAATCCAAAACCTATTTTTTTTAGTATTAGGATGTTTAACAATCATTTTGGTATAAGATTAAGATTTTATTGCTAGCTGTAACTTGTTGAAAATAATTACTTTGTGCGTGGAAAGCACGCGCCTCGCACGAACAAATATATTTTTTACAAGTTATAATTAGTAACTAAATCCAAAATCTATTTTTTTTAGTAGTAGGATGTCTAACAAACATTTTGGTATAAGATTAAGATTTTATTGCTAGTTGTAACTTGTTGAAAATAATTACTTTGTGCGTGGAAAGCACGCGCCTCGCATAAATAAATATATTTTTTACAA
The DNA here is from genome assembly GCF_016802725.1 of Solenopsis invicta. Lineage (NCBI taxonomy): Eukaryota > Metazoa > Arthropoda > Insecta > Hymenoptera > Formicidae > Solenopsis > Solenopsis invicta. The sequence continues at coordinate 20,978,675 of NC_052666.1, read as the reverse complement.
GTTATAATTAGTAACTAAATCCAAAACCTATTTTTTTTAGTAGTAGGATGTCTAACAATCATTTTGGTATAAGATTAAGATTTTATTGCTAGCTGTAACTTGTTGAAAATAATTACTTTGTGCGTGGAAAGCACGCGCCTCGCATAAATAAATATATTTTTTACAAGTTATAATTAGTAACTAAATCCAAAACCTATTTTTTTTAGTAGTAGGATGTCTAACAATCATTTTGGTATAAGATTAAGATTTTATTGCTAGCTGTAACTTGTTGAAAATAATTACTTTGTGTGTGGAAAGCACGCGCCTCGCATAAATAAATATATTTTTTACAAGTTATAATTAGTAACTAAATCCAAAATCTATTTTTTTTAGTAGTAGGATGTCTATCAAACATTTTGGTATAAGATTAAGATTTTATTGCTAGCTGTAACTTGTTGAAAATAATTACTTTATGCGTGGAAAGCACGCGGCTCGCACAAACAAATATATTTTTTACAAGTTATAATTAGTAACTAAATCCAAAACCTATTTTTTTTAATAGCAGGATGTCTAACAATCATTTAGTATATGATTTTGATTTTTTTGCTTGCTTCAATTCGTTGAAAATATTTACTCTGTGCGTGGAAAGCACGCGCCATGCATAAACAGATATATTTTTTACAGGTTATAATTAGCAACTAAATCCAAAACCTATTTTTTTTAGTATTAGGATGTTTAACAATCATTTTGGTATAAGATTAAGATTTTATTGCTAGCTGTAACTTGTTGAAAATAATTACTTTGTGCGTGGAAAGCACGCGCCTCGCACGAACAAATATATTTTTTACAAGTTATAATTAGTAACTAAATCCAAAATCTATTTTTTTTAGTAGTAGGATGTCTAACAAACATTTTGGTATAAGATTAAGATTTTATTGCTAGTTGTAACTTGTTGAAAATAATTACTTTGTGCGTGGAAAGCACGCGCCTCGCATAAATAAATATATTTTTTACAAGTTATAATTAGTAACTAAATCCAAAACCTATTTTTTTAGTAGTAGGATGTCTAACAATCATTTTGGTATAAGATTAAGATTTTATTGCTAGCTGTAACTTGTTGAAAATAATTACTTTGTGCGTGGAAAGCACGCGCCTCGCATAAATAAATATATTTTTTACAAGTTATAATTAGTAACTAAATCCAAAATCTATTTTTTTTAGTAGTAGGATGTCTATCAAACATTTTGGTATAAGATTAAGATTTTATTGCTAGCTGTAACTTGTTGAAAATAATTACTTTATGCGTGGAAAGCACGCACCTCGCACAAACAAATATATTTTTTACAAGTTATAATTAGTAACTAAATCCAAAACCTATTTTTTTTAATAGTAGGATGTCTAACAATCATTTTGTATATGATTTTGATTTTTTTGCTTGCTTCAATTCGTTGAAAATATTTACTTTGTGCGTGGAGAGCACGCGCCTCGCACGAACAAATATATTTTTTACAAGTTATAATTAGTAACTAAATCCAAAATCAATTTTTTTTAGTAGTAGGATGTCTAACAAACATTTTGGTATAAGATTAAGATTTTATTGCTAGCTGTAACTTGTTGAAAATAATTACTTTGTGCGTGGAAATCACGCGTCCCGCATAAACGAATATATTTTTTATAAGTTATAATTAGTAACTAAATCCAAAATCTATTTTTTTTAGTAGTAGGATGTCTAACGAACATTTTGGTATAAGATTAAGATTTTATTGCTAGCTGTAACTTGTTGAAAATAATTACTTTGTGCGTGGAAAGCACGCGCCTCGCATAAAGAAATATATTTTTTACAAGTTATAATTAGTAACTAAATCCAAAACCTATTTTTTTTAGTAGTAGGATGTCTAACAATCATTTTGGTATAAGATTAAGATTTTATTGCTAGCTGTAACTTGTTGAAAATAATTAATTTGTGCGTGGAAAGCACGCGCCTCGCATAAATAAATATATTTATAGATATTTATTACTTCGGCTTATTTTACATGCCAAGAAGGGACTTGGTTTACAATGAGTTCCTTACCGCACGCATCCATCCATAACCCATACTTTCGCCTCGTGGCCGCTGCCTACCTATCCTACTATTTACATCCTTATTACCTAATATTTACAGTTCTTTTACTCTACTATATACATTCTACTCACAAATTTACTTTGTACTTTATTTATACTTTCGTTTGCCTATTATCATTTCGCCTTATCCTGCTCTTTGTGTTACTTTACAGTCTCTCTTACCTTTACCTCTATTTCGATATACGCATATATACGCTTACGCCACTGTTTACCCTACTTTTACCTAATCTTATACCTTTACCTCTTCTATTGCTATTGCCCGTTCTATTTATTAACGTCTATTCCCTTTCCTAATTTCCTTTCCTGTTCCTTTATTTCTTTCCTCATCTTTTTCACTTTCTTTCTCTTAAGCCATATCCTTCCTAAAATCCTTTCCTTAATCTTATCGAGATTATCTTCCCATATTTTTTCCATAATCTCGTCTTTTCCTTTGCCTAATTCCGCCCAGTCCTCTTTCAATTCCTGACAGTTCCCTATGTAGTGTTCCATATTATCCCAACCTTCTTCGCAGAACACGCATTTTCTTTCCTCTTCTTCTAACCAATATTTATTTGCCTCTTCCATATTTCCACATCTCAAATTTATTAGTGCCCTGATTCCCTCTCCTCCCTTTATCTTATTTAAACTTTCTATTTCTAGGTACTTAGGCCCGGATTCCCTGCTCTTTACCCCTATTTCTCTGTATTTCTTGTTGTATCTTGATTCTAAAATCCTACTCTCCTCTTCTTGCATCTGTATATCCCTCTCCCTCTCAATTATCTCTCCCCCGTTTTCCTTCCATGCCTCTACTGCACTCACTCCCCAACCATTTCTATTGTAATATTTTTCCCTCTCTTTGCTATATAAATCCTTCCTTCCTTTCCTCTCTTTCTCCATCCAACAGTTCTTGACTAAATTGCCTGCTACCCCATTTTTGATCCTATTCTCATATCTTTTGGCCCTTATTCCCCATCCTATACGTAATTTTTCCATTCCCAATTCCCTGGTTACAATGTATCTTGGTGTGCAAAAATCTAATTCGAACAGCCATCTAACGTAATCTAACATTATTTTTTCCAACGCTTCTTTTTCTGCCCAGCCCCATATTTCCGCTCCATACGCCATTACACTCTGAACCAGGTACCTAAACAGAGTCCACCTCCTTCTGAAATCATTTCTCCCTAATCTCTCACCTAATCCCCACACCTTATTTGCTGCCAACCTTCCTTTTCTACTCAATTCTTTTATATGTTCCTTATAGTTCCCTTTCCTGTTGAACGTGAAGCCTAAATACTTAAACTTATTTACCTCCTCTATTTCTTTATTTCCCCATTTCCACACTTCTTTCCTTTCCTTTCCTTTCCTGTTAAATACTAATACCTTTGTTTTCTCCGCACTTAACTCTAATTTCCTATCTCTTAAGCACCCTTTAAATGTTCCCATCATGTCCTGCAAAGCTTCCCTATTATTCGCAACTAGAACTACGTCGTCTGCGTACATCAGACTCCATATCCTCTCTTCACCGATTTTTACCCCTCCTACCCCCCTATCCCTTAACCTATTTTCTACTTCCATCATATATAAATTAAAAAGGAGTGGACTCATTACACAGCCCTGTTTTACGCCCTTCTTTGTGTAGAAGTTCTCTGTTGTTCCATACCTCGTCCTCACTGTCATCTCCGTTACCTCGTACATCCTTTTTACTCTTCTTATCATCTTCTCGTCCAAGCCATTTCTTCTCATTATTTCCCATAACATCTCCCTGTCCACATTGTCGAATGCCGCCTTCAAATCTGCAAAAAGGGCATATATCTTTCTTCCATCTCCCCCTTCGCTTATTTCTCTTTGGGCCATGTGGCTGAGAACAAATATGTTGTCTATGGTCGATCTCCCTTTCCTAAATCCTGCCTGACCTTCTGACAACAGACTCCTCCTTTCTACTTCCTTCTCTAATCTATTCCTTATTATTTCTGCATACACCTTGTACGCCGTGCATAGTAACGAGATGCCTCTGTAGTTTTCCATTTTCTCTTGGTCCCCTCTTTTATATAAGGGTACTATAATACTCCTCCTCCATTCTTCTGGCATCACTCCCTCTTTCCATACTTGTTGTATCAACCTTACTACTTTTTCTCTCAGGAAACTTCCTGCATACAACCACGCTTCCATTGGGATCCCATCTATCCCCGCGGCTTTTTTCTTCTTCATCCTTCCAATTGCCCTGCCTATTTCTTCTCTCTCCAAATCCTTCTCCTCTGTGCAGGGGGAGCCCTCCTCTGTGCAGGAGGAGCCCCCCTTTCTGATAGAGAAGCCCTCTTGCGGCTCCTCCCCCTCTCTCTCTCCTTCCTCTCTCCTTTCCTTTATTTCTTCTCCTTCCAAAAGTTCCAGGAAGTACCTTTTCCATTCTTCCTTGCTTCTATTATTTTCTTTCCAGACTTTTCTCCCTCTCTTCTTGTTTATATATTTCCACACGTCCGCTTCCTTTTTTAATCTCTTCAGTTCTTCTTCTTCCTCCTCTCTTTTCTCCTTTGCTTTTTCCTGCAGGAATTCTTTGTACCTTGCTCTTTCTAGCATATACTCCTCTCTTTCCACCTTCCCTGACTTCCATCTCTTATGCATTCTTTTTACTTCTCTTTTCTTTCTTGTACAGCTCCTGTCCCACCAGTCTCTGTGTCCTAACTCCTTTTTTCGTCTCCTTACTTTTCTTTTAACCATTGCGCTGTAGACTATGTTTTTAATTTCCTGCCATCTTCCTTCCACCGTGACTTGTATCTCCTCTCCTCCCTCTCCTTCTTCCGTTGCCTTATTGAAGCTCTCGATCGCTTCTCTATCCCATACTATTATTTCCGCTTCCGTCTCTTTTTCCTTTCCCTCTTCTTCCGGATGCTCCTCTTCTTCTGCTTCTCCTGTTCCTTCAAGCTCCAGGCACAGAGGCATGTGGTCTGAGTCCACCCTTTCTCCTACCTTAAAATTAACTACATTTTCACGCATCCTATCGTTAACCATTACATAATCTATCACGGTGCTACCTCTTGGTCCTATATACGTAAATTCTCCTTCCCAATCTCCCTCCGTTGCCCCGTTCAAAATACTCCACCCTTTTTCCTGTATCCATTCTATGAAATTCTCCGCTCCGTTCCCTGTTTTTTTGTCCTTACTGCATCTTCCCATTCCCTCCTCCTCATCTCCTCCTCCCATCTCTCCTATCCTCAAATTTAAATCTCCTCCTAAGACTAGTTTTGCCTCCCCTACCTCCTTTAGAAGTTCATCTAAACCCTCCCTTAATTTCTTCTCCTTCTCTTTATTATAAATTGATACAATATATACCCTTTCCTTTTTCATCCTTACCTCAGACAGAATCATTCCTTCTACCTCCCTACGGCATAAGCTACCTCCATCCATTCCCCATCCTTTCTTTTTTCCAATCACAAAACCTCCCATAGACCTTCCCTTATTCTTAACTTTCCTCGCATAACTGCACCACCACTCATGAGTTTTCGGTAACCTTCCCTTTAAATTTTCCCAACCTTTTTCCTCTATCCATACCTCACTGAGACTTATGAAGTCGAAGCCTCTTATAAATTCCCAGAATTCTTTGTCCTTGTTATTTACCCCTGCTACATTCCAAAACAAAAACCTTCCCTTCCTTTTTCCTCTGTTTTCTTTCCCTTTTTTTATATTTCTGGTTTTCTCCTTGTTTTCCTCCCTAAACCTACTTTCCGCCCCAACCCCCTCCTCCATGTTCCCTTCTTGGCTTAGCCGAAATTCTGTCTTCCTAAGCTATCTTCCCTCCTCCTCTTATTTTCCTCCTCCCTCTCTATTTCTGCCCAATCTATCCATTCCCCCCCTATTCTCACCCTTCCCCTTCCCACTTTTACAATTTTTCCTTTATCCCTCTGTTCTTTTGCCCACCTATTTATCTTTTCTTGTATCTTCCTATCCTCCCAACTTAAATCGTTTGCTATAAAAATTGATCCTCCCCTTAGTCTATTTTTATTTTTCATTATTTCTTCCTTTTGTTCGCTGTTACTTAATTTCACTACGATTACCTTTCCACTTACCCTACACTCCTCTACCTTACATTCTACCTCTAATTTATCCCTAAACCATTCCCTTAACCACGTGCATCCTTTATTTTTATCTCCTTCCATCTCCTTCGTTTCCTCGATCCCCCTTATTATTATATTACAACGTCTCTCTTCCCTATCTTTCTCTGACATCCATCTCTTTATTTTGTCCACTTCTTTATCACTTAGCCCTGAGCTAGCCCTACTGTATTGTGAGAACCTGCTCGTTACACTTCTGTCGTCTTCCATTTCACTCCTCCCTGCACCTTCTTCTCTCGCGCTTTCCCTCTTTAATGCTTCTAACCTCTCTTCCATTTTCTCGAGTCTCTCTTTCCATAGCTTTTCTTTTACTTTAAATTCCTCTACATATTCCCTCATTGCCTTTCTTTCCTCCTTTATTGCATTCAATTCCCTGCCTATCTGGTCCCTAAATTCCCTTCTTTCTCTTTCGCAACTGCAATGTTCATCCTTTTCCGTCGACAGCCTAAAAGTTACCTTTTTCCCTCCTTCCTTATCCTCTATTAACTTTCTCTGCCTATTGTCTCCCTTTGTCTTCCCTACACCTCCTACACCTGACCCTCCTGCACTGCTCGCGCTCCTCGTCGACATAACCTACGTTTTTCTGTCCCGTTGAATTTCACTCGCCGCTCTATTCTCCCTCTACCCTACTTTCTCCCTCCACTCGCCCTGCTTCCTTGCTTTCCTCCCTTACCTCTTACCTACCTACAACCCTCCTTTACCTACAATTTCGCTCTTTTTACGCTTATCGCTCACACACACGCTCTGCACACGTCCGCTCTCACTCGCCACACCTAACCAAGTCCTAAATAAATATATTTTTTACAAGTTATAATTAGTAACTAAATCCAAAATCTATTTTTTTTAGTAGTAGGATGTCTATCAAACATTTTGGTATAAGATTAAGATTTTATTGCTAGCTGTAACTTGTTGAAAATAATTACTTTATGCGTGGAAAGCACGCACCTCGCACAAACAAATATATTTTTTACAAGTTATAATTAGTAACTAAATCCAAAACCTATTTTTTTTAATAGTAGGATGTCTAACAATCATTTAGTATATGATTTTGATTTTTTTGCTTGCTTCAATTCGTTGAAAATATTTACTTTGTGCGTGGAAAGCACGCGTCTCGCACGAACAAATATATTTTTTACAAGTTATAATTAGTAACTAAATCCAAAATCAATTTTTTTTAGTAGTAGGATGCCTAACAAATATTTTGGTATAAGATTAAGATTTTATTGCTAGCTATAACTTGTTGAAAATAATTACTTTGTGCGTGGAAAGCACGCGCCTCGCACGAACAAATATATTTTTTACAAGTTATAATTAGTAACTAAATCCAAAATCTATTTTTTTTAGTAGTAGGATGACTAACAAACATTTTGGTATAAGATTAAGATTTTATTGCTAGCTGTAACTTGTTGAAAATAATTACTTTATGCGTGGAAAGCACGCGGCTCGCACAAACAAATATATTTTTTACAAGTTATAATTAGTAACTAAATCCAAAACCTATTTTTTTTAATAGCAGGATGTCTAACAATCATTTAGTATATGATTTTGATTTTTTTGCTTGCTTCAATTCGTTGAAAATATTTACTCTGTGCGTGGAAAGCACGCGCCATGCATAAACAGATATATTTTTTACAGGTTATAATTAGCAACTAAATCCAAAACCTATTTTTTTTAGTATTAGGATGTTTAACAATCATTTTGGTATAAGATTAAGATTTTATTGCTAGCTGTAACTTGTTGAAAATAATTACTTTGTGCGTGGAAAGCACGCGCCTCGCACGAACAAATATATTTTTTACAAGTTATAATTAGTAACTAAATCCAAAATCTATTTTTTTTAGTAGTAGGATGTCTAACAAACATTTTGGTATAAGATTAAGATTTTATTGCTAGTTGTAACTTGTTGAAAATAATTACTTTGTGCGTGGAAAGCACGCGCCTCGCATAAATAAATATATTTTTTACAAGTTATAATTAGTAACTAAATCCAAAACCTATTTTTTTTAGTAGTAGGATGTCTAACAATCATTTTGGTATAAGATTAAGATTTTATTGCTAGCTGTAACTTGTTGAAAATAATTACTTTGTGCGTGGAAAGCACGCGCCTCGCATAAATAAATATATTTTTTACAAGTTATAATTAGTAACTAAATCCAAAACCTATTTTTTTTAGTAGTAGGATGTCTAACAATCATTTTGGTATAAGATTAAGATTTTATTGCTAGCTGTAACTTGTTGAAAATAATTACTTTGTGTGTGGAAAGCACGCGCCTCGCATAAATAAATATATTTTTTACAAGTTATAATTAGTAACTAAATCCAAAATCTATTTTTTTTAGTAGTAGGATGTCTATCAAACATTTTGGTATAAGATTAAGATTTTATTGCTAGCTGTAACTTGTTGAAAATAATTACTTTATGCGTGGAAAGCACGCGGCTCGCACAAACAAATATATTTTTTACAAGTTATAATTAGTAACTAAATCCAAAACCTATTTTTTTTAATAGCAGGATGTCTAACAATCATTTAGTATATGATTTTGATTTTTTTGCTTGCTTCAATTCGTTGAAAATATTTACTCTGTGCGTGGAAAGCACGCGCCATGCATAAACAGATATATTTTTTACAGGTTATAATTAGCAACTAAATCCAAAACCTATTTTTTTTAGTATTAGGATGTTTAACAATCATTTTGGTATAAGATTAAGATTTTATTGCTAGCTGTAACTTGTTGAAAATAATTACTTTGTGCGTGGAAAGCACGCGCCTCGCACGAACAAATATATTTTTTACAAGTTATAATTAGTAACTAAATCCAAAATCTATTTTTTTTAGTAGTAGGATGTCTAACAAACATTTTGGTATAAGATTAAGATTTTATTGCTAGTTGTAACTTGTTGAAAATAATTACTTTGTGCGTGGAAAGCACGCGCCTCGCATAAATAAATATATTTTTTACAAGTTATAATTAGTAACTAAATCCAAAACCTATTTTTTTAGTAGTAGGATGTCTAACAATCATTTTGGTATAAGATTAAGATTTTATTGCTAGCTGTAACTTGTTGAAAATAATTACTTTGTGCGTGGAAAGCACGCGCCTCGCATAAATAAATATATTTTTTACAAGTTATAATTAGTAACTAAATCCAAAATCTATTTTTTTTAGTAGTAGGATGTCTATCAAACATTTTGGTATAAGATTAAGATTTTATTGCTAGCTGTAACTTGTTGAAAATAATTACTTTATGCGTGGAAAGCACGCACCTCGCACAAACAAATATATTTTTTACAAGTTATAATTAGTAACTAAATCCAAAACCTATTTTTTTTAATAGTAGGATGTCTAACAATCATTTTGTATATGATTTTGATTTTTTTGCTTGCTTCAATTCGTTGAAAATATTTACTTTGTGCGTGGAGAGCACGCGCCTCGCACGAACAAATATATTTTTTACAAGTTATAATTAGTAACTAAATCCAAAATCAATTTTTTTTAGTAGTAGGATGTCTAACAAACATTTTGGTATAAGATTAAGATTTTATTGCTAGCTGTAACTTGTTGAAAATAATTACTTTGTGCGTGGAAATCACGCGTCCCGCATAAACGAATATATTTTTTATAAGTTATAATTAGTAACTAAATCCAAAATCTATTTTTTTTAGTAGTAGGATGTCTAACGAACATTTTGGTATAAGATTAAGATTTTATTGCTAGCTGTAACTTGTTGAAAATAATTACTTTGTGCGTGGAAAGCACGCGCCTCGCATAAAGAAATATATTTTTTACAAGTTATAATTAGTAACTAAATCCAAAACCTATTTTTTTTAGTAGTAGGATGTCTAACAATCATTTTGGTATAAGATTAAGATTTTATTGCTAGCTGTAACTTGTTGAAAATAATTAATTTGTGCGTGGAAAGCACGCGCCTCGCATAAATAAATATATTTATAGATATTTATTACTTCGGCTTATTTTACATGCCAAGAAGGGACTTGGTTTACAATGAGTTCCTTACCGCACGCATCCATCCATAACCCATACTTTCGCCTCGTGGCCGCTGCCTACCTATCCTACTATTTACATCCTTATTACCTAATATTTACAGTTCTTTTACTCTACTATATACATTCTACTCACAAATTTACTTTGTACTTTATTTATACTTTCGTTTGCCTATTATCATTTCGCCTTATCCTGCTCTTTGTGTTACTTTACAGTCTCTCTTACCTTTACCTCTATTTCGATATACGCATATATACGCTTACGCCACTGTTTACCCTACTTTTACCTAATCTTATACCTTTACCTCTTCTATTGCTATTGCCCGTTCTATTTATTAACGTCTATTCCCTTTCCTAATTTCCTTTCCTGTTCCTTTATTTCTTTCCTCATCTTTTTCACTTTCTTTCTCTTAAGCCATATCCTTCCTAAAATCCTTTCCTTAATCTTATCGAGATTATCTTCCCATATTTTTTCCATAATCTCGTCTTTTCCTTTGCCTAATTCCGCCCAGTCCTCTTTCAATTCCTGACAGTTCCCTATGTAGTGTTCCATATTATCCCAACCTTCTTCGCAGAACACGCATTTTCTTTCCTCTTCTTCTAACCAATATTTATTTGCCTCTTCCATATTTCCACATCTCAAATTTATTAGTGCCCTGATTCCCTCTCCTCCCTTTATCTTATTTAAACTTTCTATTTCTAGGTACTTAGGCCCGGATTCCCTGCTCTTTACCCCTATTTCTCTGTATTTCTTGTTGTATCTTGATTCTAAAATCCTACTCTCCTCTTCTTGCATCTGTATATCCCTCTCCCTCTCAATTATCTCTCCCCCGTTTTCCTTCCATGCCTCTACTGCACTCACTCCCCAACCATTTCTATTGTAATATTTTTCCCTCTCTTTGCTATATAAATCCTTCCTTCCTTTCCTCTCTTTCTCCATCCAACAGTTCTTGACTAAATTGCCTGCTACCCCATTTTTGATCCTATTCTCATATCTTTTGGCCCTTATTCCCCATCCTATACGTAATTTTTCCATTCCCAATTCCCTGGTTACAATGTATCTTGGTGTGCAAAAATCTAATTCGAACAGCCATCTAACGTAATCTAACATTATTTTTTCCAACGCTTCTTTTTCTGCCCAGCCCCATATTTCCGCTCCATACGCCATTACACTCTGAACCAGGTACCTAAACAGAGTCCACCTCCTTCTGAAATCATTTCTCCCTAATCTCTCACCTAATCCCCACACCTTATTTGCTGCCAACCTTCCTTTTCTACTCAATTCTTTTATATGTTCCTTATAGTTCCCTTTCCTGTTGAACGTGAAGCCTAAATACTTAAACTTATTTACCTCCTCTATTTCTTTATTTCCCCATTTCCACACTTCTTTCCTTTCCTTTCCTTTCCTGTTAAATACTAATACCTTTGTTTTCTCCGCACTTAACTCTAATTTCCTATCTCTTAAGCACCCTTTAAATGTTCCCATCATGTCCTGCAAAGCTTCCCTATTATTCGCAACTAGAACTACGTCGTCTGCGTACATCAGACTCCATATCCTCTCTTCACCGATTTTTACCCCTCCTACCCCCCTATCCCTTAACCTATTTTCTACTTCCATCATATATAAATTAAAAAGGAGTGGACTCATTACACAGCCCTGTTTTACGCCCTTCTTTGTGTAGAAGTTCTCTGTTGTTCCATACCTCGTCCTCACTGTCATCTCCGTTACCTCGTACATCCTTTTTACTCTTCTTATCATCTTCTCGTCCAAGCCATTTCTTCTCATTATTTCCCATAACATCTCCCTGTCCACATTGTCGAATGCCGCCTTCAAATCTGCAAAAAGGGCATATATCTTTCTTCCATCTCCCCCTTCGCTTATTTCTCTTTGGGCCATGTGGCTGAGAACAAATATGTTGTCTATGGTCGATCTCCCTTTCCTAAATCCTGCCTGACCTTCTGACAACAGACTCCTCCTTTCTACTTCCTTCTCTAATCTATTCCTTATTATTTCTGCATACACCTTGTACGCCGTGCATAGTAACGAGATGCCTCTGTAGTTTTCCATTTTCTCTTGGTCCCCTCTTTTATATAAGGGTACTATAATACTCCTCCTCCATTCTTCTGGCATCACTCCCTCTTTCCATACTTGTTGTATCAACCTTACTACTTTTTCTCTCAGGAAACTTCCTGCATACAACCACGCTTCCATTGGGATCCCATCTATCCCCGCGGCTTTTTTCTTCTTCATCCTTCCAATTGCCCTGCCTATTTCTTCTCTCTCCAAATCCTTCTCCTCTGTGCAGGGGGAGCCCTCCTCTGTGCAGGAGGAGCCCCCCTTTCTGATAGAGAAGCCCTCTTGCGGCTCCTCCCCCTCTCTCTCTCCTTCCTCTCTCCTTTCCTTTATTTCTTCTCCTTCCAAAAGTTCCAGGAAGTACCTTTTCCATTCTTCCTTGCTTCTATTATTTTCTTTCCAGACTTTTCTCCCTCTCTTCTTGTTTATATATTTCCACACGTCCGCTTCCTTTTTTAATCTCTTCAGTTCTTCTTCTTCCTCCTCTCTTTTCTCCTTTGCTTTTTCCTGCAGGAATTCTTTGTACCTTGCTCTTTCTAGCATATACTCCTCTCTTTCCACCTTCCCTGACTTCCATCTCTTATGCATTCTTTTTACTTCTCTTTTCTTTCTTGTACAGCTCCTGTCCCACCAGTCTCTGTGTCCTAACTCCTTTTTTCGTCTCCTTACTTTTCTTTTAACCATTGCGCTGTAGACTATGTTTTTAATTTCCTGCCATCTTCCTTCCACCGTGACTTGTATCTCCTCTCCTCCCTCTCCTTCTTCCGTTGCCTTATTGAAGCTCTCGATCGCTTCTCTATCCCATACTATTATTTCCGCTTCCGTCTCTTTTTCCTTTCCCTCTTCTTCCGGATGCTCCTCTTCTTCTGCTTCTCCTGTTCCTTCAAGCTCCAGGCACAGAGGCATGTGGTCTGAGTCCACCCTTTCTCCTACCTTAAAATTAACTACATTTTCACGCATCCTATCGTTAACCATTACATAATCTATCACGGTGCTACCTCTTGGTCCTATATACGTAAATTCTCCTTCCCAATCTCCCTCCGTTGCCCCGTTCAAAATACTCCACCCTTTTTCCTGTATCCATTCTATGAAATTCTCCGCTCCGTTCCCTGTTTTTTTGTCCTTACTGCATCTTCCCATTCCCTCCTCCTCATCTCCTCCTCCCATCTCTCCTATCCTCAAATTTAAATCTCCTCCTAAGACTAGTTTTGCCTCCCCTACCTCCTTTAGAAGTTCATCTAAACCCTCCCTTAATTTCTTCTCCTTCTCTTTATTATAAATTGATACAATATATACCCTTTCCTTTTTCATCCTTACCTCAGACAGAATCATTCCTTCTACCTCCCTACGGCATAAGCTACCTCCATCCATTCCCCATCCTTTCTTTTTTCCAATCACAAAACCTCCCATAGACCTTCCCTTATTCTTAACTTTCCTCGCATAACTGCACCACCACTCATGAGTTTTCGGTAACCTTCCCTTTAAATTTTCCCAACCTTTTTCCTCTATCCATACCTCACTGAGACTTATGAAGTCGAAGCCTCTTATAAATTCCCAGAATTCTTTGTCCTTGTTATTTACCCCTGCTACATTCCAAAACAAAAACCTTCCCTTCCTTTTTCCTCTGTTTTCTTTCCCTTTTTTTATATTTCTGGTTTTCTCCTTGTTTTCCTCCCTAAACCTACTTTCCGCCCCAACCCCCTCCTCCATGTTCCCTTCTTGGCTTAGCCGAAATTCTGTCTTCCTAAGCTATCTTCCCTCCTCCTCTTATTTTCCTCCTCCCTCTCTATTTCTGCCCAATCTATCCATTCCCCCCCTATTCTCACCCTTCCCCTTCCCACTTTTACAATTTTTCCTTTATCCCTCTGTTCTTTTGCCCACCTATTTATCTTTTCTTGTATCTTCCTATCCTCCCAACTTAAATCGTTTGCTATAAAAATTGATCCTCCCCTTAGTCTATTTTTATTTTTCATTATTTCTTCCTTTTGTTCGCTGTTACTTAATTTCACTACGATTACCTTTCCACTTACCCTACACTCCTCTACCTTACATTCTACCTCTAATTTATCCCTAAACCATTCCCTTAACCACGTGCATCCTTTATTTTTATCTCCTTCCATCTCCTTCGTTTCCTCGATCCCCCTTATTATTATATTACAACGTCTCTCTTCCCTATCTTTCTCTGACATCCATCTCTTTATTTTGTCCACTTCTTTATCACTTAGCCCTGAGCTAGCCCTACTGTATTGTGAGAACCTGCTCGTTACACTTCTGTCGTCTTCCATTTCACTCCTCCCTGCACCTTCTTCTCTCGCGCTTTCCCTCTTTAATGCTTCTAACCTCTCTTCCATTTTCTCGAGTCTCTCTTTCCATAGCTTTTCTTTTACTTTAAATTCCTCTACATATTCCCTCATTGCCTTTCTTTCCTCCTTTATTGCATTCAATTCCCTGCCTATCTGGTCCCTAAATTCCCTTCTTTCTCTTTCGCAACTGCAATGTTCATCCTTTTCCGTCGACAGCCTAAAAGTTACCTTTTTCCCTCCTTCCTTATCCTCTATTAACTTTCTCTGCCTATTGTCTCCCTTTGTCTTCCCTACACCTCCTACACCTGACCCTCCTGCACTGCTCGCGCTCCTCGTCGACATAACCTACGTTTTTCTGTCCCGTTGAATTTCACTCGCCGCTCTATTCTCCCTCTACCCTACTTTCTCCCTCCACTCGCCCTGCTTCCTTGCTTTCCTCCCTTACCTCTTACCTACCTACAACCCTCCTTTACCTACAATTTCGCTCTTTTTACGCTTATCGCTCACACACACGCTCTGCACACGTCCGCTCTCACTCGCCACACCTAACCAAGTCCTAAATAAATATATTTTTTACAAGTTATAATTAGTAACTAAATCCAAAATCTATTTTTTTTAGTAGTAGGATGTCTATCAAACATTTTGGTATAAGATTAAGATTTTATTGCTAGCTGTAACTTGTTGAAAATAATTACTTTATGCGTGGAAAGCACGCACCTCGCACAAACAAATATATTTTTTACAAGTTATAATTAGTAACTAAATCCAAAACCTATTTTTTTTAATAGTAGGATGTCTAACAATCATTTAGTATATGATTTTGATTTTTTTGCTTGCTTCAATTCGTTGAAAATATTTACTTTGTGCGTGGAAAGCACGCGTCTCGCACGAACAAATATATTTTTTACAAGTTATAATTAGTAACTAAATCCAAAATCAATTTTTTTTAGTAGTAGGATGCCTAACAAATATTTTGGTATAAGATTAAGATTTTATTGCTAGCTATAACTTGTTGAAAATAATTACTTTGTGCGTGGAAAGCACGCGCCTCGCACGAACAAATATATTTTTTACAAGTTATAATTAGTAACTAAATCCAAAATCTATTTTTTTTAGTAGTAGGATGACTAACAAACATTTTGGTATAAGATTAAGATTTTATTGCTAGCTGTAACTTGTTGAAAATAATTACTTTATGCGTGGAAAGCACGCGGCTCGCACAAACAAATATATTTTTTACAAGTTATAATTAGTAACTAAATCCAAAACCTATTTTTTTTAATAGCAGGATGTCTAACAATCATTTAGTATATGATTTTGATTTTTTTGCTTGCTTCAATTCGTTGAAAATATTTACTCTGTGCGTGGAAAGCACGCGCCATGCATAAACAGATATATTTTTTACAGGTTATAATTAGCAACTAAATCCAAAACCTATTTTTTTTAGTATTAGGATGTTTAACAATCATTTTGGTATAAGATTAAGATTTTATTGCTAGCTGTAACTTGTTGAAAATAATTACTTTGTGCGTGGAAAGCACGCGCCTCGCACGAACAAATATATTTTTTACAAGTTATAATTAGTAACTAAATCCAAAATCTATTTTTTTTAGTAGTAGGATGTCTAACAAACATTTTGGTATAAGATTAAGATTTTATTGCTAGTTGTAACTTGTTGAAAATAATTACTTTGTGCGTGGAAAGCACGCGCCTCGCATAAATAAATATATTTTTTACAAGTTATAATTAGTAACTAAATCCAAAACCTATTTTTTTTAGTAGTAGGATGTCTAACAATCATTTTGGTATAAGATTAAGATTTTATTGCTAGCTGTAACTTGTTGAAAATAATTACTTTGTGCGTGGAAAGCACGCGCCTCGCATAAATAAATATATTTTTTACAAGTTATAATTAGTAACTAAATCCAAAACCTATTTTTTTTAGTAGTAGGATGTCTAACAATCATTTTGGTATAAGATTAAGATTTTATTGCTAGCTGTAACTTGTTGAAAATAATTACTTTGTGTGTGGAAAGCACGCGCCTCGCATAAATAAATATATTTTTTACAAGTTATAATTAGTAACTAAATCCAAAATCTATTTTTTTTAGTAGTAGGATGTCTATCAAACATTTTGGTATAAGATTAAGATTTTATTGCTAGCTGTAACTTGTTGAAAATAATTACTTTATGCGTGGAAAGCACGCGGCTCGCACAAACAAATATATTTTTTACAAGTTATAATTAGTAACTAAATCCAAAACCTATTTTTTTTAATAGCAGGATGTCTAACAATCATTTAGTATATGATTTTGATTTTTTTGCTTGCTTCAATTCGTTGAAAATATTTACTCTGTGCGTGGAAAGCACGCGCCATGCATAAACAGATATATTTTTTACAGGTTATAATTAGCAACTAAATCCAAAACCTATTTTTTTTAGTATTAGGATGTTTAACAATCATTTTGGTATAAGATTAAGATTTTATTGCTAGCTGTAACTTGTTGAAAATAATTACTTTGTGCGTGGAAAGCACGCGCCTCGCACGAACAAATATATTTTTTACAAGTTATAATTAGTAACTAAATCCAAAATCTATTTTTTTTAGTAGTAGGATGTCTAACAAACATTTTGGTATAAGATTAAGATTTTATTGCTAGTTGTAACTTGTTGAAAATAATTACTTTGTGCGTGGAAAGCACGCGCCTCGCATAAATAAATATATTTTTTACAAGTTATAATTAGTAACTAAATCCAAAACCTATTTTTTTTAGTAGTAGGATGTCTAACAATCATTTTGGTATAAGATTAAGATTTTATTGCTAGCTGTAACTTGTTGAAAATAATTACTTTGTGCGTGGAAAGCACGCGCCTCGCATAAATAAATATATTTTTTACAAGTTATAATTAGTAACTAAATCCAAAATCTATTTTTTTTAGTAGTAGGATGTCTATCAAACATTTTGGTATAAGATTAAGATTTTATTGCTAGCTGTAACTTGTTGAAAATAATTACTTTATGCGTGGAAAGCACGCACCTCGCACAAACAAATATATTTTTTACAAGTTATAATTAGTAACTAAATCCAAAACCTATTTTTTTTAATAGTAGGATGTCTAACAATCATTTTGTATATGATTTTGATTTTTTTGCTTGCTTCAATTCGTTGAAAATATTTACTTTGTGCGTGGAGAGCACGCGCCTCGCACGAACAAATATATTTTTTACAAGTTATAATTAGTAACTAAATCCAAAATCAATTTTTTTTAGTAGTAGGATGTCTAACAAACATTTTGGTATAAGATTAAGATTTTATTGCTAGCTGTAACTTGTTGAAAATAATTACTTTGTGCGTGGAAATCACGCGTCCCGCATAAACGAATATATTTTTTATAAGTTATAATTAGTAACTAAATCCAAAATCTATTTTTTTTAGTAGTAGGATGTCTAACGAACATTTTGGTATAAGATTAAGATTTTATTGCTAGCTGTAACTTGTTGAAAATAATTACTTTGTGCGTGGAAAGCACGCGCCTCGCATAAAGAAATATATTTTTTACAAGTTATAATTAGTAACTAAATCCAAAACCTATTTTTTTTAGTAGTAGGATGTCTAACAATCATTTTGGTATAAGATTAAGATTTTATTGCTAGCTGTAACTTGTTGAAAATAATTAATTTGTGCGTGGAAAGCACGCGCCTCGCATAAATAAATATATTTATAGATATTTATTACTTCGGCTTATTTTACATGCCAAGAAGGGACTTGGTTTACAATGAGTTCCTTACCGCACGCATCCATCCATAACCCATACTTTCGCCTCGTGGCCGCTGCCTACCTATCCTACTATTTACATCCTTATTACCTAATATTTACAGTTCTTTTACTCTACTATATACATTCTACTCACAAATTTACTTTGTACTTTATTTATACTTTCGTTTGCCTATTATCATTTCGCCTTATCCTGCTCTTTGTGTTACTTTACAGTCTCTCTTACCTTTACCTCTATTTCGATATACGCATATATACGCTTACGCCACTGTTTACCCTACTTTTACCTAATCTTATACCTTTACCTCTTCTATTGCTATTGCCCGTTCTATTTATTAACGTCTATTCCCTTTCCTAATTTCCTTTCCTGTTCCTTTATTTCTTTCCTCATCTTTTTCACTTTCTTTCTCTTAAGCCATATCCTTCCTAAAATCCTTTCCTTAATCTTATCGAGATTATCTTCCCATATTTTTTCCATAATCTCGTCTTTTCCTTTGCCTAATTCCGCCCAGTCCTCTTTCAATTCCTGACAGTTCCCTATGTAGTGTTCCATATTATCCCAACCTTCTTCGCAGAACACGCATTTTCTTTCCTCTTCTTCTAACCAATATTTATTTGCCTCTTCCATATTTCCACATCTCAAATTTATTAGTGCCCTGATTCCCTCTCCTCCCTTTATCTTATTTAAACTTTCTATTTCTAGGTACTTAGGCCCGGATTCCCTGCTCTTTACCCCTATTTCTCTGTATTTCTTGTTGTATCTTGATTCTAAAATCCTACTCTCCTCTTCTTGCATCTGTATATCCCTCTCCCTCTCAATTATCTCTCCCCCGTTTTCCTTCCATGCCTCTACTGCACTCACTCCCCAACCATTTCTATTGTAATATTTTTCCCTCTCTTTGCTATATAAATCCTTCCTTCCTTTCCTCTCTTTCTCCATCCAACAGTTCTTGACTAAATTGCCTGCTACCCCATTTTTGATCCTATTCTCATATCTTTTGGCCCTTATTCCCCATCCTATACGTAATTTTTCCATTCCCAATTCCCTGGTTACAATGTATCTTGGTGTGCAAAAATCTAATTCGAACAGCCATCTAACGTAATCTAACATTATTTTTTCCAACGCTTCTTTTTCTGCCCAGCCCCATATTTCCGCTCCATACGCCATTACACTCTGAACCAGGTACCTAAACAGAGTCCACCTCCTTCTGAAATCATTTCTCCCTAATCTCTCACCTAATCCCCACACCTTATTTGCTGCCAACCTTCCTTTTCTACTCAATTCTTTTATATGTTCCTTATAGTTCCCTTTCCTGTTGAACGTGAAGCCTAAATACTTAAACTTATTTACCTCCTCTATTTCTTTATTTCCCCATTTCCACACTTCTTTCCTTTCCTTTCCTTTCCTGTTAAATACTAATACCTTTGTTTTCTCCGCACTTAACTCTAATTTCCTATCTCTTAAGCACCCTTTAAATGTTCCCATCATGTCCTGCAAAGCTTCCCTATTATTCGCAACTAGAACTACGTCGTCTGCGTACATCAGACTCCATATCCTCTCTTCACCGATTTTTACCCCTCCTACCCCCCTATCCCTTAACCTATTTTCTACTTCCATCATATATAAATTAAAAAGGAGTGGACTCATTACACAGCCCTGTTTTACGCCCTTCTTTGTGTAGAAGTTCTCTGTTGTTCCATACCTCGTCCTCACTGTCATCTCCGTTACCTCGTACATCCTTTTTACTCTTCTTATCATCTTCTCGTCCAAGCCATTTCTTCTCATTATTTCCCATAACATCTCCCTGTCCACATTGTCGAATGCCGCCTTCAAATCTGCAAAAAGGGCATATATCTTTCTTCCATCTCCCCCTTCGCTTATTTCTCTTTGGGCCATGTGGCTGAGAACAAATATGTTGTCTATGGTCGATCTCCCTTTCCTAAATCCTGCCTGACCTTCTGACAACAGACTCCTCCTTTCTACTTCCTTCTCTAATCTATTCCTTATTATTTCTGCATACACCTTGTACGCCGTGCATAGTAACGAGATGCCTCTGTAGTTTTCCATTTTCTCTTGGTCCCCTCTTTTATATAAGGGTACTATAATACTCCTCCTCCATTCTTCTGGCATCACTCCCTCTTTCCATACTTGTTGTATCAACCTTACTACTTTTTCTCTCAGGAAACTTCCTGCATACAACCACGCTTCCATTGGGATCCCATCTATCCCCGCGGCTTTTTTCTTCTTCATCCTTCCAATTGCCCTGCCTATTTCTTCTCTCTCCAAATCCTTCTCCTCTGTGCAGGGGGAGCCCTCCTCTGTGCAGGAGGAGCCCCCCTTTCTGATAGAGAAGCCCTCTTGCGGCTCCTCCCCCTCCTCTCTCTCCTTCCTCTCTCCTTTCCTTTATTTCTTCTCCTTCCAAAAGTTCCAGGAAGTACCTTTTCCATTCTTCCTTGCTTCTATTATTTTCTTTCCAGACTTTTCTCCCTCTCTTCTTGTTTATATATTTCCACACGTCCGCTTCCTTTTTTAATCTCTTCAGTTCTTCTTCTTCCTCCTCTCTTTTCTCCTTTGCTTTTTCCTGCAGGAATTCTTTGTACCTTGCTCTTTCTAGCATATACTCCTCTCTTTCCACCTTCCCTGACTTCCATCTCTTATGCATTCTTTTTACTTCTCTTTTCTTTCTTGTACAGCTCCTGTCCCACCAGTCTCTGTGTCCTAACTCCTTTTTTCGTCTCCTTACTTTTCTTTTAACCATTGCGCTGTAGACTATGTTTTTAATTTCCTGCCATCTTCCTTCCACCGTGACTTGTATCTCCTCTCCTCCCTCTCCTTCTTCCGTTGCCTTATTGAAGCTCTCGATCGCTTCTCTATCCCATACTATTATTTCCGCTTCCGTCTCTTTTTCCTTTCCCTCTTCTTCCGGATGCTCCTCTTCTTCTGCTTCTCCTGTTCCTTCAAGCTCCAGGCACAGAGGCATGTGGTCTGAGTCCACCCTTTCTCCTACCTTAAAATTAACTACATTTTCACGCATCCTATCGTTAACCATTACATAATCTATCACGGTGCTACCTCTTGGTCCTATATACGTAAATTCTCCTTCCCAATCTCCCTCCGTTGCCCCGTTCAAAATACTCCACCCTTTTTCCTGTATCCATTCTATGAAATTCTCCGCTCCGTTCCCTGTTTTTTTGTCCTTACTGCATCTTCCCATTCCCTCCTCCTCATCTCCTCCTCCCATCTCTCCTATCCTCAAATTTAAATCTCCTCCTAAGACTAGTTTTGCCTCCCCTACCTCCTTTAGAAGTTCATCTAAACCCTCCCTTAATTTCTTCTCCTTCTCTTTATTATAAATTGATACAATATATACCCTTTCCTTTTTCATCCTTACCTCAGACAGAATCATTCCTTCTACCTCCCTACGGCATAAGCTACCTCCATCCATTCCCCATCCTTTCTTTTTTCCAATCACAAAACCTCCCATAGACCTTCCCTTATTCTTAACTTTCCTCGCATAACTGCACCACCACTCATGAGTTTTCGGTAACCTTCCCTTTAAATTTTCCCAACCTTTTTCCTCTATCCATACCTCACTGAGACTTATGAAGTCGAAGCCTCTTATAAATTCCCAGAATTCTTTGTCCTTGTTATTTACCCCTGCTACATTCCAAAACAAAAACCTTCCCTTCCTTTTTCCTCTGTTTTCTTTCCCTTTTTTTATATTTCTGGTTTTCTCCTTGTTTTCCTCCCTAAACCTACTTTCCGCCCCAACCCCCTCCTCCATGTTCCCTTCTTGGCTTAGCCGAAATTCTGTCTTCCTAAGCTATCTTCCCTCCTCCTCTTATTTTCCTCCTCCCTCTCTATTTCTGCCCAATCTATCCATTCCCCCCCTATTCTCACCCTTCCCCTTCCCACTTTTACAATTTTTCCTTTATCCCTCTGTTCTTTTGCCCACCTATTTATCTTTTCTTGTATCTTCCTATCCTCCCAACTTAAATCGTTTGCTATAAAAATTGATCCTCCCCTTAGTCTATTTTTATTTTTCATTATTTCTTCCTTTTGTTCGCTGTTACTTAATTTCACTACGATTACCTTTCCACTTACCCTACACTCCTCTACCTTACATTCTACCTCTAATTTATCCCTAAACCATTCCCTTAACCACGTGCATCCTTTATTTTTATCTCCTTCCATCTCCTTCGTTTCCTCGATCCCCCTTATTATTATATTACAACGTCTCTCTTCCCTATCTTTCTCTGACATCCATCTCTTTATTTTGTCCATTTCTTTATCACTTAGCCCTGAGCTAGCCCTACTGTATTGTGAGAACCTGCTCGTTACACTTCTGTCGTCTTCCATTTCACTCCTCCCTGCACCTTCTTCTCTCGCGCTTTCCCTCTCTAATGCTTCTAACCTCTCTTCCATTTTCTCGAGTCTCTCTTTCCATAGCTTTTCTTTTACTTTAAATTCCTCTACATATTCCCTCATTGCCTTTCTTTCCTCCTTTATTGCATTCAATTCCCTGCCTATCTGGTCCCTAAATTCCCTTCTTTCTCTTTCGCAACTGCAATGTTCATCCTTTTCCGTCGACAGCCTAAAAGTTACCTTTTTCCCTCCTTCCTTATCCTCTATTAACTTTCTCTGCCTATTGTCTCCCTTTGTCTTCCCTACACCTCCTACACCTGACCCTCCTGCACTGCTCGCGCTCCTCGTCGACATAACCTACGTTTTTCTGTCCCGTTGAATTTCACTCGCCGCTCTATTCTCCCTCTACCCTACTTTCTCCCTCCACTCGCCCTGCTTCCTTGCTTTCCTCCCTTACCTCTTACCTACCTACAACCCTCCTTTACCTACAATTTCGCTCTTTTTACGCTTATCGCTCACACACACGCTCTGCACACGTCCGCTCTCACTCGCCACACCTAACCAAGTCCTAAATAAATATATTTTTTACAAGTTATAATTAGTAACTAAATCCAAAATCTATTTTTTTTAGTAGTAGGATGTCTATCAAACATTTTGGTATAAGATTAAGATTTTATTGCTAGCTGTAACTTGTTGAAAATAATTACTTTATGCGTGGAAAGCACGCACCTCGCACAAACAAATATATTTTTTACAAGTTATAATTAGTAACTAAATCCAAAACCTATTTTTTTTTAATAGTAGGATGTCTAACAATCATTTAGTATATGATTTTGATTTTTTTGCTTGCTTCAATTCGTTGAAAATATTTACTTTGTGCGTGGAAAGCACGCGTCTCGCACGAACAAATATATTTTTTACAAGTTATAATTAGTAACTAAATCCAAAATCAATTTTTTTTAGTAGTAGGATGCCTAACAAATATTTTGGTATAAGATTAAGATTTTATTGCTAGCTATAACTTGTTGAAAATAATTACTTTGTGCGTGGAAAGCACGCGCCTCGCACGAACAAATATATTTTTTACAAGTTATAATTAGTAACTAAATCCAAAATCTATTTTTTTTAGTAGTAGGATGTCTAACAAACATTTTGGTATAAGATTAAGATTTTATTGCTAGCTGTAACTTGTTGAAAATAATTACTTTGTGCGTGGAAAGCACGCGCCTCGCATAAAGAAATATATTTTTTACAAGTTATAATTAGTAACTAAATCCAAAACCTATTTTTTTAGTAGTAGGATGTCTAACAATCATTTTGGTATAAGATTAAGATTTTATTGCTAGCTGTAACTTGTTGAAAATAATTACTTTGTGTGTGGAAAGCACGCGCCTCGCATAAATAAATATATTTTTTACAAGTTATAATTAGTAACTAAATCCAAAATCTATTTTTTTTAGTAGTAGAATGTCTATCAAACATTTTGGTATAAGATTAAGATTTTATTGCTAGCTGTGACTTGTTGAAAATAATTACTTTATGCGTGGAAAGCACGCGCCTCGCACAAACAAATATATTTTTTACAAGTTATAATTAGTAACTAAATCCAAAACCTATTTTTTTTAATAGCAGGATGTCTAACAATCATTTAGTATATGATTTTGATTTTTTTACTTGCTTCAATTCGTTGAAAATATTTACTCTGTGCGTGGAAAGCACGCGCCATGCATAAACAAATATATTTTTTACAAGTTATAATTAGCAACTAAATCCAAAACCTATTTTTTTTAGTATTAGGATGTTTAACAATCATTTTGGTATAAGATTAAGATTTTATTGCTAGCTGTAACTTGTTGAAAATAATTACTTTGTGCGTGGAAAGCACACGCCTCGCACGAACAAATATATTTTTTACAAGTTATAATTAGTAACTAAATCCAAAATCTATTTTTTCTAGTAGTAGGATGTCTAACAAACATTTTGGTATAAGATTAAGATTTTATTGCTAGTTGTAACTTGTTGAAAATAATTACTTTGTGCGTGGAAAGCACGCTCCTCGCATAAATAAATATATTTTTTACAAGTTATAATTAGTAACTAAATCCAAAATCTATTTTTTTTAGTAGTAGGATGTCTATCAAACATTTTGGTATAAGATTAAGATTTTTTTGCTAGCTGTACTTGTTGAAAATAATTACTTTGTGCGTGGAAAGCACGCGCCTCGCACGAACAAATATATTTTTTAGAAGTTATAATTAGTAACTAAATCCAAAACCTATTTTTTTTAGTAGTAGGATGTCTAACAATCATTTTGGTATAAGATTAAGATTTTATTGCTAGCTGTAACTTGTTGAAAATAATTACTTTGTGCGTGGAAAGCACGCGCCTCGCATAAACAAATATATTTTTTACAAGTTATAATTAGCAACTAATTCCGAAATTGCATTTATTTTAGTAGTTGGATTTCTATCATTTAATATAATACTATGCAAGCAGCAATTTATTTCGAGATAAGGTGACGGATGATACAGCGCGGCGCGCAAGCTCCACGCATAATGATATTTAAGAAACAATTTTATATTTATTTTGGTCTTATAAGAGGGCAACAAATTAGCAACAAATTCTAGCGTAGTTGTTTTTGTCTAGGGGCTACTGTATATATTTTTTTTTTATGGGGGGGTTCAGCTTGTTATTAAGCTGGACCCCCCCATTTTTTTTTAAATGTTGCTAAACGGCTAGAGCAATAAAATCCGGACTAGAGTAACAAATTAGCACATAAATAGCACTAAATTTTTGACCTAGTGCGAACTTGATTTTCGCTGGTGGGGTGTCCAGCTTAATAGAGGTCGATTATTCCTATATTTCTATGAAATAAAATTACATATAAAATTACTATATTATAAAACGTTATATATATATATATATATATATATATATATATATATAATTTTATTTCATAGGAATATAGGAAAAATTTTAAAATTACAAATAAAGCATACATACCATACTCATGCATAACTGTTACTGGATAGTTATTAAATTCAGAAGTTGGCTCTGACAAACTCATAATTAGTCTTGTAATTTTATCACTAGAAAATTGTTTAGGAGGCCACTTGCATGTTAGCTTATCCTGACTAATCCAAGAAGATGGTACAACCGCTACAGATTCCTCGTTTTCTTTAAATTTTACTACTGCATACTAAAAAATTAGATAAATCTTAATTTTAAAAATTTTGTTAAATATTTTAAAAATATTATGTTAATTTAAAAATATTATGTTAAATAACATTATAAACTAACATTTTGAAATCTTAATATCTTTCTAATAAAAGATGATAATAGTATTCTCTTCAAATATTTTATCAGATTTTCTATTTCTAAATTTTATAAATAGAATAAAAAATGTTTTAAATAATATTTTAGTAAAGAGTTATACATAATTCATTAAAAGAAATTATTTACACTTTTTTATAAAATATATATAATGTCTGACATAAACATACTTTTCAGTAATCTACATTAATCATAGGAATGCATAGAATACCATCTGTGAGAGGTATGGCTACACATTTAGTTTTGACTTGTGATAATTTCCAATATCGATATCTTGTTTCTTTGTCTGTAGCTTTATATATCCCAATAGAAGATGATGGAAGAGGAAAATCATAAAAATCATGTAATTGTTTGAATTTTTTTCCAACTAGAACCGCACCATGTATAGTATTCACAATATTTGATAGCAGGACAATTTCTTCAAAAACAGTACAGAAACATCTGTTAGGCTCATCATTACTGAAGATCATTCCTTTCCATATTATTTTCGTGTATTGTTCGCCCTGAATAATTTCTGGTCGTCTTTCATGCCATTCTCGTAAGATAGGTTGATTTGAATTAGGTGTAATATTTTCAATTAATATACCTTTTGTTTCCAAATCACGTCTGGCTAATTGTTGAAGTGGTTTATAATTCGACTGAAGCAACTTTTTTATTACACCTAAATAATTTTCGTAGGGAAAAGCGCTAAATGTTTCTAAAGCGCCATTTTTACATTCTTCAGCAAGAGTAAGAGAATGTACATTATATACAAGAAATTCATGACCTAGGGTACAAGCTGCATGATTGATGAACTCTTTCAATAAATAATCAGCAACATGATTTAAATCATGATAAAAACTACTTGATAATATATATACTGCTGAATGAAGCAACAAAAATATATGATAAATATTTTGAGGAAGATAATTTTTGAATATTATAATTCCAGCAAACATCGTCTAAATTCTGTGCCTTTCCATTTTGTTCTTTTATCACGATTTCCTAGGCTTCTAGGTTTACGATTAAACTCTTTAGGAAAATACTGAGCAATCTCATTTAAACTGTCATTAATTCTTATCACAGTGTCTCTTGGAAGTCTGCAGTTTGTTCGTTTCTCAATAAGAAAAGATAAAAATCGTTTAAAAACTCCTAAATATATAAGATGTATAGGATCTAGTCGAAATTGAGACACCATTCCTGTGTTAATTTTTTCTAGAGGAGAATTGCCATTATGATGGCATGGATTTTGTCTTATTTTGAAACTTTCATCTATTCGTAACTCACAGTTTATACTTTCAAATATAATTCTATTTCGATACCATCTTCCTTCTACTACACATTTTTCACAAGCAAACTGAGAATTATGTGGTACACACTGTTTAATAAAACTACGAGCTTGTGCATCCAAAATATAATTTCTAACACAAAATGGAAATATTGATCCATTGAATTCAAAACCATCTTTTGTAAGTTCTGCCACTTCACTAACGTAATTATAAAGGTATTCTTCTAAATTACTTGGTTTTCCTTTACCAAAATATATGCTAATAATAAATGGATATTTATGGTGTGCAAATTTTCCAAGTATTGGCCAAAATTGTTTACTAGACTCATTATCGAGAGGAATCCCGTCTATATTCACATCCATAGCAATCTGATGGTATATGGCCAAGTATTGCTGATTTATTCTTTGTTGAATATTAAGTTTAATACCTTTGTACCACATCTGCCCTGTACCAACAATTTGCAGGGGGACTTTGCGTGGAGTTTTGAGAAGAGTTTTATATGATTTAGGTAAAAAATGAAAAATAGGTTTAAATAATTTTAAAATAGCGTCCACTTTTTTTTTAGATACATTACGAAGTCTCCAATTTTTGAGTCCTGTCAAAATATACTTTTTTTTTCTTCTTTATTTTGAAAAATATGAGTTTTAGTGTTATTTTTAAAACTATTGTAATAAATGTTTTTATAATTGTCATTACTTGTGTTTGCATTATTAGCTTCGGAACTTGAATAATTAATATTATCATAATAGAAAGTATTGTTGTTGGAATTTATGGAACACTGTTCTGAAACAGTATTATGTATATCATCATCTGGAAAATAATTCAGTGAAGGGTTCGTTTCACTTTGAATAAATTCAAGTCTGTGATCAAGTTTAAAGTCAGATACAGTATCTTGCACTTTTGAACGAATGAAAGCTTCATGGATTCTATTTTTTGCCCTGATTTTATACTTTCGCAGAGCTTTCTTTTCCCTAAAACGGGACTGTAAAAAAAAATATTAACTTTAAACTATAACTATTATGTAACATGTAAATAATAAATTATATTGATTTTATCTTATATGACAGTATTATGTTTACAATTATAAAAAGTAATATTTTTAATCTTTTAATTACATATATGAAATTGAGATGTTTACAACAAAATACGAATAATATTTACTCATTACTGTATAAAATGCAAATCTGTTTATTTCGCACCCTTAAAAAAATAAATAGTAAAAAAAAATAATAAAAAGAATAGCAATATTAATTAATAACAGAACATTATATATTACACAATAGTTTTCATTCCTATACAAACAAATTATAATAGTGACTTATTGTTTAATTTTAATTATTGTATTTTATTTTAAAAGAATTATTATGAAAAAGTAACATTTTTTAATTTTTTTGAAAACAATTATAAATTATGAAAATTATTTTTTATTCATGATTGTAAAATTGTTGTTGGAAAGAACAATTTATATTTGAATATCTCTATTTAATTTTAACATGCAAATATAAGTACTGGAAACATTATGAATTCAAAATATGTAAAATAGTGTATCTTTCAATTTCATAATCAAAATTTTATCAATTTTATGTCACTATTTAAAAAATGATTTATAATAATCATTTTCAAATTATTTTGATGTCATTTTGATATAATGATGACTTTTTGTTCTACTTGGGCTTGCTCGAGATTTTCCGATACCCATTCAACGCTCGTAAGCGTTGCATACGTCTTGCATACGTCGTGACTGATATTTTGCCACTATAATGACATGAATAATCTTTAGCGGAAAAACGGTAAGAGATAGTCCAACTTTGGAGTTGGATCCTCCTTTTTCAAGTTCTTTTTAATTTTGCAGAAATTCAGTGGACTATCACTAACGCCACAATTGCCATCATTCCCACTATTGTTATCATTTCTATCATTGCCATTTCCATTGCCGTCATAATAGCGACAATACGATTGCCCGATCATCATCGCCATCATTGCCATTATCGTCATCATCGCCATCATCGCCATCATCGCCATCGTCGCCATCATCGCCATCATCATCATGTAATGTATGAATTAAATAAAATATCGCGTGATCGAAAAAATTGTTAAATTTATTAAAATACTTTAAAGAATATTTTTAAAAGAGCAAATACGATTCAATAACATTATTATTTAATTGTGTTAAAATTACTTTTACAGATTTTGATTTATCTTCAATTGTGGCTAAAATAAAATAATTTTTTTAAAACTTCACATTGATCGAGAATTCTAATCACGTATTTTTGTAAAACAAGTCATCATGCTTTACATAATCCTAGAATTTTTTGTTTTTTTTTTACCTAAAAAAATTCTTGAAATTTTGTTAAAAATGCGTACCTTTTTGCACTACTCGATATATAAGTTGCAACTTTTTTCATTAAAATCACAAAAATCCGGTAATTTTTTGCTTGTTTTATTGGTTATTATCGCAAAAAAATGGCAAATACAATTTAATAAAATTACAGACGGTACCTCTAACTGCAAATGTGAAAAAACGAATTATTGCATCTTATCATCACTGATGCATTATCGCTTGCTATTTCAACATTTCTTATAGAGATATATTTATTATTTAAAATTTACTTAAATTTTTCAAAAAGTTAACTTGCTGAACAGTTTGTAGTGTCTAATGAAAATAATTCTAACAATTGAATTTTAACAATTTTCTCTTTTTGCAACCAAAATTGTACATGAATACACATAAACTTTGTATTACCAATATCTGTACTTTCATTTACTAAAATTGAGAAGCTATAATTTTTTTAAATATTTTACGTTTTTTCGTATTCGGTTTCATGTATTGCTATGACATTTTTAACAATGAAAATGCACTTACAAGGGGCCGCGAGATGAGAATCACCGACTTTAATAAAATTTTATGAAAGTGTAGTATTTATTCACACATTTACTGCAGTAAAGCAGTTTGTTGTGGATATTGAGCATTTTCGTGAAAACATTTTTTTTTTAATTAAATTTTATATTTTTAAATTGTTATATACAAGGTTTAGACCGTTTTTAATTATTTAACATAAAATATATTATTAAAAGAAATTAATAATTTTATATATGCACAATAACTAAAAGAATTGTATTATATGTAATTATATTGGAGTTTTAGGTGTATATTTTTAGCTGAATTGTGTTTAAAATATTAAGAAATATATTATTTTTAAATTATAATAAAAAAATACTTTATAATAAAGAATATTGCAAATCAAAAATTTATATATTTATTCAGCACATTTATACAAATTTTAAATAAAAAATTAGCAACTTTTGAGATGCACATAATCAGAACTTTTAGAAGTGTTCGTCGAACATTTATATATAATCAGGTATCGTATCCTGACATTTTACTCTTTTAAGTAACATACAATGTTTATGTTAAATATTTATAATTATTTATTGTTATTTATATTTTAAATATTAAATAAATATTTTATATTATATTTATAATAAGTAAAACGGTAATACATATAATATTTTATAAATGTCTTATAAATATTTTTATGACATTAATAATAAATCTTTATGACAACTTTACTTTTTAATTTAAAATAACAAAAATATTATATATTTATGAATTATTTTTGTAAGTATTTATAGAAGTTACAAATAATTATTATAAATATTTTGTAAATCTTTTATGAATATTTTGTGTTATCTGAGCTATTTGTATAATGCTAAATTGGATAAATAAAAAAATTTTATATACCTTGTAATATGCTCTACTGACATTATATTTCATAAACTTAATATTTATTTATTATAGATTTTGCGCGTGGCACATGACATTTGTTTAAATTTGTTACATATTGTATACGCGAATTTAACATCATAATCATGTGCATGAGCGCATCTTGATTAATATCGCGTGTTCTTAAATTCATTGGAAAAAAAAATATCGCAATCTTCCGATTGTATGTTTGTATGTATATTTTATTACATACACCAAGCGCCTGTAGAACGGTAGTCCGGCAAGCGCAAGAGCAAAAGAGAGAGAGCGAGCGTCGATCGCCGGGCGCCGACCCGCGTCGCTTAGTACCGCGCGCGCCGGTAGATGGCCGCGCTTGCGAGTAGTTTCTTCTGTTTAAGATTCCGCAATTAGGATATAAGAGTCGCGATGTTACACACGTCATTGCTCGTTGGAGCCCATCTTTAACCGTGTGTAACTATTCTTCGTGATTTTGAGTTCTGTTGAGCTGATTTCTCGTTCTGTGGTGGTACAGGGTGGTACACATATTGTGTGTTGATAATATAATATGAATTTGGTTAATCCTAGAGACCTTATATCAGAGTCTGGACAGGCGACAATCACTTTTGATTGGTTCTTCAGTTTTGGTCAACTCCCGCCTGTATTTGAATTCCAATATTCGTATTACGTTTAGATGTTATAGAAAAATCGAGTATAGAAAATAAATAAATGAAAATTTTTTTATAATGTAATACAATATATTTTATTTGAATATAGTATGCATTGCCATTGACTTACTGTGTCATATTTTTTACATTTTATTGCATTTTTTTTATTAAAAATCTTTAATCTAAAAATTACAAACCTTTTAATTATATTTATATATAAGTTGTGACATGGTAAAATATGGTTAGCTGTAACTTTACTGCATTCTTTAATTAAAAAATTTTTTAAACTCATATCTGTAATGTTATTAAAATATTTTGAATAATGTTGAAACATTTGTTCAAACTTAAAAAAGATTAAAAAAGTTTCAACATTAACAAAAAATAAACAATTATTTGTATAACATTTTAATTGTACGAATTTGGTAAATGAATGTAATATTGGAGTTTTTGAGCCAACTGATTTTAAACATTTATTACATAGTCTGCATTGTTTTGTAATAGATTGTATGAGGTACCCGGCAATGCTATATAAACTATTTAGTTCTAAATTTGATAATCTTATTAAATGTTTATTGAAAAGCGGAATTGTGCTATTACTTGTGCTATTATTATTTATATCAATGTTTCCTTTATTTGTTTGTTTTTCTTCTGACAAATATTTAATAAAGCCTGATAAATATTCGCTGTCATCATTATTATAACTACTATTTTTTATTCGTTTCATGTACATTGCAATCGAGATTAATTTCAAATCATTAGAAAATTGAAGCGGATTTGGAATAACATTTTTTTGTCTTATTTGAGAAAATAAATTCTCCAGACAATCCTGACTAAAACGAGAAATTAAAATATATTTAAAATTCTTTTCTTATAAGGTATTTACTTAATTCTATTATAGATTTGGTACTAATTATAATTCCTCTTTGCACTGGTTTAAACTGACCATTGCCTATTTTTAACTGAGTAAAAATGTTAATAATTTCATGTAGAAAATCAATATTTGCATTATATATGTTCCTATTTTTTTCGCCCAATGCTATACTACAACATCTTGATGTCATTAACGAAAACCACTTAGATACTATGTTTACGAACTATCCAGTTGTAATAAACTCTGGCTTATTATTCTCAACTGCTAACAATTGCAATGAGCTACTTACATCATTCGAGAAGACATGCCTGGCTTTATTGACTTTCATTTTATTAAAATTATTAGTACATATATCGTCTAAGTTTAATCGAGGGGTTAATAACAGTTCAGAATTATTTTGAACACTGATTAAAATGTTGTAACTTTATTTCATTTGTAGGTAAATTATATTTCCTAACTATATCATTTGGAATGATTATTATTTCATTATTAATTAATGACTGCTTAAGATTCTTAAAAACATGTGGTGGGTCACCAATTATATACAAATTCCTACTCGCATCGAATGGATGTGTAACATGATTAACAATTTCACTGTGTCTACCGGTACTTATGCCTAGTATTCTCCATAATCCAGTGTTTCCAGATCTTATGTCTGATGTAATAAAGTTTACGTGATAACCTATTTCTTCAGTTTTATTTATGATCTGAAATATTATTTGCTTTAATGTTTCGCTGTTAAAACTATTGCCTGTAAAATGATACCCCACTACATGCTTCCATCGATTCCCAATACCAACAAGCATGAACACAAGAGCATGCGTGGCAATTTTATTATTATCTTTATCATTAGGAAATGTAATTTTACCTATAAACGATCCTGTTGCAGAATTGTAACATTGCTGTGGTGTGATGGCCATTTCATCAAATATCAGTCCACATTCTATGTCATTGTCATTTTTGAACTGATGTTTCTTATTTTTAAGAAATTCAAACATTTTTTCTGAAAGTCCAGGTTCAAATTGAAAATTTTCTAATCTTCGTCGTAATGTGCGTATATTTGGAAGTGGTATTCCTTGTTGAATTATCTCTTCGTATCCGTTGGTTCCGCATACAAATTTTAATCGCAAAGCACGCTCAATTGTTTCATGCGACTAAAGTCGAGTATGTCTTTTCTTAAATAAAGCTTCAATTTGACAGTCTGTAAAAATTGACTGTAATGCTTTTTTATATTTATCATTACTGTCTTTTTTTTCAAAGTATATATAGTATTTCTTAAAGTTGTCACTTTTCTTCGCATTTTAATTAGGTTTATCTGTTGCTTTTGGATAACATCTTTGAATTTCTTACATCTCTTTTCTGCTTCATCATTACATTTATTATGTGAAACTGGACAAACCACTGATGATGTTGTTCCATATTAATTGATGATGTTGATTCCATATTAATTGATAATGTTGATTCCATATTCATTGATGATGTTGATTCCATATTCATTGACGATGTTGATTCAGTTGTATTATTAATCACCTAAAACATTTATTTTAAAATTTTAAATGTGAAACTGTTATTTATTTCTTATAATGTGTCTTACATTATAAGTAATTTTAATATTAACCTGACATTCCTGCTTTTGAGTATCATTAATATGTTGATCCATCTGGATGACACCGATGGATTGATCCATCTGAATTGGCATCAATTGGTTGGTGTGAGTCTGTATTGTTTGACTTTCCTTTTTTTGAAAAATATCCAAATATTGTGGGAACTGCATCTCGTTTTAATTTTCGATTATTAGCCTTTTGTTCCCACATCTCTGGAGCAAAATGTACCTATGTATACAACAAAGAATATATTAATTTAGTAAACAATTATCATTGTTATATAAAAAATAGATAAAGCTTTTAAGAAACAGAATTTATTAAAATAATTTTAATATCTTTTTCATTGCTAATTATTGCACTATATATTTTATTTATTTTCTTAAAAATTTATGAAAATATTATTTTACCTCACAAAGAAGCGAATTATTCGTTGACGTCCAATCTAGTCGTCCAACATTTTTTGTCCATAAAGTGCGGCGTTCCTTATTTCTAGGAAAAATTTTCATTATGTATCCTTTAGCTCTAGAATTATTACCAAATGGGGCTGCACAGCCACCCATTTTTAATAATTTTTAAAATAAACTTGCACAAAGAACAATAGTTTTACGTGTCACGTGATTTCGCGTTTAAGTTAAGGTTAGACACGTCAAGAATAAGTTTGAGAGAGATGTGTATCTCTTTCTCTCTCGTGCGATTTTGCCCAAATCGCGCCTTGTCCAGACTCTGATATAGGGTCTCTAGTTAATCCAATGCCTGTGTAGTATATTTGATTTTATAAGTTCAATTTTAGAGGCGGTTTTTATCGTCTCTGGTTATACGAATTTTCAACGAATATATTCAGTGAACGAAGTCTATGCAAAAAGTTTACAGCTTTAACTAATATAAATGTTTCTAGTAGAGTACATGTTATATTTTTATATTTATTTTTCTGTTATGTATATAACTATTAAAATAGTTTTTTATTTAAAGCACAATAGGGATGGGCGATACAGACGAAAGTATCGATATATTGTATCGATACGTATCGTGGATATAAATATCGATACACAAAAATATCGGACACAAAATATCGATACCAGTAAATATCGGTAATATTAATAAAAAATAATATAATAAAAAATAACATACGAAATTACCGGATATTGAAATAAAATAAACCTTTGGCAATGTAATAAATGTTATACTGTGAATAATATTCTTTATTCATTTTAAAATACATAAAATAATATAATTGTAACTTATTTAAAACGGTTCCGTTAAAACTACTTTTACAATAACCAATCAACTGCCGAAAGCGAATTTAAAAAAAGGAGATGCTGTAAATGTTCTCCTGACAATCTATTTCTTTCCTCTGTTAAAATATTTCCGGCTCGCGAGAACAGCCGTTCACTCGGTACCAATGTAGCAATTATGCTTAAATATTTTAACGCAATGCTTTTTAATGACGAATGCATGTTTGACATCCAATACTTTAATGGGCTTTCATCCATTTTTAGAAGAACGTACAGTGTATTTATTATTCAAAATATTCATATTTAAAATGGATACATCTCGTTTGTTTCAATAAAATTCAATGTTTTGGCATCAAGATTATAATTATGACGATTTATCATGCCTTCGTAAACCATAAACGTACTGAAGTGTCAAAATGGAATTAAATCGTTCCGCCGGCGGATTCATAATGATATCGCGTATTTCGGTGGCATAACGCGGATTCATAATCGCCGTTAACGCATACCTGAATTTCGTTGTATCGACTGTAATCCCGGCTGTCTGAAAACTGCGGTCCACGATACTGAACCACAGCTCAGGGTCATCGGGCATGAACTGCGGCATACGCATCCCGACACGGCTCACTTCGGGACCGGACATGAGGTAACCCGCCGGTTTCACAATAGCAGCTCGTCTTGTCGGCTGCATGATCGGTTGCACCATCGGCTGCATGATCGGTTGCACCATCGGCTGCATGATCGGTTGCACCATCGGCTGCATGATCGGTTGCACCATCGGCTGCATCGTCGGCTGTATAAGCGGCTGCACTGTCGGCTCTCTTATTGCCGCTGCATCGTGTCTTCATCATCTTTCATGATAGGCATTCTGCACGTTTTGTCCTATTCGTACACTCACAACTCACGCACGGTTTTGCTCAAGTTTGCGTTAAATGTAAAAAAAAAAATTATTACATTTTACTGTTCCAATGACAGAAAAAAAAGAAATTGTTTAACCGATCACGTCGGGTCGTCACCACTATAGAGTTCTGTTGTGGGATGTGTGAGTTGATGAGAAAATAATTTGAGAAATGGAACGGTTTAAATCGGTATTTAAGGCTCCTGAGTACTCGCCGCGGCCATATTGAAGTCGTGACGTTAGAAGCGAGAAATTGCGTGAAATGACACGTAATTTTGTCCGACATGCCATTTGTAAATAAAGTCAATTTGGATAAAACAGACTAAGCAGATGACTTTAAAACACTTCTAAATATCGGTCACGACTATCCTTTTTTCGCCTAGCAGTCAGTAAACAGTAGTAAAAAGCACGTAAAGTGACGTCTATTCAGACAGGAAAACACACGGATAGCTATTAAAAGGAGTGAAAAATATACTTTTATGTATAAAATTCAAAGAAACTTTACTCGCGGTCCATTTTTACGAATTTGGTAAATACGAGACAAGTCATATTTTCACAATGAAACACATAATAACAAAATGACATGCACGATAACATTTCATCGTCAATCTGTCACGTTTCACGTGTATTAGTTCTAATTTTGTCCGCGATGAAATGTCACTACCGTCAACGCGGAGTTCTCGGCTGAGGAGTCAGGAGCCTTAATAAGTATTTTCAAATAAGCGCCCGAGTTACAAGTTATGCGTCTTTATTGTTAGACTGATACTTGTCGAGAGAAAGAATTCTCTTTCTCGCGCCTTATACAGGGTTTGTCCCAAAAGTAATGAGTCTTTTTTCAAAAAAATAGATTTATTGATCAAACATGTAATACAACTTAATACTCTTCAAAATAGTCTCATCTTGCGTCTATACACCTTTGCCAACGTGTTTTCCATGCATCGTAGGCCCTTTGGAACTCGCTTTTTGGAATGATGTTAAGGCACCTCATCGTGGTTTTTTGAATGTTGTCCAGGGTCTCCATATGTTTTCCTTTCAGCTCCCTTTTCACCCTTGGGAACAAGAAGAAGTCTCCCGGGGCTACATCGGGGCTATAGGGGGGTTGTGGCACCGTTGAAACACCGACCTGGGTCAGATAGGAGTTGACAACGAAGGTGGTGTGACTCGGCGCGTTGTCATGATGGAGTCTCCATGACGACCGAATCTCTGGCCGGACGCGGGTGACTCTGTGATTGAGTCTTTTCAGAACTTCTTTGTAGAAGTCGGCGGCCTTGTTGACGGTCTGCCCAGGTCCTGCAAACTCGTGGTGCACGATTCCCTTAGCGTCGAAGAACGGGCCTTATTGGCCACTTTTTCCCGGCCTTCCTTGAACGACTTGTGCCACTTTTTGACCTGCGAGTACAAGCAATCATCCTTGAAGGCCTGAGTGAACAAATCAAACGTTTCCTTCGCCGTCTTTTGGAGTTTGGCGCAAAATTTTATTGCATAGCGTTGCTCCAAAGTTCTCTTCATTCTAACCACGAGGCTCTGCGCGGAGGCTCACTAAAAATGACATTCCGCCGATGACCGCTCCGAGAGCTCGTAAACAACTGAGCCAGGCGTCACTGCCAAGCTTAGAGTCCCCCTCCCCCTCCACCTCAACTTCCAATCGGTCGCGCAAGTGTGCGCTGTACAGTTGCGTGGCAAAAAAATGAGGCTCATTACTTTTAAAACAAACTCTGTATATATGTTCGGTCTGACCGCTGGACCAACGTAAAGTTTGAAACGTGTTTAATATTTTGAGTTCCTATTTCTCGTGTATATATTTGCTGTAGAACGTATATACGAGGGCGGTCCGATAAGTACTTAGCTTCACCGCCCGATGGTGTCAGTATTGCAAGAGATTTACTATCGTGTAGTACATTCTCGTAGACGGCTACTGTCAAAATTTCAGCCGAATCGGACTCGTAGTTTTGTTTTTACCGCGTGTGGAAGCGGGCGTGTCCGCGAATTTTAGAAAAATGAAAAAAGAGCAATATCGGTCGGTGATTCGATTCTTGTTTTTGGAAGGGAAATCGCGCAACGAAATCAAAGAGCGCTTGATGGGTGTACGCTGACTCTTTTCCTTCGATGGCGCCCGTCAAAAATTGGTTTAACGAGTTTCAACGTGGTCACACGTCGGTTTTTGATGAGCCACGCCGAGGTGCCCCGAAAATGGCTATCACGGAGGATAACGTGACAAAAATCCACGATCTCGTATTGGCAGACCGCCGATTGAAGGTGCGCGAGATAGCTGAAACAGTAGGCATCTCAAAAGACCGCGTGGATCATATCCTGCATGAAATTTTGGACATGAGAAAGCTGTCGGCGCGATGGGTGCCGCGTTTGCTCACTCTGGACAACAAGCGCAACCGTGAGACCACTTCAGAGCAGTGTTTGACGCTGTTTAAGCGCAATCCGAAGGAGTTTCTGCGTCGTTTCGTGACCGTCGACGAAACATGGATCCACTGGTACACACCAGAGACCAAGAAACAGTCGAAACATTGGACTTCACCCGGCGAACGTGCTCCAAAGAAGGCGAAGACTGTCCTATCGGCCGGAAAGGTGATGGCCACCGTTTTCTGGGATTCACAAGGTGTGATCTACATCGACTACCTGGAGAAGGGCAAAACGGTCACAGGGTTTTACTATGCCGAATTATTGGGCCGATTCGACGCCGAATTGCAGTAAAAACGGCCCTATTTGGCGAAGAAAAAAGTGCTCTTCCACCATGACAATGCACCGGCTCACACCTCCGCCGTCGCCACGGCCAAATTGGTCGAATTGCACTACGAACTGTTGTCCCATCCACCGTATTCTCCAGATTTGGCCCCCTGCGACTTTTTTTTGTTTTCAAACTTGAAAAAGTCACTCGCCGGGCAGAAATTTGAATCGAATGAGGAGGTCATCGCCGCCACGGAGGCCTACTTTGCAGACTTCGAGAAAACGTATTTTTCAGATGGGTTAAAGAAGTTGGAGCATCGCTGGGTCAAGTGTATCGAGCTAAAAGGAGACTATGTTGAGAAATAAATCGCCACTTTTCCAAAATTTTTGTTTTTCTTTTGTAGGCTAAGTACTTATCGGACTGCCCTCGTATATGTTTATCTCCGATCCACGACTCTAAATAATGTTTCTTTGTTTTCTGGCAATAACGCGTCGAAAAGTGGAGTAAACACGTGGTTCCGACTGCGTGGGCGGCCGGAAGGTATAAATACGGAGCCACACCAGGAAGGAGCGACCAGTCGGTTCCAAATCACCGGTACCGACACTCCGGGAGTACTCCGAGCTCCTTCTCGGCTTCCTTATACCGTGTGTACTCTGTTTCCTGAAAACCCCTGACACCGGGTGTTCTCGGTTATCCGCATTCCTGTGCCGGGCGTTCTCGGCTTTCTGACATAGGTCATTCACGGCCCCCTGATACCGGGCGTACTCGGTTATTCCGTATCGTACTCCTGCGCCGGGTGTTTTCGACTTCCTGAAACCAGTCGTTTTCGGCTTCCTGTGCCGGGCGTACTCTGTTACACCCGTTTCTTTACCTGTTACCTATCCTGTAATTTGGCTCTTAATTTTCGTTTTATTTTCAGAGCAAATTTAAAATAATTCCACTCGATCGGCGACGACGCGTTTACCCAGAGTTCCAACTTTCTCGCCGGATTTTCCTCAAATATCCTCCGTCCCGAGCGTTCCGTCTGAACAAGCGCCCTCCTAGCAAAGCGAGCGCATCTTGACCCCTTCCTAGCGAGCGATAGAAACTAAGTTGCGTTAGCATCAAGTCCGCGTTTTCTTGTAATATTTTCCATGCGTTAGTTTGTAAAATCTGCGTTTTGTATTTAGACTTAAGATTTCAATTGACACCGCGAGCGTTATAATTTAGTTTTAAGTTCTCTCCGCGTGTAATTAATGTTCCGAGGAACATGAGTTCCGAAGGTGTCAACTTTTTCTTTTTATAATAAAATTTTTATTTTGTATCACGGTGTGTGGGGAGATACTTGTTTAAAATATTTTTGTTAATTTTTTTTCAAATCGGAGTTCCTTATTTTCTCCCTGGCATCGACGAGCTAATCCGCGACCGCGAGAAAAATCATATCGTTACAACTTTTTTTTACAGTAGAATTTAAACGGTACGGCAGCAAAGTTTTGTTAGAGTCTGTGAGACTAATTGTGTGAGTGACTTTTTTGTGAGTAATCTTATATAATAAAAAGAAACTGGACAATACGAGGTGTGTTCAAAAAGTATCGCGAATTTTGAATTTTCGCGGGTTACGTATATTCGAATTTCGATCTTTTTGTGGCGTTATGTTGGTACTCATGTCTCTCACTTATGCCGACAAGCTCGGCCATTTTGAATGTTCACTTAATTGTTGACAGCTGCTTTGCTTGCACGTGTTTTGGATCGTCTTCGATTTTTACCTATTCAAAAAAATGGATCAAAGAACCTGTATCAAATTTTGTGTGAAAAACGAAATTAAGTGCGCGGATGCATTCCGAATGTTGACTGTGGCATACGGAGAAGCTACCTTGGACCGAAGCAACGTTTATCGGTGGTACAAAATGTTCTCAGAAGGCCGAGAAGATGTGAACGACGAAGAGCGTGCCGGACGCCCGAGCACTTCAACAACAGACGAAAAAATTAATGAAGTGGAGAAAATGGTATTGGCCAATCGTCGAATCACCGTTAGAGAAGTTGCTGAGGACCTAAACATATCGATTGGCTCGTGCCATTCGATTTTTATCAATGATTTGGGCATGAGACGGGTCGCCGCGAAATTCGTACCAAAATTGCTCAATTGCGACCAAAAACAGCATCGCATGAACATTGCTAATGAGATGTTGGACTCTGTCCGCGACGATCCAAATTTGCTCCAGAGGGTCATAACTGGTGACGAATCGTGGGTTTATGGTTATGACGTGGAAACCAAAGCTTAATCATCTCAATGGAAGCTGCCGCACGAACCAAGACCGAAAAAAGCGCGCCAAGTTCGGTCGAATGTGAAAGTTTTGCTGACAGTTTTCTTCGATTGCAGGGGCGTGGTGCATCATGAGTTCTTGCCACAGGGTAGAACGGTCAATAAGGAATATTACCTGCAAGTTATGCGCAATTTGCGCGAAGCAATCCGCCAGAAACGCCCGGATTTGTGGAAGAACAAAAATTGGCTTTTGCACCACGATAACGCCCCTGCTCACACATCGTTGCTTGTGCGCGACTTTTTGGCCAAAAACAACACACTAATGATGCCGCAGCCACCGTATTCCCCAGATCTGGCCCCCTGTGACTTTTTCTTGTTCCCTAAACTGAAGAGGCCCATGAAAGGACGACGTTACGCTACGCTTGACGAGATAAAGACGGCATCGAAGGAGGAGCTGAACAAGATAAAAAAAAATGATTTTTTGAAGTGCTTCGAAGATTGGAAAAACCGTTGGCACAAGTGTATAATATCTCATGGGGATTACTTTGAAGGGGACAAAATAGATATTCATGAATAAATAAATAATTTTTGAAAAAACACAAAATTCGCGATACTTTTTGAACACACCTCGTACACGTTCGAATCGATCCGTTCGCGTATGTTACTCGCGTATATTCTGTCTAAAGTTTGAATATTATATAGTGCTGTGGATAAGGAGGTTTCTACGAAGGATCTGAAATATATCATGAAACACATCAATTTTCAATTTTAGACATCTTGAATTAATGAAAAATACTTCATAAACTCCTTGTTATACAATTATTTTGTTGCGAAGATATAATTTTTTAAAGAAAAAGTAATTTTTGGAACAATTCTTTATTTTTGCCTAACGGTTTTTTTTTATAACTTTACAATAAATCATTTTTCGGCAATGCCGAAAATGTTTGTGCAGTCACATTTCTGAAATTCTGAACTTTTATTTAAGAAAAAAAGTTGTTGAAAAATATTGTTTGGTACTAAAGTTATGTTCCTCAAAGTTGAAAACGTCTTCCAGACCCGAAAATGTGTTTACGTATTTTACGGGATGGGTGTGCTTAAGGGTTAAATCTATCTTTATTTCACGATTCAATGATTTAATTAGTTTATTTTTACTCGGATTATAAGTCTGATTAAATAAAGTTATTACGATTGGTTCATTCCTTTTTTTAAAAACATTAAAAATCAATATTTTCTAGAAAAATAAAAAAGATAAGACAAGTTGAAGAAGATAAACAGAGCAATAATTGGACGCACGTCGATATAACAATAAATTTAATAATTATAATTTAAGTAATATGAATAAAGCGATAAAATTTGTTATGGAGTTGATTCATATACAATTAAAATGGCTTGGAAAATTGTAGTGTAACTTATTACGACACAACAGGTACTAACATTGCGTAAAGGAGCATCTTACGAACGCGATTATTTCTACGCATCACACTATGACTCGCGTGTTAAGATGCATATTTTCAAAGATTTTACGATGTTTGTTGGCTGTGTGTTCTGTGCTTTTCTTATCTCGAAACGATTCAAGACGCTTATTATTACGCTTTCAAATAGCCGTACATGGCTCGTTTTGCCCCTGAATTTGCGTGTTTTTTAAATTTAGCAGAGATTACAAACTTTTCAGTTTGTTTCTGGTATTTACAAGGGAACATCGCAAAGTGTCACTCCGATTTTAAAACTTTATTATGTTACTTAAATGTATGTAAAGTTTCATTAAAATCAAGGTTTGACACTTTGTTTGTTGGTAATAAACACTTTTACAACTTTTTAAAAAAATAATTATTAAGAAAATGATAAAGTGCTATCATTTCCACACCGCCTGTTGTGAGGTAGATTAACATGGCACGCCTTTTTTTATAGTGGTTTCCCCTGTAGGCCTAATTCAATCTCTATTTTATTCTCTCTCCATCCACTCTCTATTCCATTGTTAGTACTGTAAGATTCTGTGCAAACGAGCACAGAGTGGGTGTCAGGATTGGGAGGAGCAAGGTGTTGGGCACCGCAGAGATATTCACTTGCACTTTGTGGCGTAACAAAGGTCTTTATTTGTAAAAGTCAACTGTTAATTATACACTGATTATTTGGCACGTAAATCTAAGTTTTCACGAAGTCCGAGAACTGGGTTCGGCAGAGCGTGTTTCGAGCGTGATTGCGATGGGTGGAACACGCGATCGGAGCTTTTCTTTCTATTTAATTTATATTTCTTCTTACCTTTATTCTCTTTTATAATTCTCTTAATTTGTCTGATTAGATGAGATGCCATTAGCCTTTTCCTATGTGATCACCTCTTGTGTATTAACTATTTATTATTACGTTCACCCTCTTATCTTTTTAGCTGTCTTTGTCTAACTCACTCTGCTCCGATTCCGTGCTTTCCCGTTCGTTGCTCTTCTCCAAAGAGATTATACTATAGAGGGGAAGAGCCAGCTACGAATGCGTAAGCTAATATAAAGAGACAGGAAACGAGATGATCCACCATCTTTGTTCAATCGCGCATGCACTGTTGATTTTCGCAGTCAAGTGGGGAGAATTTGAGGCAAAGTACACCATACTTTCCCACTCAGCACCACTCAGCTTGATGCGCATGCACAACATTAGACAAGGACAGTAGGGATCATCTCATTTTCTTTCTCTTACTGTTTCTCTGTCTCTTACTTTCTCTTACTACGAAGCTAAACGCTTCCACTTACAGAAGCCCTATGCCTATTACACATCTTGCTCTTCCCGAACTCTGATTTAATCGTCGTTACAAATTTTCTCGTTCTGCGCTCTCGTTTCATGCGGCTGCCTATCTTACTATTTCTCTGTCAAGTATCCGCCGATAGATAGCCTAACCAGTAAGGATCTGACAGTACCCTTTCTTTCTGTACTAGATATATCGGAAATGGTAAAGACACAAACGTCTCATTACGACACAACAGGTTGCATAAAGGAACATCTTACGAACACGATTATTTTTACGTGTCACGCTGTGACTTGCGTGTTATGATTGTTCGCTATCGCATATATACTTTTGATAAATTTACTAATTAAAGTAACAAATCGGTAATGATGTGTATTGTGTTTTTCTTTTTATGTATTTGTATGTATTTATAATTGTCAATGGCGAGTAAACAAGATTGCAATTTATTAATTTTTTAAATTAAATCTTTACGATACATGACAATTAATGTATTTTGATCAAAAGTTATTGATGATATCGACAACAATGATAAATATATTTCTGTGATGATGATGCAGTAGGTCTTTGAATACTGAACTTGGCTGAATAAGTAGGTGAAGTTATATTAACTCTTATGCTGACACGTTCAATTATTAAATTTATCAAATTAAATCCGGTAAATTTAATAACTAAAACGATAAATTTAATAATTATAATTTATATGTATATTATGCATATGTATACAGC
Source organism: Solenopsis invicta (assembly GCF_016802725.1). NCBI lineage: Eukaryota > Metazoa > Arthropoda > Insecta > Hymenoptera > Formicidae > Solenopsis > Solenopsis invicta. Next base: position 20,933,997 of record NC_052666.1, on the reverse strand, counting down.
GATTAAATTTGTTAAGGAGTCGATTTATGTACAATTAGAATTGCTCGAAAAATTGGAGTGTAACTTTATTATTACAAAACAGGTACTAAATTGCGAGAAGGAGCATCTTGAATTTTACACACTGTGTCTTGCCTGTTATGACGATTGTTCGTTACTACATTCGCCATTTTTGATAAATTTATTAATTTAAATAACAAATCGGTGAAATGGTCAAAGTCGTAGTGACGTTTATGTGATATTTTTTTATGCACTTTTTTACTTGTATGTTTATAATTGTCAATGGCGAGTAAACAAGATTGCAATTTATTAATTTTTTTAATCAAATCTTTACGATACATGACAAATAATGTAGTTTGATCGAAGATTGTTGATGATATCGACAACAATGATTGTATTTCTCTGGACGATGATGATGCAGTAGGAGTAGTTCTTTGAATACTGAAAAAATATATTAACGACACTTGGCGGCAGGGCTAAATGGGTGGATAAAGTTATATTAACTCTTATGCTGACACGTCAATTATTAAATTTATCAAATTAAATCCGGTAAATTTAACCATTAAAACGATAAATTTAATAATTATAATTTATATGTATTATAAATATATCTAAAGCGATTAAATTTGTTAAGGAGTCGATTTATGTACAATTAGAATTGCTTAGAAAATTGGAGTATAACTTTATTACGACACAACAGATACTAAGTTGCAAGAAGGAGCATCGTAAAACTTTACTTTTTTCAATTTTCAACATTTTTCTTCAAGAATTTATTATCTTTTTTAGGTGCCTCTAACTTTTCGACAGTCAGATTCTAGACTTCTTGCCGCAAAGATCTTAGCTAAAGACCTAGAGACAAAATGTTTGTAGCACTCATGTGTGTTTTCTTTCAAAACCTCAATCATATGTATTTACTTAATTCTAAGAGGGACGAATTGTCGCATCGCCCAATCACTTTAGGGATCTATCAATTCTCATTTTAAGGAGATTTACAATTCTGATTTCTTATATCTTTCGTTTGCTTAGGATTCACTTTCTATATTTATTAACGTTAGTCACTTTTCCGGGTCGTTATTCGAGACGTCATTCAGGCAGACAAAGCCAGGTCCATAAATTTTAATTTATAGTTTTGATAATTCCTGTTAGACGTCTCGACTCAATTTTATCTCTCGTCGTCGACGGACTTGAATAAAACTGAAGTATTTTTTTTTTCAAATCTTGACTTGTCTGTCCTTACGGATCATTTTGTATCGGGATTACTTCGAACGATCGCTCGAGTAATTCCAACACTTACGCATAGCTTACGTCATCTGTTAAAATTTTTAACTTATTGACAACTTTGTCCGTTAATGTCAATTTTAAATAATGCAGTTTATCTATGCAATACTCAAGTTTCCTTGTACAATTTGAGTGAACGTGTGAAGACACGTTTTAATCTCTTTTCGGAACTCGATACCTCGTGTCTATTTGTAGTTATTATTTTTGTGATGGAATGTGATCTCGATGATCTACAATACAAATTGAATTATTATATAATATATTATTATTTGTATACACGGTTGCCGCACCGTGTATTCTAAATTAAATTATAAGTTGATCTCAATTATATCCCAATAAAGATTGTATTATTTTTCAATAACTATATTATTTAAATTTAATTAAAAAAGTAAACTTACTAAAGTATAAATAAACTTACCGTTCATTTAAACGTGTAGCCGCCCTGGCTCGGTTGCGATGCGCTGTTCAAAGGTGTTCATTAGTTCTTCTGGCCTATGTGTTTTGTTGGACATTAGTAACGTACAAATCTTGATTCCATTTGTATTTTTTGTGTACAACGTGTTGTTCGTGTATCCAGGAGATTAATAATTTTTTCGTTTTAGGGATCTATCAATTTTCATTTTAAGGAAATTTACAATTCTGATTTTTTATATCTTTTGTTTGCTTAGGATTTGTTTTCTATATTTATTAAGGTTAGTCACTTTTCCGGTTCATGACAAAACGTCATTTAGGCAGACAAAGCCAGGTCTATAAATTTTAATTTACAGTTTTGCTAATTCCTGTTAGACATCTTGACTCAATTTTATCTCCCGTCGTCGACGGACTTAAATAAAACTCAAGTATTTTTTTTTAAATCCTGAATTTGTCTTACGGATCATTTTGTATCGGGATTACTTTTAACGATTGCTCGAGTAATTCGAACACTTACGCACTATTTGAACACTTAGCTTACGTCATCCGTTAAAATCTTTATCTTATTGGCAACTTCATCAGTTAATGTCAATTTCAAATAATGCAATTTATCTATGTCCGACAATTCTGCCTGCGATCAGATTATATTACGAAATGTATTCTTGAACGATAGCCAGTTCTTGTATTCGCCATAGAATATCGAAAGCGATGCTTTGGGTAATTTGAGCAAATATTGCTTTTGATTTTGTCAACGCACAATTTCTTTTTTTTTGTTTCTATCTTAACAATCTTATCGCTCCGGTTGTAACATTCGAGAGTTATATTTCTCAGAAACAATTTCTATGCTTTGTCGCATTTTTTCTCATAATAAAATGAGGAATATTCGTTATTTGCGAAAAAGGAAATCGTGGATCCTCTGATCGTCCCTAATTCATAATAGTTCGTTAAACAGGTATTATTATAAATATATTTACTTATTCGTGGACGAACTCGGCAAAAAACTCTCATATTTCCTTTTAAATCTTGTATTATGTTATGGAGTATTTTATTTTTATTGTATAATTTTACATTTAATTCTTCTGATTTTTTTAATTTTAATTTTAATACCTCTAGTTCTTTATTTTGTTTTGTTTGCGTTTCCAATTCTCGAGTGAGTTGTTGATGTTTTTGCGTTAATATGTTTGCAGGTGGCTCTTTACTCTGTTTTTGAGCCAAACGAGATTCCATCTGTTAAATAAGTAGAAGTAACTTATAAATATTACATACCCTATGATCAGAAAGTACCGGGAATTTTTTATTTAAAAGTACCGCGCATGCGGGAACCGGTTTATTTTTTTTTCTTATGTTGGTACGACCTTAAGACGCACATCTGTCAGGTTTTAGTGCCATCCGATCATTAGTGTCTGCCTGGCGTTTGTTTACATCAGTCAACTTTTTTCATTTTGCCGCATTTTACCATGAATAATTTTGTTGAACAAAGAGTTTGTTTGAAATTTTGTGTTGCGAACGAAATTTCGTGTGCCGATGCACTGAAAATGTTGCAAAAAGCATTTTGCGAATCTGCTCTATCAAAAACAAGAGCATACGAGTGGTATAAAGACTTTAAAAGTGGTCGTACAGTGGTGGAAGATTTCCCTCGTTCCGGACGTCCATCGACGTCGAACACCGATGAAAATGTGAAGAAAGTGAAAGAAATGGTGCTTGAAAATCGTCATACCAGCTTAAGAGAGATGTCTAGTGAACTTGGCATTGCATATGGAACGGCACAGCATATTGTGGTTGATGTTTTGGGTATGAGACGCGTGGCAGCCAGGCTCGTTCCGAAGGATCTGAATTTCTTGCAAAAACACCACCGAAAGACAGTTGCTGAAGAGATGATTTCTGAAGCCCAAAGTGATCCAACCTTCATGAAACGGATAATTACGGGCGACGAGACATGGGTCTATGAATTTGACATGGAAACAAAGCAACAATCGTCCGAGTGGCGCTTCGAAGACGAACCGAAACCGAAAAAACCGCGTCAAAGCCGCTCAAAAGTGAAGGTGATGTTGACTGTTTACTTCGATTGCCAAGGCGTTGTGCACTATGAGTACCTTCCACCGGGCCAGACAGTCAACAAAGAATATTATTTATCCGTTTTGAAGCGTTTGAGAGATGCTGTACGTCGCAAACGGCCGGAAATGTGGGCCGACAATTCTTGGATTTTGCATGATGATAACGCACCATCGCACCGAGCCCGAATTGTACTGAATTATTTGACCAAACATCAAGTAAATACCATCAAGCAAGCACCGTATTCATCTGATATGGCCCCGTGCGACTTTTATTTGTTCCCCAAGTTGAAGTTGCCACTTCGTGGAAAGAGATTTCAGTCGATCGAGGAGATCAAAGAGAATGCGACGAGGGAACTAAAGGCCATCCCTTCGTCGGCCTACAAGGGATGTATGGAGGACTGGGTCAAGCGTTGGCACATGTGTGTTGCTTTAGATGGATCATATTTTGAAGGAGATAAAATAAATTTGCCTGAAATTTAACTCTATTTTGTTTTATTTAAAAATTCCCGGTACTTTCTGATCATAGGGTACATTAATAAAGACTTTATATATGTTCTTGTGGTAATTTACCTGAGCCGTTATTTTTGCACTCAAAAGTGCATTTGCACCTTTGAGTGCAAAATTCTTGCTTCGTATAACACGAACACCTGTGGTTACTGCAGATGCTAACGCTGTACCTGCAGTAATCCCTCAAGGGGGACTTTTTATTTAAATTTTGCTCTATGTTGAGCCTTCTGAAACATAAAAACGTATAATAGTAAATAACAAATAAATATTTAATATACCATTTCTACTTACCCATTTGATTGAGCCATGGATGAACTCGGCAAAAAACTCATATTTTCTTTCAGATCTTGTATTATATTACGCAGTATTTGATTTTTGTTATGTAATTTTAAATTCAATTCTTCTAACTTTTTATTTCTTTTTTTCTGTATTTCTAATTCCAATTGAATGATTTTACATTGATCTTGTTTTAATGTTTTTATAGGTGTCTATTCTGTTTGTGAGCCAAACGAAATTTTATCTGTTAAACACAATAAGTAGAAGTAACTTATAAGCATTACATAAATTAAAAAAGACTTTATATACGTTCTTGTGGTAAGTTACCGTAGCTGACCCTTTATTTTTGCAATCAAAAGTGCGTTTGCACCTTTGAGTGCAAAATTCATGTTTTGTAAAACAAGAACGTCTGTGATTACTGCAGGTGCTAATGCCGCATCTCGGGTAATCCCTCAACGGAGATATTTTTTTGCTCGAACTTTGACCTTTTGCGTCGAGCCTTCTGAAACATAAAAACGTTCGTATAATAATAAATAAATATTAAATTAATGTTTAATAAATGTTTTTAATTATACAAGTGTTAATAAAGTGGTAATAAATTTAATATAATATCTTTCCGAGTTCTTGGACAAACTCGGCAAAAAACTCGGATATTTCTTTTTATATCTTGAATAGCATTTTGTAATACTCGAATTTTGTTGTATTGCTTAACAGTAAGTTCCTTTAAGTCTTTGTTTTTTTTTTTACGTAAATTCTTAATCACTTCTTCTTGCGTTTTTAACATAATTTGAAAGCTTTTACATCTACATTCTTTGGAGCTTTTTGAATCAAACGTCTGCGTCAAAATAAGTATTACATAAATTAAAAACGACAGTTTAAAATATACTCAATGTAAAAGAAATAAAAATGTTCTGTGGTAATTTACCGTGACTGAGACCTTATTGCTGCATTCTTTTGAATCAAATGTCTGCGCCAAAATAAGTATTACATAAATTAAAAGACAGTTTAAAATATACTCAGTGCTAACGCTGCACCTGCAGTAATACCTCAACGGAGACATTTTTTGTTCGAACTACTTAGATCTTTTACGTCGAGTCTTCCATTATCTGATTCAGTCATGTTTCTGTCAGTCTCGTATACTGCAATCTATAACAAAAAACAAAATTTTTCAAACATTAACGGAAAGATAGGAACGCTAACAATGCTAAAAAAGTACAAAGCATACTTCTAGAAAATATTGATTTTGATGGAAAAAGTGTACACACAAAACAGTTGTCTGTTGCTGTACCGTCAAATATTTTGTTTAAATATAAACAAGTCAAGATTGTAATAATTAATAATTTTTTAAATTTAATTAAATTAAAAATAATGACTTATAAAATTAATTTGTTACATTAAAAGATGTATGACTTCTGGTAATAAGAAAGTGAAAGTGTTATTGGCTACCCCGCGAGTCCTTCAAGTGTCCTTCTCGTGGGTTTCAAACCTTCAAACGAATTAAATCTTGAATTTTATCTTGTTGCATCCGCCGGTACAACAATTCCAAGAAAAAGTATTTTATTTAATTGTTTTTTCTTTAATATTGAAGAAGATAAAATAGCAAAACCCGGAAAGCTGTGTGAAAGAATATGTGTTTGACTACACAAAATCAATAAAAAGGTAGATATACTGATTTTGAATCAAGGAAAGCTCAACAAATCTTTTCCTCCAAATCAAAATAGAATTCAAAAAATCTCTGTGAAGTTGGCATCACTTTTTCAAAATTTGAAAAAAATATGCACAGTTCTGGTTGCTCCTCGAAGAGTTCAAGAGTCTTCGAATGATTAAAAAAAAAGTTCTGTTGATTAAAGCAATAAAAAAACATTATTTAAAAATTTGGGGGGCCAACTTCAAAAATCTCCAACTTTAAAAACCTGTAACTTTTTTTGCGAATTCCTCTAATATCTCTGTGTTCTGATAGCGCCCCGAAAAGTTCTAACTTTTATCATAATGGATCAAATCGCTAAAGTGAAAAACGAAAGAGTTACATGAGTCAAAGTACAAAATTTTCGAGTAAAACCATTTTTGCGAATTTTTCTAATATCTCTGTGTTCTGATAGCGCCCCGAAGAGTTCTAACTTTTACCATGATGGATCGAATTGCTAAAGTGAAAATCGAAAGACTTATATCAGTCAAAGTTCGAAATCGTTGAGTAAAATTTTTTTGCGACTTTCTCCGATATCTCTGTGTTCTGATAGCCCCCAGAAGAGTTCTAACTTTTATTATGATTGATCGAATCGCTAAAGTGATAAACGAAAGAGTTATATCAGTCAAAGTTCGAAATTTTTGCGTAAAACTTTTTTTGCGAATTTCTCCAATATCTCTGTGTTCTGATAGCCTCCAGAAGAGTTCTAACTATTATCATGATGGATCGAACCGCTAAAGTGAAAAACGAAAGACTTATATCAGTCAAAGTTCGAAATTTTTTAGTAAAATTTTTTTTGCGAATTTCTCCAATATTTCTGTGTTGTGATAGCCCCCAGAAGAGTTCTAACTTTTATCATGATTCATCGAATCGCTAAAGTGAAAAACGAAAGACTTATATCAGTCAAAGTTCGAAATTTTTGAGTATAATTTTTTTGCGAATTTCTCCAATATTTCTGTGTTCTGATAGCCCTCAGAAGAGTTCTAACTTTTATCATGATGAATCGCATCGCTAAAGTGAAAAACGAAAGACTTATATCAGTCAAAGTTCGAAATTTTTGAGCAAAATTTTTTTTGCCATATTCTACAATATTTCTGTGTTCTGATAGCCTCCGGAGGAGTTCTAACTTTTATCATGATGGATCGAATCGCTAAAGTGAAAAACGAAAGACTTATATGAGATCGAAATATTTGACCAAAATTTTTTTTGCGAATTTCACCAATATCTGTGTATTCTGATAGCTCCCAGAAAACTTCTAACTTTTGTTATGATGGATCGAATCGCTAAAGTGAAAAACGAAAGACTTATATCAGTCAAAGTTCGAAATCATTGAGTAAAATTTTTTTGCGACTTTCTCCAACATCTCTGTGTTTTGATAGCCTCCGGAGGAGTTCTAACTTTTATCATGATTGATCGAATCGCTAAAGTAAAAAACGAAAGACTTGTATCAGTCAAAGTTCGAAATTTTTGAGCAAAATTTTTTTTGCCATATTCTACAATATTTCTGTGTTGTGATAGCCCCAAGAAGAGTTCTAACTTTTATCATGATGAATCGAATCGCTAAAGTGAAAAACGACAGACTTATATCAGTCAAAGTTCGAAATTTTGAGTACAATTTTTTTTCGATTTTCTCCAATATTTCTGTGTTGTGATAGTCCCCAGAAGAGTTCTAACTTTTATCATGATGGATCGAATCGCTAAAGTGAAAAACGAAAGACTTGTATCAGTCAAAGTTCGAAATTTTTGCGTAAAACTTTTTTTTCGAATTTCCCCAATATCTCTGTGTTCTGATAGCCCCCAGAAGAGTTCTAACTTTTATCATGATGGATCGAATCGCTAAAGTGAAAAACGAAAGACTTGTATCAGTCAAAGTTCGAAATTTTTGCGTAAAACTTTTTTTGCGAATTTCCCCAATATCTCTGTGTTCTGATAGCCCCCAGAAGAGTTCTAACTTTTATCATGATGGATTGAATCGCTAAAGTGAAAAACGAAAGACTTATATCAGTCAAAGTTCGAAATTTTTGAGTATAATTTTTTTGCGAATTTCTCCGATATTTCTGTGTTCTGATAGCCCCCAGAAGAGTTCTAACTTTTATCATGATGGATCGAATCGCTAAAGTGAAAAACGAAAGACTTATATCAGTCAAAGTTCGAAATATTTGAGCAAAATTTTTTTTGCCATATTCTACAATATCTCTGTGTTCTGATAGCCTCCGGAGGAGTTCTAACTTTTATCATGATGGATCGAATCGCTAAAGTAAAAAACGAAAGACTTGTATCAGTCAAAGTTCGAAATTTTTGAGTATAATTTTTTTGCGAATTTCTCCGATATTTCTGTGTTGTGATAGCCCCTAGAAGAGTTCTAACTTGTATCATGATGGATCGAATCGCTAAAGTGAAAAACGAAAGACTTATATCAGACCAAAATTTTTGAGAAAAATTTTTTTTGCGAATTTCTCCAATATTTCTGTGTTCTGATAGCCCCCAGAAGAGTTCTAACTTTTATCATGATGGATCGAATCGCTAAAGTGAAAATCGAAAGTCTTGTATCAGTCAAAGTTCGAAATTTTTTAGCAAAATTTTTTTTGCCACATTATACAATATTTCTGTGTTGTGATAGCCCCCAGGAGAGTTCTAACTTTTATCATGATGGATTGAATCGCTAAAGTGAAAAACGAAAGACTTACATCAGTCAAAGTTCGAAATTTTTGAGTATAATGTTTTTGCGAATTTCTCCGATATTTCTTTGTTGTGATAGCCCCCAGAAGAGTTCTAACTTGTATCCTGATGGATCGAATCGCTAAAGTGATAAACGAAAGAGTTATATCAGTCAAAGTTTGAAATTTTGAGTACAATTTCCTTTCGATTTTGTCCAATATTTCTGTGTTGTGATAGCCCCCAGAAGAGTTCTAACTTTTATCATGATGGATCGAATCGCTAAAGTGAAAAACGAAAGACTTGTATCAGTCAAAGTTAGAAATTTTGAGTACAATTTTTTTTGCGATTTTCTGCAGTATCTCTGTGTTTTGATAGCCCTCAGAAGAGTTCTAACTTTTATCATGATGGATCGAACCGCTAAAGTGAAAAACGAAAGACTTATATCAGTCAAAGTTCGAAATTTTTGAGTATAATTTTTTTGCGAATTTCTCCAATATTTCTGTGTTCTGATAGCCCCCAGAAGAGTTCTAACTTTTATCATGATGGATCGAATCGCTGAAGTGAAAATCGAAAGTCTTGTATCAGTCAAAGTTCGAAATTTTTTAGCAAAATTTTTTTTGCCACATTATACAATATTTCTGTGTTGTGATAGCCCCCAGGAGAGTTCTAACTTTTATCATGATGGATTGAATCGCTAAAGTGAAAAACGAAAGACTTACATCAGTCAAAGTTCGAAATTTTTGAGTATAATTTTTTTGCGAATTTCTCCGATATTTCTTTGTTGTGATAGCCCCCAGAAGAGTTCTAACTTGTATCATGGTGGATCGAATCGTTAGAGTGAAAAACGAAAGACTTATATCAGTCAAAGTTCGAAATTTTTGCGTATAATTTTTTTGCGAATTTCTCCGATATTTCTGTGTTCTGATAGCCCCCAGAAGAGTTCTAACTTTTATCATGATGGATCGAATCGCTAAAGTGAAAAACGAAAGACTTATATCAGTCAAAGTTCGAAATATTTGAGCAAAATTTTTTTTGCCATATTCTACAATATCTCTGTGTTCTGATAGCCTCCGGAGGAGTTCTAACTTTTATCATGATGGATCGAACCGCTAAAGTGAAAAACGAAAGACTTGTATCAGTCAAAGTTAGAAATTTTGAGTACAATTTTTTTTGCGACTTTCTGCAGTATCTCTGTGTTTTGATAGCCCTCAGAAGAGTTCTAACTTTTATCATGATGGATCGAACCGCTAAAGTGAAAAACGAAAGACTTATATCAGTCAAAGTTCGAAATTTTTTAGTAAAATTTTTTTTGCGAATTTCTCCAATATTTCTGTGTTGTGATAGCCCCCAGAAGAGTTCTAACTTTTATCATGATTCATCGAATCGCTAAAGTGAAAAACGAAAGACTTATATCAGTCAAAGTTCGAAATTTTTGAGTATAATTTTTTTGCGAATTTCTCCAATATTTCTGTGTTCTGATAGCCCTCAGAAGAGTTCTAACTTTTATCATGATGAATCGCATCGCTAAAGTGAAAAACGAAAGACTTATATCAGTCAAAGTTCGAAATTTTTGAGCAAAATTTTTTTTGCCATATTCTACAATATTTCTGTGTTCTGATAGCCTCCGGAGGAGTTCTAACTTTTATCGTGATGGATCGAATCGCTAAAGTGAAAAACGAAAGACTTATATGAGATCGAAATATTTGACCAAAATTTTTTTTGCGAATTTCACCAATATCTGTGTATTCTGATAGCTCCCAGAAAACTTCTAACTTTTGTTATGATGGATCGAATCGCTAAAGTGAAAAACGAAAGACTTATATCAGTCAAAGTTCGAAATCATTGAGTAAAATTTTTTTGCGACTTTCTCCAACATCTCTGTGTTTTGATAGCCTCCGGAGGAGTTCTAACTTTTATCATGATTGATCGAATCGCTAAAGTAAAAAACGAAAGACTTGTATCAGTCAAAGTTCGAAATTTTTGAGCAAAATTTTTTTTGCCATATTCTACAATATTTCTGTGTTGTGATAGCCCCAAGAAGAGTTCTAACTTTTATCATGATGAATCGAATCGCTAAAGTGAAAAACGACAGACTTATATCAGTCAAAGTTCGAAATTTTGAGTACAATTTTTTTTCGATTTTCTCCAATATTTCTGTGTTGTGATAGTCCCCAGAAGAGTTCTAACTTTTATCATGATGGATCGAATCGCTAAAGTGAAAAACGAAAGACTTGTATCAGTCAAAGTTCGAAATTTTTGCGTAAAACTTTTTTTTCGAATTTCCCCAATATCTCTGTGTTCTGATAGCCCCCAGAAGAGTTCTAACTTTTATCATGATGGATCGAATCGCTAAAGTGAAAAACGAAAGACTTGTATCAGTCAAAGTTCGAAATTTTTGCGTAAAACTTTTTTTGCGAATTTCCCCAATATCTCTGTGTTCTGATAGCCCCCAGAAGAGTTCTAACTTTTATCATGATGGATTGAATCGCTAAAGTGAAAAACGAAAGACTTATATCAGTCAAAGTTCGAAATTTTTGAGTATAATTTTTTTGCGAATTTCTCCGATATTTCTGTGTTCTGATAGCCCCCAGAAGAGTTCTAACTTTTATCATGATGGATCGAATCGCTAAAGTGAAAAACGAAAGACTTATATCAGTCAAAGTTCGAAATATTTGAGCAAAATTTTTTTTGCCATATTCTACAATATCTCTGTGTTCTGATAGCCTCCGGAGGAGTTCTAACTTTTATCATGATGGATCGAATCGCTAAAGTAAAAAACGAAAGACTTGTATCAGTCAAAGTTCGAAATTTTTGAGTATAATTTTTTTGCGAATTTCTCCGATATTTCTGTGTTGTGATAGCCCCTAGAAGAGTTCTAACTTGTATCATGATGGATCGAATCGCTAAAGTGAAAAACGAAAGACTTATATCAGACCAAAATTTTTGAGAAAAATTTTTTTTGCGAATTTCTCCAATATTTCTGTGTTCTGATAGCCCCCAGAAGAGTTCTAACTTTTATCATGATGGATCGAATCGCTAAAGTGAAAATCGAAAGTCTTGTATCAGTCAAAGTTCGAAATTTTTTAGCAAAATTTTTTTTGCCACATTATACAATATTTCTGTGTTGTGATAGCCCCCAGGAGAGTTCTAACTTTTATCATGATGGATTGAATCGCTAAAGTGAAAAACGAAAGACTTACATCAGTCAAAGTTCGAAATTTTTGAGTATAATGTTTTTGCGAATTTCTCCGATATTTCTTTGTTGTGATAGCCCCCAGAAGAGTTCTAACTTGTATCCTGATGGATCGAATCGCTAAAGTGATAAACGAAAGAGTTATATCAGTCAAAGTTTGAAATTTTGAGTACAATTTCCTTTCGATTTTGTCCAATATTTCTGTGTTGTGATAGCCCCCAGAAGAGTTCTAACTTTTATCATGATGGATCGAATCGCTAAAGTGAAAAACGAAAGACTTGTATCAGTCAAAGTTAGAAATTTTGAGTACAATTTTTTTTGCGATTTTCTGCAGTATCTCTGTGTTTTGATAGCCCTCAGAAGAGTTCTAACTTTTATCATGATGGATCGAACCGCTAAAGTGAAAAACGAAAGACTTATATCAGTCAAAGTTCGAAATTTTTGAGTATAATTTTTTTGCGAATTTCTCCAATATTTCTGTGTTCTGATAGCCCCCAGAAGAGTTCTAACTTTTATCATGATGGATCGAATCGCTGAAGTGAAAATCGAAAGTCTTGTATCAGTCAAAGTTCGAAATTTTTTAGCAAAATTTTTTTTGCCACATTATACAATATTTCTGTGTTGTGATAGCCCCCAGGAGAGTTCTAACTTTTATCATGATGGATTGAATCGCTAAAGTGAAAAACGAAAGACTTACATCAGTCAAAGTTCGAAATTTTTGAGTATAATTTTTTTGCGAATTTCTCCGATATTTCTTTGTTGTGATAGCCCCCAGAAGAGTTCTAACTTGTATCATGGTGGATCGAATCGTTAGAGTGAAAAACGAAAGACTTATATCAGTCAAAGTTCGAAATTTTTGCGTATAATTTTTTTGCGAATTTCTCCGATATTTCTGTGTTCTGATAGCCCCCAGAAGAGTTCTAACTTTTATCATGATGGATCGAATCGCTAAAGTGAAAAACGAAAGACTTATATCAGTCAAAGTTCGAAATATTTGAGCAAAATTTTTTTTGCCATATTCTACAATATCTCTGTGTTCTGATAGCCTCCGGAGGAGTTCTAACTTTTATCATGATGGATCGAACCGCTAAAGTGAAAAACGAAAGACTTGTATCAGTCAAAGTTAGAAATTTTGAGTACAATTTTTTTTGCGACTTTCTGCAGTATCTCTGTGTTTTGATAGCCCTCAGAAGAGTTCTAACTTTTATCATGATGGATCGAACCGCTAAAGTGAAAAACGAAAGACTTATATCAGTCAAAGTTCGAAATTTTTTAGTAAAATTTTTTTTGCGAATTTCTCCAATATTTCTGTGTTGTGATAGCCCCCAGAAGAGTTCTAACTTTTATCATGATTCATCGAATCGCTAAAGTGAAAAACGAAAGACTTATATCAGTCAAAGTTCGAAATTTTTGAGTATAATTTTTTTGCGAATTTCTCCAATATTTCTGTGTTCTGATAGCCCTCAGAAGAGTTCTAACTTTTATCATGATGAATCGCATCGCTAAAGTGAAAAACGAAAGACTTATATCAGTCAAAGTTCGAAATTTTTGAGCAAAATTTTTTTTGCCATATTCTACAATATTTCTGTGTTCTGATAGCCTCCGGAGGAGTTCTAACTTTTATCGTGATGGATCGAATCGCTAAAGTGAAAAACGAAAGACTTATATGAGATCGAAATATTTGACCAAAATTTTTTTTGCGAATTTCACCAATATCTGTGTATTCTGATAGCTCCCAGAAAACTTCTAACTTTTGTTATGATGGATCGAATCGCTAAAGTGAAAAACGAAAGACTTATATCAGTCAAAGTTCGAAATCATTGAGTAAAATTTTTTTGCGACTTTCTCCAACATCTCTGTGTTTTGATAGCCTCCGGAGGAGTTCTAACTTTTATCATGATTGATCGAATCGCTAAAGTAAAAAACGAAAGACTTGTATCAGTCAAAGTTCGAAATTTTTGAGCAAAATTTTTTTTGCCATATTCTACAATATTTCTGTGTTGTGATAGCCCCAAGAAGAGTTCTAACTTTTATCATGATGAATCGAATCGCTAAAGTGAAAAACGACAGACTTATATCAGTCAAAGTTCGAAATTTTGAGTACAATTTTTTTTCGATTTTCTCCAATATTTCTGTGTTGTGATAGTCCCCAGAAGAGTTCTAACTTTTATCATGATGGATCGAATCGCTAAAGTGAAAAACGAAAGACTTGTATCAGTCAAAGTTCGAAATTTTTGCGTAAAACTTTTTTTTCGAATTTCCCCAATATCTCTGTGTTCTGATAGCCCCCAGAAGAGTTCTAACTTTTATCATGATGGATCGAATCGCTAAAGTGAAAAACGAAAGACTTGTATCAGTCAAAGTTCGAAATTTTTGCGTAAAACTTTTTTTGCGAATTTCCCCAATATCTCTGTGTTCTGATAGCCCCCAGAAGAGTTCTAACTTTTATCATGATGGATTGAATCGCTAAAGTGAAAAACGAAAGACTTATATCAGTCAAAGTTCGAAATTTTTGAGTATAATTTTTTTGCGAATTTCTCCGATATTTCTGTGTTCTGATAGCCCCCAGAAGAGTTCTAACTTTTATCATGATGGATCGAATCGCTAAAGTGAAAAACGAAAGACTTATATCAGTCAAAGTTCGAAATATTTGAGCAAAATTTTTTTTGCCATATTCTACAATATCTCTGTGTTCTGATAGCCTCCGGAGGAGTTCTAACTTTTATCATGATGGATCGAATCGCTAAAGTAAAAAACGAAAGACTTGTATCAGTCAAAGTTCGAAATTTTTGAGTATAATTTTTTTGCGAATTTCTCCGATATTTCTGTGTTGTGATAGCCCCTAGAAGAGTTCTAACTTGTATCATGATGGATCGAATCGCTAAAGTGAAAAACGAAAGACTTATATCAGACCAAAATTTTTGAGAAAAATTTTTTTTGCGAATTTCTCCAATATTTCTGTGTTCTGATAGCCCCCAGAAGAGTTCTAACTTTTATCATGATGGATCGAATCGCTAAAGTGAAAATCGAAAGTCTTGTATCAGTCAAAGTTCGAAATTTTTTAGCAAAATTTTTTTTGCCACATTATACAATATTTCTGTGTTGTGATAGCCCCCAGGAGAGTTCTAACTTTTATCATGATGGATTGAATCGCTAAAGTGAAAAACGAAAGACTTACATCAGTCAAAGTTCGAAATTTTTGAGTATAATGTTTTTGCGAATTTCTCCGATATTTCTTTGTTGTGATAGCCCCCAGAAGAGTTCTAACTTGTATCCTGATGGATCGAATCGCTAAAGTGATAAACGAAAGAGTTATATCAGTCAAAGTTTGAAATTTTGAGTACAATTTCCTTTCGATTTTGTCCAATATTTCTGTGTTGTGATAGCCCCCAGAAGAGTTCTAACTTTTATCATGATGGATCGAATCGCTAAAGTGAAAAACGAAAGACTTGTATCAGTCAAAGTTAGAAATTTTGAGTACAATTTTTTTTGCGATTTTCTGCAGTATCTCTGTGTTTTGATAGCCCTCAGAAGAGTTCTAACTTTTATCATGATGGATCGAACCGCTAAAGTGAAAAACGAAAGACTTATATCAGTCAAAGTTCGAAATTTTTGAGTATAATTTTTTTGCGAATTTCTCCAATATTTCTGTGTTCTGATAGCCCCCAGAAGAGTTCTAACTTTTATCATGATGGATCGAATCGCTGAAGTGAAAATCGAAAGTCTTGTATCAGTCAAAGTTCGAAATTTTTTAGCAAAATTTTTTTTGCCACATTATACAATATTTCTGTGTTGTGATAGCCCCCAGGAGAGTTCTAACTTTTATCATGATGGATTGAATCGCTAAAGTGAAAAACGAAAGACTTACATCAGTCAAAGTTCGAAATTTTTGAGTATAATTTTTTTGCGAATTTCTCCGATATTTCTTTGTTGTGATAGCCCCCAGAAGAGTTCTAACTTGTATCATGGTGGATCGAATCGTTAGAGTGAAAAACGAAAGACTTATATCAGTCAAAGTTCGAAATTTTTGCGTATAATTTTTTTGCGAATTTCTCCGATATTTCTGTGTTCTGATAGCCCCCAGAAGAGTTCTAACTTTTATCATGATGGATCGAATCGCTAAAGTGAAAAACGAAAGACTTATATCAGTCAAAGTTCGAAATATTTGAGCAAAATTTTTTTTGCCATATTCTACAATATCTCTGTGTTCTGATAGCCTCCGGAGGAGTTCTAACTTTTATCATGATGGATCGAACCGCTAAAGTGAAAAACGAAAGACTTGTATCAGTCAAAGTTAGAAATTTTGAGTACAATTTTTTTTGCGACTTTCTGCAGTATCTCTGTGTTTTGATAGCCCTCAGAAGAGTTCTAACTTTTATCATGATGGATCGAACCGCTAAAGTGAAAAACGAAAGACTTATATCAGTCAAAGTTCGAAATTTTTGAGTATAATTTTTTTGCGAATTTCTCCAATATTTCTGTGTTCTGATAGCCCCCAGAAGAGTTCTAACTTTTATCATGATGGATCGAATCGCTAAAGTGAAAAACGAAAGACTTATAACAGTCAAAGTTCGAAATTTTTGAGCAAAATTTTTTTTGCCATATTCTACAATATTTCTGTGTTCTGATAGCCTCCGGAGGAGTTCTATCTTTTATCATGATGGATCGAACCGCTAAAGTGAAAAACAAAAGACTTATATCAGTTAAAGTTCGAAATTTTGAGTACAATTTTCTTTCGATTTTGTCCAACATTTCTGTGTTGTGATAGCCCCCAGAAGAGTTCTAACTTTTATCATGATGGATCGAATCGCTAAAGTGAAAATCGAAAGACTTGTATCAGTCAAAGTTCGAAATAATTGAGCAAAATTTTTTTTGCCATATTCTACAATATTTCTGTGTTCTGATAGCCTCCGGAGGAGTTCTAACTTTTATCATGATGGATCGAACCGCTAAAGTGAAAAACGAAAGACTTGTATCAGTCAAAGTTAGAAATTTTGAGTACAATTTTTTTTCGATTTTCTCCAATATTTCTGTGTTGTGATAGCCCCCAGAAGAGTTCTAACTTGTATTATGGTGGATCGAATCGTTAGAGTGAAAAACGAAAGACTTATATCAGTCAAAGTTCGAAATTTTTGAGTATAATTTTTTTGCGAATTTCTCCGATATTTCTGTGTTGTGATAGCCCCTAGAAGAGTTCTAACTTGTATCATGATGGATCGAATCGCTAAAGTGAAAAACGAAAGACTTATATCAGACCAAAATTTTTGAGAAAAATTTTTTTTGCGAATTTCTCCAATATTTCTGTGTTCTGATAGCCCCCAGAAGAGTTCTAACTTTTATCATGATGGATCGAATCGCTAAAGTGAAAAACGAAAGACTTATATCAGACCAAAATTTTTGAGCAAAATTTTTTTTGCCATATTCTACAATATTTCTGTGTTCTGATAGCCTCCGGAGGAGTTCTAACTTTTATCATGATGGATCGAACCGCTAAAGTGAAAAACGAAAGACTTGTATCAGTCAAAGTTAGAAATTTTGAGTACAATTTTTTTTGCGACTTTCTGCAGTATCTCTGTGTTTTGATAGCCCTCAGAAGAGTTCTAACTTTTATCATGATGGATCGAACCGCTAAAGTGAAAAACGAAAGACTTATATCAGTCAAAGTTCGAAATTTTTGAGTATAATTTTTTTGCGAATTTCTCCAATATTTCTGTGTTCTGATAGCCCCCAGAAGAGTTCTAACTTTTATCATGATGGATCGAATCGCTAAAGTGAAAAACGAAAGACTTATATCAGTCAAAGTTCGAAATATTTGAGCAAAATTTTTTTTGCCATATTCAACAATATCTCTGTGTTCTGATAGCCTCCGGAGGAGTTCTAACTTTTATCATGATGGATCGAACCGCTAAAGTGAAAAACGAAAGACTTGTATCAGTCAAAGTTAGAAATTTTGAGTACAATTTTTTTGCGACTTTCTGCAGTATCTCTGTGTTTTGATAGCCCTCAGAAGAGTTCTAACTTTTATCATGATGGATCGAACCGCTAAAGTGAAAAACGAAAGACTTATATCAGTCAAAGTTCGAAATTTTTGAGTATAATTTTTTTGCGAATTTCTCCAATATTTCTGTGTTCTGATAGCCCCCAGAAGAGTTCTAACTTTTATCATGATGGATCGAATCGCTAAAGTGAAAAACGAAAGACTTATAACAGTCAAAGTTCGAAATTTTTGAGCAAAATTTTTTTTGCCATATTCTACAATATTTCTGTGTTCTGATAGCCTCCGGAGGAGTTCTAACTTTTATCATGATGGATCGAACCGCTAAAGTGAAAAACAAAAGACTTATATCAGTCAAAGTTCGAAATTTTGAGTACAATTTTCTTTCGATTTTGTCCAACATTTCTGTGTTGTGATAGCCCCCAGAAGAGTTCTAACTTTTATCATGATGGATCGAATCGCTAAAGTGAAAATCGAAAGACTTGTATCAGTCAAAGTTCGAAATAATTGAGCAAAATTTTTTTTGCCATATTCTACAATATTTCTGTGTTCTGATAGCCTCCGGAGGAGTTCTAACTTTTATCATGATGGATCGAACCGCTAAAGTGAAAAACGAAAGACTTGTATCAGTCAAAGTTAGAAATTTTGAGTACAATTTTTTTTCGATTTTCTCCAATATTTCTGTGTTGTGATAGCCCCCAGAAGAGTTCTAACTTGTATCATGGTGGATCGAATCGTTAGAGTGAAAAACGAAAGACTTATATCAGTCAAAGTTCGAAATTTTTGAGTATAATTTTTTTGCGAATTTCTCCGATATTTCTGTGTTGTGATAGCCCCTAGAAGAGTTCTAACTTGTATCATGATGGATCGAATCGCTAAAGTGAAAAACGAAAGACTTATATCAGACCAAAATTTTTGAGAAAAATTTTTTTTGCGAATTTCTCCAATATTTCTGTGTTCTGATAGCCCCCAGAAGAGTTCTAACTTTTATCATGATGGATCGAATCGCTAAAGTGAAAAACGAAAGACTTATATCAGACCAAAATTTTTGAGCAAAATTTTTTTTGCCATATTCTACAATATTTCTGTGTTCTGATAGCCTCCGGAGGAGTTCTAACTTTTATCATGATGGATCGAACCGCTAAAGTGAAAAACGAAAGACTTGTATCAGTCAAAGTTAGAAATTTTGAGTACAATTTTTTTTGCGACTTTCTGCAGTATCTCTGTGTTTTGATAGCCCTCAGAAGAGTTCTAACTTTTATCATGATGGATCGAACCGCTAAAGTGAAAAACGAAAGACTTATATCAGTCAAAGTTCGAAATTTTTGAGTATAATTTTTTTGCGAATTTCTCCAATATTTCTGTGTTCTGATAGCCCCCAGAAGAGTTCTAACTTTTATCATGATGGATCGAATCGCTAAAGTGAAAAACGAAAGACTTATATCAGTCAAAGTTCGAAATATTTGAGCAAAATTTTTTTTGCCATATTCTACAATATCTCTGTGTTCTGATAGCCTCCGGAGGAGTTCTAACTTTTATCATGATGGATCGAATCGCTAAAGTAAAAAACGAAAGACTTGTATCAGTCAAAGTTCGAAATTTTTGAGTATAATTTTTCTGCAAATTTCTCCTATATTTCTGTGTTGTGATAGCCCCCAGAAGAGTTCTAACTTGTATCCTGATGGATCGAATCGCTAAAGTGATAAACGAAAGAGTTATATCAGTCAAAGTTCGAAATTTTGAGTACAATTTCCTTTCGATTTTGTCCAATATTTCTGTGTTGTGATAGCCCCCAGAAGAGTTCTAACTTTTATCATGATGGATCGAATCGCTAAAGTGAAAATCGAAAGACTTGTATCAGTCAAAGTTCGAAATAATTGAGCAAAATTTTTTTTGCAATATTATACAATATTTCTGTGTTGTGATAGCCCCCAGGAGAGTTCTAACTTTTATCATGATGGATTGAATCGCTAAAGTGAAAAACGAAAGACTTATATCAGTCAAAGTTCGAAATTTTTGAGTATAATTTTTTTGCGAATTTCTCCGATATTTCTGCGTTGTGATAGCCCCTAGAAGAGTTCTAACTTGTATCATGATGGATCGAATCGCTAAAGTGAAAAACGAAAGACTTATATCAGACCAATCGAATTTTTGAGAAAAATTTTTTTGCGAATTTCTCCAATATTTCTGTGTTCTGATAGCCCCCAGAAGAGTTCTAACTTTTATCATGATGGATCGAATCGCTAAAGTGAAAAACGAAAGACTTATATCAGACCAAAATTTTTGAGCAAAATTTTTTTTGCCATATTCTACAATATTTCTGTGTTGTGATAGCCCCCAGGAGAGTTCTAACTTTTATCATGATGGATTGAATCGCTAAAGTGAAAAACGGAAGACTTATATCAGTCAAAGTTCGAAATTTTTGAGTAAAATTTTTTTTGCGAATTCCTCAAATATCTCTGCGTTTTGATAGCCCCCAGAAGAGTTCTAACTTTTATCATAATGGATCGAATCGCTAAAGTGAAAGACAAAAGAGTTATATCAGTCAAAGTTGGAAATTCTTGAGTAAAATTGGTTTTTTTCCGAATTTCTGCAATATCCCTGTGTTCTGATAGCCCACAGAAGAGTTATAACTTTTATCATGATGTATCGAATTTTTGAAGTGAAAAAGGAAAGACTTATATCAGTCAAAGTTTGAAATTTTTGAGTAAAATTTTTTTTGCGAATTTCTCCAGTATCTCTCTGTTCTGATAGCCCCGAGAATAGTTCTAACTTTTATAATAATGAATCAAATCGTTAAAGTGAAAAACGAAAGGGTTATATCAGTCAAAGTTCGAAATTTTTGAGTAAAATTTTTTTTGCGAATTTCTCCAATATCTCTCTGTTCTGTTAGCCCCGAGAATAGTTCTAACTTTTATAATAATGAATCAAATCGTTAAAGAGAAAAACGAAAGAGTTATATCAGTCAAAGTACGTAATTTTTGAGTAAAATTTTTTTTGCGAATTCCTCAAATATCTCTGCGTTTTCATAGCCACCAGAAGAGTTCTAACTTTTATCATATTGGTTTGAATCGCTAAAGTGAAAGACGAAAGAGTTATATCAGTTAAAGTTGGAAATTTTTGAATAAAATTGGTTTTTTTCCGAATTTCTCCAATATCCCTGTGTTCTGATAGCCCACAGAAGAGTTATAACTATTATAATGATGTATCGAATCGTTGAAGTGAAAAAGGAAAGACTTATATCAGTCAAAGTTCGAAATTTTTGAGTAAAATTGGTTTTTTACCGAATTTCTCCAATTTCCCTGTGTTCTGATAGCCCACAGAAGAGTTATAACTTTTATCATGATGTATCGAATTTTTGAAGTGAAAAAGGAAAGACTTATATCAGTCAAAGTTCGAAATTTTTGAGTAAAATTTTTTTGCGAATTTCTCCAAAATCTCTCTGTTCTGTTAGCCCCGAGAATAGTTCTAACTTTTATAATAATGAATCAAATCGTTAAAGAGAAAAACGAAAGAGTTATATCAGTCAAAGTACGTAATTTTTGAGTAAAACTTTTTTGCGAATTCCTCAAATATCTCTGCGTTTTCATAGCCCGCAGAAGAGTTCTAACTTTTATCATAATGGTTTGAATCGCTAAAGTGAAAGACGAAAGAGTTATATCAGTCAAAGTTGGAAATTTTTGAATAAAATTGGTTTTTTTCCGAATTTCTCCAATATCCCTGTGTTCTGATAGCCCATAGAATAGTTATAACTTTTATCATGATGTATCGAATCTTTGAAGTGAAAAAGGGAAGACTTATATCAGTCAAAGTTCGAAATTTTTGAGTAAAATTTTTTTTGCGAATTCCTCAAATATCTCTGCGTTTTGATAGCCCCCAGAAGAGTTCTAACTTTTATCATAATTGTTCGAATCGCTAAAGTGAAAGACGAAAGAATTATATCTGTCAAAGTTCGAAATTTTTGAGTAAAATTGGTTTTTTACCGAATTTCTCCAATTTCCCTGTGTTCTGATAGCCCACAGAAGAGTTATAACTTTTATCATGATGTATCGAATTTATGAAGTAAAAAAGGAAAGACTTATATCAGTCAAAGTTCGAAATTTTTGAGTAAAATTTTTTTTGCGAATTCCTCAAATATCTCTGCGTTTTGATAGCCCCCAGAAGAGTTCTAACTTTTATCATAATGGATCGAATCGCTAAAGTGAAAGACGAAAGAGTTATATCAGTCAAAGATGGAAATTCTTGAGTAAAATTGGTTTTTTTCCGAATTTCTGCAATATCCCTGTGTTCGGATAGCCCACAGAAGAGTTATAACTTTTATCATGATGTATCGAATTTATGAAGTAAAAAAGGAAAGACTTATATCAGTCAAAGTTCGAAATTTTTGAGTAAAATTTTTTTTGCGAATTCCTCAAATATCTCTGCGTTTTGATAGCCCCCAGAAGAGTTCTAACTTTTATCATAATGGATCGAATCGCTAAAGTGAAAGACAAAAGAGTTATATCAGTCAAAGTTGGAAATTCTTGAGTAAAATTGGTTTTTTTCCGAATTTCTGCAATATCCCTGTGTTCTGATAGCCCACAGAAGAGTTATAACTTTTATCATGATGTATCGAATTTTTGAAGTGAAAAAGGAAAGACTTATATCAGTCAAAGTTCGAAATTTTTGAGTAAAATTTTTTTTGCGAATTTCTCCAATATCTCTCTGTTCTGTTAGCCCCGAGAATAGTTCTAACTTTTATAATAATGAATCAAATCGTTAAAGAGAAAAACGAAAGAGTTATATCAGTCAAAGTACGTAATTTTTGAGTAAAATTTTTTTTGCGAATTCCTCAAATATCTCTGCGTTTTCATAGCCACCAGAAGAGTTCTAACTTTTATCATATTGGTTTGAATCGCTAAAGTGAAAGACGAAAGAGTTATATCAGTTAAAGTTGGAAATTTTTGAATAAAATTGGTTTTTTACCGAATTTCTCCAATTTCCCTGTGTTCTGATAGCCCACAGAAGAGTTATAACTTTTATCATGATGTATCGAATTTTTGAAGTGAAAAAGGAAAGACTTATATCAGTCAAAGTTCGAAATTTTTGAGTAAAATTTTTTTTGCGAATTTCTCCAATATCTCTCTGTTCTGTTAGCCCCGAGAATAGTTCTAACTTTTATAATAATGAATCAAATCGTTAAAGAGAAAAACGAAAGAATTATATCAGTCAAAGTACGTAATTTTTGAGTAAAACTTTTTTGCGAATTCCTCAAATATCTCTGCGTTTTCATAGCCCGCAGAAGAGTTCTAACTTTTATCATAATGGTTTGAATCGCTAAAGTGAAAGACGAAAGAGTTATATCAGTCAAAGTTGGAAATTTTTGAATAAAATTGGTTTTTTTCCGAATTTCTCCAATATCCCTGTGTTCTGATAGCCCATAGAATAGTTATAACTTTTATCATGATGTATCGAATCTTTGAAGTGAAAAAGGGAAGACTTATATCAGTCAAAGTTCGAAATTTTTGAGTAAAATTTTTTTTGCGAATTCCTCAAATATCTCTGCGTTTTGATAGCCCCCAGAAGAGTTCTAACTTTTATCATAATTGTTCGAATCGCTAAAGTGAAAGACGAAAGAATTATATCTGTCAAAGTTCGAAATTTTTGAGTAAAATTGGTTTTTTACCGAATTTCTCCAATTTCCCTGTGTTCTGATAGCCCACAGAAGAGTTATAACTTTTATCATGATGTATCGAATTTATGAAGTAAAAAAGGAAAGACTTATATCAGTCAAAGTTCGAAATTTTTGAGTAAAATTTTTTTTGCGAATTCCTCAAATATCTCTGCGTTTTGATAGCCCCCAGAAGAGTTCTAACTTTTATCATAATGGATCGAATCGCTAAAGTGAAAGACGAAAGAGTTATATCAGTCAAAGATGGAAATTCTTGAGTAAAATTGGTTTTTTTCCGAATTTCTGCAATATCCCTGTGTTCGGATAGCCCACAGAAGAGTTATAACTTTTATCATGATGTATCGAATTTATGAAGTAAAAAAGGAAAGACTTATATCAGTCAAAGTTCGAAATTTTTGAGTAAAATTTTTTTTGCGAATTCCTCAAATATCTCTGCGTTTTGATAGCCCCCAGAAGAGTTCTAACTTTTATCATAATGGATCGAATCGCTAAAGTGAAAGACGAAAGAGTTATATCAGTCAAAGTTGGAAATTTTTGAGTAAAATTGGTTTTTTTCCGAATTTCTGCAATATCCCTGTGTTCTGATAGCCCACAGAAGAGTTATAACTTTTATCATGATGTATCGAATTTTTGAAGTGAAAAAGGAAAGACTTATATCAGTCAAAGTTCGAAATTTTTGAGTAAAATTTTTTTTGCGAATTTCTCCAATATCTCTCTGTTCTGTTAGCCCCGAGAATAGTTCTAACTTTTATAATAATGAATCAAATCGTTAAAGAGAAAAACGAAAGAGTTATATCAGTCAAAGTACGTAATTTTTGAGTAAAATTTTTTTTGCGAATTCCTCAAATATCTCTGCGTTTTCATAGCCCCCAGAAGAGTTCTAACTTTTATCATAATGGTTTGAATCGCTAAAGTGAAAGACGAAAGAGTTATATCAGTTAAAGTTGGAAATTTTTGAATAAAATTGGTTTTTTTCCGAATTTCTCCAATATCCCTGTGTTCTGATAGCCCACAGAAGAGTTATAACTATTATAATGATGTATCGAATCGTTGAAGTGAAAAAGGAAAGACTTATATCAGTCAAAGTTCGAAATTTTTGAGTAAAATTGGTTTTTTACCGAATTTCTCCAATATCCCTGTGTTCTGATAGCCCACAGAAGAGTTATAACTTTTATCATGATGTATCGAATTTTTGAAGTGAAAAAGGAAAGACTTATATCAGTCAAAGTTCGAAATTTTTGAGTAAAATTTTTTTTGCGAATTTCTCCAAAATCTCTCTGTTCTGTTAGCCCCGAGAATAGTTCTAACTTTTATAATAATGAATCAAATCGTTAAAGAGAAAAACGAAAGAGTATTATCAGTCAAAGTACGTAATTTTTGAGTAAAATTTTTTTGCGAATTCCTCAAATATCTCTGCGTTTTGATAGCCCCCAGAAGAGTTCTAACTTTTATCATAATTGATCGAATCGCTAAAGTGAAAGACGAAAGATTTATATCTGTCAAAGTTCGAAATTTTTGAGTAAAATTGGTTTTTTACCGAATTTCTCCAATTTCCCTGTGTTCTGATAGCCCACAGAAGAGTTATAACTTTTATCATGATGTATCGAATTTATGAAGTAAAAAAGGAAAGACTTATATCAGTCAAAGTTCGAAATTTTTGAGTAAAATTTTTTTTGCGAATTCCTCAAATATCTCTGCGTTTTGATAGCCCCCAGAAGAGTTCTAACTTTTATCATAATGGATCGAATCGCTAAAGTGAAAGACGAAAGAGTTATATCAGTCAAAGATGGAAATTCTTGAGTAAAATTGGTTTTTTTCCGAATTTCTGCAATATCCCTGTGTTCGGATAGCCCACAGAAGAGTTATAACTTTTATCATGATGTATCGAATTTATGAAGTAAAAAAGGAAAGACTTATATCAGTCAAAGTTCGAAATTTTTGAGTAAAATTTTTTTTGCGAATTCCTCAAATATCTCTGCGTTTTGATAGCCCCCAGAAGAGTTCTAACTTTTATCATAATGGATCGAATCGCTAAAGTGAAAGACAAAAGAGTTATATCAGTCAAAGTTGGAAATTCTTGAGTAAAATTGGTTTTTTTCCGAATTTCTGCAATATCCCTGTGTTCTGATAGCCCACAGAAGAGTTATAACTTTTATCATGATGTATCGAATTTTTGAAGTGAAAAAGGAAAGACTTATATCAGTCAAAGTTCGAAATTTTTGAGTAAAATTTTTTTTGCGAATTTCTCCAATATCTCTCTGTTCTGTTAGCCCCGAGAATAGTTCTAACTTTTATAATAATGAATCAAATCGTTAAAGAGAAAAACGAAAGAGTTATATCAGTCAAAGTACGTAATTTTTGAGTAAAATTTTTTTTGCGAATTCCTCAAATATCTCTGCGTTTTCATAGCCACCAGAAGAGTTCTAACTTTTATCATATTGGTTTGAATCGCTAAAGTGAAAGACGAAAGAGTTATATCAGTTAAAGTTGGAAATTTTTGAATAAAATTGGTTTTTTACCGAATTTCTCCAATTTCCCTGTGTTCTGATAGCCCACAGAAGAGTTATAACTTTTATCATGATGTATCGAATTTTTGAAGTGAAAAAGGAAAGACTTATATCAGTCAAAGTTCGAAATTTTTGAGTAAAATTTTTTTTGCGAATTTCTCCAATATCTCTCTGTTCTGTTAGCCCCGAGAATAGTTCTAACTTTTATAATAATGAATCAAATCGTTAAAGAGAAAAACGAAAGAATTATATCAGTCAAAGTACGTAATTTTTGAGTAAAACTTTTTTGCGAATTCCTCAAATATCTCTGCGTTTTCATAGCCCGCAGAAGAGTTCTAACTTTTATCATAATGGTTTGAATCGCTAAAGTGAAAGACGAAAGAGTTATATCAGTCAAAGTTGGAAATTTTTGAATAAAATTGGTTTTTTTCCGAATTTCTCCAATATCCCTGTGTTCTGATAGCCCATAGAATAGTTATAACTTTTATCATGATGTATCGAATCTTTGAAGTGAAAAAGGGAAGACTTATATCAGTCAAAGTTCGAAATTTTTGAGTAAAATTTTTTTTGCGAATTCCTCAAATATCTCTGCGTTTTGATAGCCCCCAGAAGAGTTCTAACTTTTATCATAATTGTTCGAATCGCTAAAGTGAAAGACGAAAGAATTATATCTGTCAAAGTTCGAAATTTTTGAGTAAAATTGGTTTTTTACCGAATTTCTCCAATTTCCCTGTGTTCTGATAGCCCACAGAAGAGTTATAACTTTTATCATGATGTATCGAATTTATGAAGTAAAAAAGGAAAGACTTATATCAGTCAAAGTTCGAAATTTTTGAGTAAAATTTTTTTTGCGAATTCCTCAAATATCTCTGCGTTTTGATAGCCCCCAGAAGAGTTCTAACTTTTATCATAATGGATCGAATCGCTAAAGTGAAAGACGAAAGAGTTATATCAGTCAAAGATGGAAATTCTTGAGTAAAATTGGTTTTTTTCCGAATTTCTGCAATATCCCTGTGTTCGGATAGCCCACAGAAGAGTTATAACTTTTATCATGATGTATCGAATTTATGAAGTAAAAAAGGAAAGACTTATATCAGTCAAAGTTCGAAATTTTTGAGTAAAATTTTTTTTGCGAATTCCTCAAATATCTCTGCGTTTTGATAGCCCCCAGAAGAGTTCTAACTTTTATCATAATGGATCGAATCGCTAAAGTGAAAGACAAAAGAGTTATATCAGTCAAAGTTGGAAATTCTTGAGTAAAATTGGTTTTTTTCCGAATTTCTGCAATATCCCTGTGTTCTGATAGCCCACAGAAGAGTTATAACTTTTATCATGATGTATCGAATTTTTGAAGTGAAAAAGGAAAGACTTATATCAGTCAAAGTTCGAAATTTTTGAGTAAAATTTTTTTTGCGAATTTCTCCAATATCTCTCTGTTCTGTTAGCCCCGAGAATAGTTCTAACTTTTATAATAATGAATCAAATCGTTAAAGAGAAAAACGAAAGAGTTATATCAGTCAAAGTACGTAATTTTTGAGTAAAATTTTTTTTGCGAATTCCTCAAATATCTCTGCGTTTTCATAGCCACCAGAAGAGTTCTAACTTTTATCATATTGGTTTGAATCGCTAAAGTGAAAGACGAAAGAGTTATATCAGTTAAAGTTGGAAATTTTTGAATAAAATTGGTTTTTTTCCGAATTTCTCCAATATCCCTGTGTTCTGATAGCCCACAGAAGAGTTATAACTATTATAATGATGTATCGAATCGTTGAAGTGAAAAAGGAAAGACTTATATCAGTCAAAGTTGGAAATTTTTGAGTAAAATTGGTTTTTTACCGAATTTCTCCAATTTCCCTGTGTTCTGATAGCCCACAGAAGAGTTATAACTTTTATCATGATGTATCGAATTTTTGAAGTGAAAAAGGAAAGACTTATATCAGTCAAAGTTCGAAATTTTTGAGTAAAATTTTTTTTGCGAATTTCTCCAAAATCTCTCTGTTCTGTTAGCCCCGAGAATAGTTCTAACTTTTATAATAATGAATCAAATCGTTAAAGAGAAAAACGAAAGAGTTATATCAGTCAAAGTACGTAATTTTTGAGTAAAACTTTTTTGCGAATTCCTCAAATATCTCTGCGTTTTCATAGCCCGCAGAAGAGTTCTAACTTTTATCATAATGGTTTGAATCGCTAAAGTGAAAGACGAAAGAGTTATATCAGTCAAAGTTGGAAATTTTTGAATAAAATTGGTTTTTTTCCGAATTTCTCCAATATCCCTGTGTTCTGATAGCCCATAGAATAGTTATAACTTTTATCATGATGTATCGAATCTTTGAAGTGAAAAAGGGAAGACTTATATCAGTCAAAGTTCGAAATTTTTGAGTAAAATTTTTTTTGCGAATTCCTCAAATATCTCTGCGTTTTGATAGCCCCCAGAAGAGTTCTAACTTTTATCATAATTGTTCGAATCGCTAAAGTGAAAGACGAAAGAATTATATCTGTCAAAGTTCGAAATTTTTGAGTAAAATTGGTTTTTTACCGAATTTCTCCAATTTCCCTGTGTTCTGATAGCCCACAGAAGAGTTATAACTTTTATCATGATGTATCGAATTTATGAAGTAAAAAAGGAAAGACTTATATCAGTCAAAGTTCGAAATTTTTGAGTAAAATTTTTTTTGCGAATTCCTCAAATATCTCTGCGTTTTGATAGCCCCCAGAAGAGTTCTAACTTTTATCATAATGGATCGAATCGCTAAAGTGAAAGACGAAAGAGTTATATCAGTCAAAGATGGAAATTCTTGAGTAAAATTGGTTTTTTTCCGAATTTCTGCAATATCCCTGTGTTCGGATAGCCCACAGAAGAGTTATAACTTTTATCATGATGTATCGAATTTATGAAGTAAAAAAGGAAAGACTTATATCAGTCAAAGTTCGAAATTTTTGAGTAAAATTTTTTTTGCGTATTCCTCAAATATCTCTGCGTTTTGATAGCCCCCAGAAGAGTTCTAACTTTTATCATAATGGATCGAATCGCTAAAGTGAAAGACAAAAGAGTTATATCAGTCAAAGTTGGAAATTCTTGAGTAAAATTGGTTTTTTTCCGAATTTCTGCAATATCCCTGTGTTCTGATAGCCCACAGAAGAGTTATAACTTTTATCATGATGTATCGAATTTTTGAAGTGAAAAAGGAAAGACTTATATCAGTCAAAGTTTGAAATTTTTGAGTAAAATTTTTTTTGCGAATTTCTCCAGTATCTCTCTGTTCTGATAGCCCCGAGAATAGTTCTAACTTTTATAATAATGAATCAAATCGTTAAAGTGAAAAACGAAAGGGTTATATCAGTCAAAGTTCGAAATTTTTGAGTAAAATTTTTTTTGCGAATTTCTCCAATATTTCTCTGTTCTGTTAGCCCCGAGAATAGTTCTAACTTTTATAATAATGAATCAAATCGTTAAAGAGAAAAACGAAAGAGTTATATCAGTCAAAGTACGTAATTTTTGAGTAAAATTTTTTTTGCGAATTCCTCAAATATCTCTGCGTTTTCATAGCCACCAGAAGAGTTCTAACTTTTATCATATTGGTTTGAATCGCTAAAGTGAAAGACGAAAGAGTTATATCAGTTAAAGTTGGAAATTTTTGAATAAAATTGGTTTTTTTCCGAATTTCTCCAATATCCCTGTGTTCTGATAGCCCACAGAAGAGTTATAACTATTATAATGATGTATCGAATCGTTGAAGTGAAAAAGGAAAGACTTATATCAGTCAAAGTTCGAAATTTTTGAGTAAAATTGGTTTTTTACCGAATTTCTCCAATTTCCCTGTGTTCTGATAGCCCACAGAAGAGTTATAACTTTTATCATGATGTATCGAATTTTTGAAGTGAAAAAGGAAAGACTTATATCAGTCAAAGTTCGAAATTTTTGAGTAAAATTTTTTTTGCGAATTTCTCCAAAATCTCTCTGTTCTGTTAGCCCCGAGAATAGTTCTAACTTTTATAATAATGAATCAAATCGTTAAAGAGAAAAACGAAAGAATTATATCAGTCAAAGTACGTAATTTTTGAGTAAAACTTTTTTGCGAATTCCTCAAATATCTCTGCGTTTTCATAGCCCGCAGAAGAGTTCTAACTTTTATCATAATGGTTTGAATCGCTAAAGTGAAAGACGAAAGAGTTATATCAGTCAAAGTTGGAAATTTTTGAATAAAATTGGTTTTTTTCCGAATTTCTCCAATATCCCTGTGTTCTGATAGCCCATAGAATAGTTATAACTTTTATCATGATGTATCGAATCTTTGAAGTGAAAAAGGGAAGACTTATATCAGTCAAAGTTCGAAATTTTTGAGTAAAATTTTTTTTGCGAATTCCTCAAATATCTCTGCGTTTTGATAGCCCCCAGAAGAGTTCTAACTTTTATCATAATTGTTCGAATCGCTAAAGTGAAAGACGAAAGAATTATATCTGTCAAAGTTCGAAATTTTTGAGTAAAATTGGTTTTTTACCGAATTTCTCCAATTTCCCTGTGTTCTGATAGCCCACAGAAGAGTTATAACTTTTATCATGATGTATCGAATTTATGAAGTAAAAAAGGAAAGACTTATATCAGTCAAAGTTCGAAATTTTTGAGTAAAATTTTTTTTGCGAATTCCTCAAATATCTCTGCGTTTTGATAGCCCCCAGAAGAGTTCTAACTTTTATCATAATGGATCGAATCGCTAAAGTGAAAGACGAAAGAGTTATATCAGTCAAAGATGGAAATTCTTGAGTAAAATTGGTTTTTTTCCGAATTTCTGCAATATCCCTGTGTTCGGATAGCCCACAGAAGAGTTATAACTTTTATCATGATGTATCGAATTTATGAAGTAAAAAAGGAAAGACTTATATCAGTCAAAGTTCGAAATTTTTGAGTAAAATTTTTTTTGCGAATTCCTCAAATATCTCTGCGTTTTGATAGCCCCCAGAAGAGTTCTAACTTTTATCATAATGGATCGAATCGCTAAAGTGAAAGACAAAAGAGTTATATCAGTCAAAGTTGGAAATTCTTGAGTAAAATTGGTTTTTTTCCGAATTTCTGCAATATCCCTGTGTTCTGATAGCCCACAGAAGAGTTATAACTTTTATCATGATGTATCGAATTTTTGAAGTGAAAAAGGAAAGACTTATATCAGTCAAAGTTTGAAATTTTTGAGTAAAATTTTTTTTGCGAATTTCTCCAGTATCTCTCTGTTCTGATAGCCCCGAGAATAGTTCTAACTTTTATAATAATGAATCAAATCGTTAAAGTGAAAAACGAAAGGGTTATATCAGTCAAAGTTCGAAATTTTTGAGTAAAATTTTTTTTGCGAATTTCTCCAATATTTCTCTGTTCTGTTAGCCCCGAGAATAGTTCTAACTTTTATAATAATGAATCAAATCGTTAAAGAGAAAAACGAAAGAGTTATATCAGTCAAAGTACGTAATTTTTGAGTAAAATTTTTTTTGCGAATTCCTCAAATATCTCTGCGTTTTCATAGCCACCAGAAGAGTTCTAACTTTTATCATATTGGTTTGAATCGCTAAAGTGAAAGACGAAAGAGTTATATCAGTTAAAGTTGGAAATTTTTGAATAAAATTGGTTTTTTTCCGAATTTCTCCAATATCCCTGTGTTCTGATAGCCCACAGAAGAGTTATAACTATTATAATGATGTATCGAATCGTTGAAGTGAAAAAGGAAAGACTTATATCAGTCAAAGTTGGAAATTTTTGAGTAAAATTGGTTTTTTACCGAATTTCTCCAATTTCCCTGTGTTCTGATAGCCCACAGAAGAGTTATAACTTTTATCATGATGTATCGAATTTTTGAAGTGAAAAAGGAAAGACTTATATCAGTCAAAGTTCGAAATTTTTGAGTAAAATTTTTTTTGCGAATTTCTCCAAAATCTCTCTGTTCTGTTAGCCCCGAGAATAGTTCTAACTTTTATAATAATGAATCAAATCGTTAAAGAGAAAAACGAAAGAATTATATCAGTCAAAGTACGTAATTTTTGAGTAAAATTTTTTTTGCGAATTCCTCAAATATCTCTGCGTTTTCATAGCCCCCAGAAGAGTTCTAACTTTTATCATAATGGTTTGAATCGCTAAAGTGAAAGACGAAAGAGTTATATCAGTCAAAGTTGGAAATTTTTGAGTAAAATTGGTTTTTTACCGAATTTCTCCAATTTCCCTGTGTTCTGATAGCCCACAGAAGAGTTATAACTTTTATCATGATGTATCGAATTTTTGAAGTGAAAAAGGAAAGACTTATATCAGTCAAAGTTCGAAATTTTTGAGTAAAATTTTTTTTGCGAATTCCTCAAATATCTCTGCGTTTTGATAGCCCCCAGAAGAGTTCTAACTTTTATCATAATGGATCGAATCGCTAAAGTGAAAGACGAAAAAGTTATATCAGTCAAAGTTGGTAATTTTTGAGTAAAATTGGTTTTTTTCCGAATTTCTGCAATATCCCTGTGTTCTGATAGCCCACAGAAGAGTTATAACTTTTATCATGATGTATCGAATTTTTGAAGTGAAAAAGGAAAGACTTATATCAGTCAAAGTTCGAAATTTTTGAGTAAAATTTTTTTTGCGAATTCCTCAAATATCTCTGCGTTTTGATAGCCCCCAGAAGAGTTCTAACTTTTATCATAATGGATCGAATCGCTAAAGTGAAAGACAAAAGAGTTATATCAGTCAAAGTTGGAAATTCTTGAGTAAAATTGGTTTTTTTCCGAATTTCTGCAATATCCCTGTGTTCTGATAGCCCACAGAAGAGTTATAACTTTTATCATGATGTATCGAATTTTTGAAGTGAAAAAGGAAAGACTTATATCAGTCAAAGTTCGAAATTTTTGAGTAAAATTTTTTTTGCGAATTTCTCCAATATCTCTCTGTTCTGTTAGCCCCGAGAATAGTTATAACTTTTATAATAATGAATCAAATCGTTAAAGAGAAAAACGAAAGAGTTATATCAGTCAAAGTACGTAATTTTTGAGTAAAATTTTTTTTGCGAATTCCTCAAATATCTCTGCGTTTTCATAGCCACCAGAAGAGTTCTAACTTTTATCATATTGGTTTGAATCGCTAAAGTGAAAGACGAAAGAGTTATATCAGTTAAAGTTGGAAATTTTTGAATAAAATTGGTTTTTTTCCTAATTTCTGCAATATCTCTGTGTTCTGATAGCCCACAGAAGAGTTATAACTTTTATAATGATGTATCGAATCTTTGAAGTGAAAATGGAAAGACTTATATCAGTCAAAGTTGGAAATTTTTGAGTAAAATTGGTTTTTTACCGAATTTCTCCAATTTCCCTGTGTTCTGATAGCCCACAGAAGAGTTATAACTTTTATGATGATGTATCGAATTTTTGAAGTGAAAAAGGAAAGACTTATATCAGTCAAAGTTCGAAATTTTTGAGTAAAATTTTTTTTGCGAATTTCTCCAATATCTCTCTGTTCTGTTAGCCCCGAGAATAGTTCTAACTTTTATAATAATGAATCAAATCGTTAAAGAGAAAAACGAAAGAGTTATATCAGTCAAAGTACGTAATTTTTGAGTAAAATTTTTTTTGCGAATTCCTCAAATATCTCTGCGTTTTCATAGCCCCCAGAAGAGTTCTAACTTTTATCATAATGGTTTGAATCGCTAAAGTGAAAGACGAAAGAGTTATATCAGTTAAAGTTGGAAATTTTTGAATAAAATCGGTTTTTTTCCGAATTTCTCCAATATCCCTGTGTTCTGATAGCCCATAGAATAGTTATAACTTTTATCATGATGTATCGAATCTTTGAAGTGAAAAAGGAAAGACTAATATCAGTCAAAGTTCGAAATTTTTGAGTAAAATTTTTTTTGCGAATTCATCAAATATCTCTGCGTTTTGATAGCCCCCAGAAGAGTTCTAAATTTTATCATAATTGTTCGAATCGCTAAAGTGAAAGACGAAAGAATTATATCTGTCAAAGTTCGAAATTTTTGAGTAAAATTGGTTTTTTACCGAATTTCTCCAATTTCCCTGTGTTCTGATAGCCCACAGAAGAGTTATAACTTTTATCATAATGTATCGAAACTTTGAAGTGAAAAAGGAAAGACTTATATCAGTCAAAGTTCGAAATTTTTGAGTAAAATTTTTTTTGCGAATTCCTCAAATATCTCTGCGTTTTGATAGCCCCCAGAAGAGTTCTAACTTTTATCATAATGGATCGAATCGCTAAAGTGAAAGACGAAAAAGTTATATCAGTCAAAGTTGGAAATTTTTGAGTAAAATTGGTTTTTTTCCGAATTTCTGCAATATCCCTGTGTTCTGATAGCCCACAGAAGAGTTATAACTTTTATCATGATGTATCGAATTTATGAAGTAAAAAAGGAACGACTTATATCAGTCAAAGTTCGAAATTTTTGAGTAAAATTTTTTTTGCGTATTCCTCAAATATCTCTGCGTTTTGATAGCCCCCAGAAGAGTTCTAACTTTTATCATAATGGATCGAATCGCTAAAGTGAAAGACAAAAGAGTTATATCAGTCAAAGTTGGAAATTCTTGAGTAAAATTGGTTTTTTTCCGAATTTCTGCAATATCCCTGTGTTCTGATAGCCCACAGAAGAGTTATAACTTTTATCATGATGTATCGAATTTTTGAAGTGAAAAAGGAAAGACTTATATCAGTCAAAGTTTGAAATTTTTGAGTAAAATTTTTTTTGCGAATTTCTCCAGTATCTCTCTGTTCTGATAGCCCCGAGAATAGTTCTAACCTTTATAATAATGAATCAAATCGTTAAAGTGAAAAACGAAAGGGTTATATCAGTCAAAGTTCGAAATTTTTGAGTAAAATTTTTTTTGCGAATTTCTCCAATATCTCTCTGTTCTGTTAGCCCCGAGAATAGTTCTAACTTTTATAATAATGAATCAAATCGTTAAAGAGAAAAACGAAAGAGTTATATCAGTCAAAGTACGTAATTTTTGAGTAAAATTTTTTTTGCGAATTCCTCAAATATCTCTGCGTTTTCATAGCCACCAGAAGAGTTCTAACTTTTATCATATTGGTTTGAATCGCTAAAGTGAAAGACGAAAGAGTTATATCAGTTAAAGTTGGAAATTTTTGAATAAAATTGGTTTTTTTCCGAATTTCTCCAATATCCCTGTGTTCTGATAGCCCACAGAAGAGTTATAACTATTATAATGATGTATCGAATCTTTGAAGTGAAAAAGGAAAGACTTATATCAGTCAAAGTTCGAAATTTTTGAGTAAAATTGGTTTTTTACCGAATTTCTCCAATTTCCCTGTGTTCTGATAGCCCACAGAAGAGTTATAACTTTTATCATGATGTATCGAATTTTTGAAGTGAAAAAGGAAAGACTTATATCAGTCAAAGTTCGAAATTTTTGAGTAAAATTTTTTTTGCGAATTTCTCCAATATCTCTCTGTTCTGTTAGCCCCGAGAATAGTTCTAACTTTTATAATAATGAATCAAATCGTTAAAGAGAAAAACGAAAGAGTTATATCAGTCAAAGTTCGAAATTTTTGAGTATAATTTTTTTGCGAATTTCTCCGATATTTCTGTGTTGTGATAGCCCCTAGAAGAGTTCTAACTTGTATCATGATGGATCGAATCGCTAAAGTGAAAAACGAAAGACTTATATCAGACCAAAATTTTTGAGAAAAATTTTTTTTGCGAATTTCTCCAATATTTCTGTGTTCTCATAGCCCCCAGAAGAGTTCTAACTTTTATCATGATGGATCGAATCGCTAAAGTGAAAAACGAAAGACTTATATCAGACCAAAATTTTTGAGCAAAATTTTTTTTGCCATATTCTACAATATTTCTGTGTTATGATAGCCTCCGGAGGAGTTCTAACTTTTATCATGATGGATCGAACCGAAGAGGGTGAAAAACGAAAGACTTGTATCAGTCAAAGTTAGAAATTTTGAGTACAATTTTTTTTGCGACTTTCTGCAGTATTTCTGTGTTTTGATAGCCCTCAGAAGAGTTCTAACTTTTATCATGATGGATTGAATCGCTAAAGTGAAAAACGAAAGACTTATATCAGTCAAAGTTCGAAATTTTTGAGTATAATTTTTTTGCGAATTTCTCCAATATTTCTGTGTTCTGATAGCCCCCAGAAGAGTTCTAACTTTTATCATGATGGATCGAATCGCTAAAGTGAAAAACGAAAGACTTATAACAGTCAAATTTCGAAATTTTTGAGCAATATTTTTTTTGCCATATTCTACAATATTTCTGTGTTCTGATAGCCTCCGGAGGAGTTCTAACTTTTATCATGATGGATCGAACCGCTAAAGTGAAAAACGAAAGACTTGTATCAGTCAAAGTTAGAAATTTTGAGTACAATTTTTTTTGCGACTTTCTGCAGTATCTCTGTGTTTTGATAGCCCTCAGAAGAGTTCTAACTTTTATCATGATGGATCGAACCGCTAAAGTGAAAAACGAAAGACTTATATCAGTCAAAGTTCGAAATTTTTGAGTATAATTTTTTTGCGAATTTCTCCAGTATTTCTGTGTTCTGATAGCCCCCAGAAGAGTTCTAACTTTTATCATGATGGATCGAATCGCTAAAGTGAAAAACGAAAGACTTATATCAGACCAAAATTTTTGAGCAAAATTTTTTTTGCCATATTCTACAATATTTCTGTGTTCTGATAGCCTCCGGAGGAGTTCTAACTTTTATCATGATGGATCGAACCGCTAAAGTGAAAAACGAAAGACTTGTATCAGTCAAAGTTAGAAATTTTGAGTACAATTTTTTTTGCGACTTTCTGCAGTATCTCTGTGTTTTGATAGCCCTCAGAAGAGTTCTAACTTTTATCATGATGGATCGAACCGCTAAAGTGAAAAACGAAAGACTTATATCAGTCAAAGTTCGAAATTTTAGAGTATAATTTTTTTGCGAATTTCTCCAATATTTTTGTGTTCTGATAGCCCCCAGAAGAGTTCTAACTTTTATCATGATGGATCGAATCGCTAAAGTGAAAATCGAAAGTCTTGTATCAGTCAAAGTTCGAAATTTTTTAGCAAAATTTGTTTTGCCACATTATACAATATTTCTGTGTTGTGATAGCCCCCAGGAGAGTTCTAACTTTTATCATGATGGATTGAATCGCTAAAGTGAAAAACGAA
Organism: Solenopsis invicta; assembly: GCF_016802725.1. NCBI lineage: Eukaryota > Metazoa > Arthropoda > Insecta > Hymenoptera > Formicidae > Solenopsis > Solenopsis invicta. The sequence continues at coordinate 20,896,622 of NC_052666.1, read as the reverse complement.
AGACTTACATCAGTCAAAGTTCGAAATTTTTGAGTATAATTTTTTTGCGAATTTCTCCGATATTTCTTTGTTGTGATAGCCCCCAGAAGAGTTCTAACTTGTATCATGATGGATCGAATCGCTAAAGTGAAAAACGAAAGACTTATATCAGTCAAATTTCGAAATTTTTGAGCAATATTTTTTTTGCCATATTCTACAATATTTCTGTGTTCTGATAGCCTCCGGAGGAGTTCTAACTTTTATCATGATGGATCGAACCGCTAAAGTGAAAAACGAAAGACTTGTATCAGTCAAAGTTAGAAATTTTGAGTACAATTTTTTTTCGATTTTCTCCAATATTTCTGTGTTGTGATAGCCCCCAGAAGAGTTCTAACTTGTATCATGGTGGATCGAATCGTTAGAGTGAAAAACGAAAGACTTATATCAGTCAAAGTTCGAAATTTTTGCGTATAATTTTTTTGCGAATTTCTCCGATATTTCTGTGTTCTGATAGCCCCCAGAAGAGTTCTAACTTTTATCATGATGGATCGAATCGCTAAAGTGAAAAACGAAAGACTTATATCAGTCAAAGTTCGAAATTTTTGAGTATAATTTTTTTGCGAATTTCTCCGATATTTCTGTGTTGTGATAGCCCCTAGAAGAGTTCTAACTTGTATCATGATGGATCGAATCGCTAAAGTGAAAAACGAAAGACTTATATCAGACCAAAATTTTTGAGCAAAATTTTTTTTGCCATATTCTACAATATTTCTGTGTTCTGATAGCCTCCGGAGGAGTTCTAACTTTTATCATGATGGATCGAACCGCTAAAGTGAAAAACGAAAGACTTGTATCAGTCAAAGTTAGAAATTTTGAGTACAATTTTTTTTGCGACTTTCTGCAGTATCTCTGTGTTTTGATAGCCCTCAGAAGAGTTCTAACTTTTATCATGATGGATCGAACCGCTAAAGTGAAGAACGAAAGACTTATATCAGTCAAAGTTCGAAATTTTTGAGTATAATTTTTTTGCGAATTTCTCCAATATTTCTGTGTTCTGATAGCCTCCGGAGGAGTTCTAACTTTTATCATGATGGATCGAACCGCTAAAGTGAAAAACGAAAGACTTGTATCAGTCAAAGTTAGAAATTTTGAGTACAATTTTTTTTCGATTTTCTCCAATATTTCTGTGTTGTGATAGCCCCCAGAAGAGTTCTAACTTGTATCATGGTGGATCGAATCGTTAGAGTGAAAAACGAAAGACTTATATCAGTCAAAGTTCGAAATTTTTGCGTATAATTTTTTTGCGAATTTCTCCGATATTTCTGTGTTCTGATAGCCCCCAGAATAGTTCTAACTTTTATCATGATGGATCGAATCGCTAAAGTGAAAAACGAAAGACTTATATCAGTCAAAGTTCGAAATATTTGAGCAAAATTTTTTTTGCGATATTCTACAATATCTCTGTGTTCTGATAGCCTCCGGAGGAGTTCTAACTTTTATAATGATGGATCGAATCGCTAAAGTAAAAAACGAAAGACTTGTATCAGTCAAAGTTCGAAATTTTTGAGTATAATTTTTCTGCAAATTTCTCCGATATTTCTGTGTTGTGATAGCCCCCAGAAGAGTTCTAACTTGTATCCTGATGGATCGAATCGCTAAAGTGATAAACGAAAGAGTTATATCAGTCAAAGTTCGAAATTTTGAGTACAATTTCCTTTCGATTTTGTCCAATATTTCTGTGTTGTGATAGCCCCCAGAAGAGTTCTAACTTTTATCATGATGGATCGAATCGCTAAAGTGAAAATCGAAAGACTTGTATCAATCAAAGTTCGAAATAATTGAGCAAAATTTTTTTTGCCATATTATACAATATTTCTGTGTTGTGATATCCCCCAGGAGAGTTCTAACTTTTATCATGATGGATTGAATCGCTAAAGTGAAAAACGAAAGGGTTATATCAGTCAAAGTTCGAAATTTTTGAGTAAAATTTTTTTTGCGAATTTCTCCAATATTTCTCTGTTCTGTTAGCCCCGAGAATAGTTCTAACTTTTATAATAATGAATCAAATCGTTAAAGAGAAAAACGAAAGAGTTATATCAGTCAAAGTACGTAATTTTTGAGTAAAACTTTTTTGCGAATTCCTCAAATATCTCTGCGTTTTCATAGCCCGCAGAAGAGTTCTAACTTTTATCATAATGGTTTGAATCGCTAAAGTGAAAGACGAAAGAATTATATCTGTCAAAGTTCGAAATTTTTGAGTAAAATTGGTTTTTTACCGAATTTCTCCAATTTCCCTGTGTTCTGATAGCCCACAGAAGAGTTATAACTTTTATCATGATGTATCGAATTTATGAAGTAAAAAAGGAAAGACTTATATCAGTCAAAGTTCGAAATTTTTGAGTAAAATTTTTTTTGCGAATTCCTCAAATATCTCTGCGTTTTGATAGCCCCCAGAAGAGTTCTAACTTTTATCATAATGGATCGAATCGCTAAAGTGAAAGACGAAAGAGTTATATCAGTCAAAGATGGAAATTCTTGAGTAAAATTGGTTTTTTTCCGAATTTCTGCAATATCCCTGTGTTCGGTTAGCCCACAGTAGAGTTATAACTTTTATCATGATGTATCGAATTTATGAAGTAAAAAAGGAAAGACTTATATCAGTCAAAGTTCGAAATTTTTGAGTAAAATTTTTTTTGCGAATTCCTCAAATATCTCTGCGTTTTGATAGCCCCCAGAAGAGTTCTAACTTTTATCATAATGGATCGAATCGCTAAAGTGAAAGACAAAAGAGTTATATCAGTCAAAGTTGGAAATTCTTGAGTAAAATTGGTTTTTTTCCGAATTTCTGCAATATCCCTGTGTTCTGATAGCCCACAGAAGAGTTATAACTTTTATCATGATGTATCGAATTTTTGAAGTGAAAAAGGAAAGACTTATATCAGTCAAAGTTTGAAATTTTTGAGTAAAATTTTTTTTGCGAATTTCTCCAGTATCTCTCTGTTCTGATAGCCCCGAGAATAGTTCTAACTTTTATAATAATGAATCAAATCGTTAAAGTGAAAAACGAAAGGGTTATATCAGTCAAAGTTCGAAATTTTTGAGTAAAATTTTTTTTGCGAATTTCTCCAATATCTCTCTGTTCTGTTAGCCCCGAGAATAGTTCTAACTTTTATAATAATGAATCAAATCGTTAAAGAGAAAAACGAAAGAGTTATATCAGTCAAAGTACGTAATTTTTGAGTAAAATTTTTTTTGCGAATTCCTCAAATATCTCTGCGTTTTCATAGCCACCAGAAGAGTTCTAACTTTTATCATATTGGTTTGAATCGCTAAAGTGAAAGACGAAAGAGTTATATCAGTTAAAGTTGGAAATTTTTGAATAAAATTGGTTTTTTTCCGAATTTCTCCAATATCCCTGTGTTCTGATAGCCCACAGAAGAGTTATAACTATTATAATGATGTATCGAATCTTTGAAGTGAAAAAGGAAAGACTTATATCAGTCAAAGTTCGAAATTTTTGAGTAAAATTGGTTTTTTACCGAATTTCTCCAATTTCCCTGTGTTCTGATAGCCCACAGAAGAGTTATAACTTTTATGATGATGTATCGAATTTTTGAAGTGAAAAAGGAAAGACTTATATCAGTCAAAGTTCGAAATTTTTGAGTAAAATTTTTTTTGCGAATTTCTCCAATATCTCTCTGTTCTGTTAGCCCCGAAAATAGTTATAACTTTTATAATAATGAATCAAATCGTTAAAGAGAAAAACGAAAGAGTTATATCAGTCAAAGTACGTAATTTTTGAGTAAAACTTTTTTGCGAATTCCTCAAATATCTCTGCGTTTTCATAGCCCGCAGAAGAGTTCTAACTTTATCATAATGGTTTGAATCGCTAAAGTGAAAGACGAAAGAGTTATATCAGTTAAAGTTGGAAATTTTTGAATAAAATCGGTTTTTTTCCGAATTTCTCCAATATCCCTGTGTTCTGATAGCCCATAGAATAGTTATAACTTTTATCATGATGTATCGAATCTTTGAAGTGAAAAAGGAAAGACTAATATCAGTCAAAGTTCGAAATTTTTGAGTAAAATTTTTTTTGCGAATTCATCAAATATCTCTGCGTTTTGATAGCCCCCAGAAGAGTTCTAACTTTTATCATAATTGTTCGAATCGCTAAAGTGAAAGACGAAAGAATTATATCTGTCAAAGTTCGAAATTTTTGAGTAAAATTGGTTTTTTACCGAATTTCTCCAATTTCCCTGTGTTCTGATAGCCCACAGAAGAGTTATAACTTTTATCATAATGTATCGAAACTTTGAAGTGAAAAAGGAAAGACTTATATCAGTCAAAGTTCGAAATTTTTGAGTAAAATTTTTTTTGCGAATTTCTCCAATATCTCTCTGTTCTGATAGCCCTGAGAATAGTTCTAACTTTTATCATAATGAATCTAATCGTTAAAGTGAAAAACGAAAGGGTTATATCAGTCAAAGTACGAAATTTTTTAGTAAAATTTTTTTTGCGAATTCCTCAAATATCTCTGCGTTTTGATAGCCCCCAGAAGAGTTCTAACTTTTATCATAATAGATCGAATCGCTAAAGTGAAAGACGAAAGAGTTATATCAGTCAAAGTTCGAAATTTTTGAGTAAAATTGGTTTTTTACCGAATTTCTCCAATATCCCTGTGTTCTGATAGCCCACAGAAGAGTTATAACTTTTATCATGATGTATCGAATTTTTGAAGTGAAAAAGGAAAGACTTATATCAGTCAAAGTTTGAAATTTTTGAGTAAAATTTTTTTTGCGAATTTCTCCAGTATCTCTCTGTTCTGATAGCCCCGAGAATAGTTCTAACCTTTATAATAATGAATCAAATCGTTAAAGTGAAAAACGAAAGGGTTATATCAGTCAAAGTTCGAAATTTTTGAGTAAAATTTTTTTTGCGAATTTCTCCAATATCTCTCTGTTCTGTTAGCCCCGAGAATAGTTATAACTTTTATAATAATGAATCAAATCGTTAAAGAGAAAAACGAAAGAGTTATATCAGTCAAAGTACGTAATTTTTGAGTAAAATTTTTTTTGCGAATTCCTCAAATATCTCTGCGTTTTCATAGCCACCAGAAGAGTTCTAACTTTTATCATATTGGTTTGAATCGCTAAAGTGAAAGACGAAAGAGTTATATCAGTTAAAGTTGGAAATTTTTGAATAAAATTGGTTTTTTTCCGAATTTCTCCAATATCCCTGTGTTCTGATAGCCCACAGAAGAGTTATAACTATTATAATGATGTATCGAATCTTTGAAGTGAAAAAGGAAAGACTTATATCAGTCAAAGTTCGAAATTTTTGAGTATAATTTTTTTGCGAATTTCTCCAATATTTCTGTGTTGTGATAGCCCCTAGAAGAGTTTTAACTTGTATCATGATGGATCGAATCGCTAAAGTGAAAACGAAAGACTTATATCAGACCAAAATTTTTGAGAAAAATTTTTTTTGCTAATTTCTCCAATATTTCTGTGTTCTGTTAGCCCCCAGAAGAGTTCTAACTTTTATCATGATGGATCGAATCGCTAAAGTGAAAAACGAAAGACTTATATCAGACCAAAATTTTTGAGCAAAATTTTTTTTGCCATATTCTACAATATTTCTGTGTTCTGATAGCCTCCGGAGGAGTTCTAACTTTTATCATGATGGATCGAACCGCTAAAGTGAAAAACGAAAGACTTGTATCAGACAAAGTTAGAAATTTTGAGTACAATTTTTTTTGCGACTTTCTGCAGTATCTCTGTGTTTTGATAGCCCTCAGAAGAGTTCTAACTTTTATCATGATGGATCGAACCGCTAAAGTGAAAAACGAAAGACTTATATCAGTCAAAGTTCGAAATTTTTGAGTATAATTTTTTTGCGAATTTCTCCAATATTTCTGTGTTCTGATAGCCCCCAGAAGAGTTCTAACTTTTATCATGATGGATCGAATCGCTAAAGTGAAAATCGAAAGTCTTGTATCAGTCAAAGTTCGAAATTTTTTAGCAAAATTTTTTTTGCCACATTATACAATATTTCTGTGTTGTGATAGCCCCCAGGAGAGTTCTAACTTTTATCATGATGGATTGAATCGCTAAAGTGAAAAACGAAAGACTTACATCAGTCAAAGTTCGAAATTTTTGAGTATAATTTTTTTGCGAATTTCTCCGATATTTCTTTGTTGTGATAGCCCCCAGAAGAGTTCTAACTTGTATCATGATGGATCGAATCGCTAAAGTGAAAAACGAAAGACTTATATCAGTCAAATTTCGAAATTTTTGAGCAATATTTTTTTTGCCATATTCTACAATATTTCTGTGTTCTGATAGCCTCCGGAGGAGTTCTAACTTTTATCATGATGGATCGAACCGCTAAAGTGAAAAACGAAAGACTTGTATCAGTCAAAGTTAAAAATTTTGAATACAATTTTTTTTCGATTTTCTCCAATATTTCTGTGTTGTGATAGCCCCCAGAAGAGTTCTAACTTGTATCATGGTGGATCGAATCGTTAGAGTGAAAAACGAAAGACTTATATCAGTCAAAGTTCGAAATTTTTGAGTATAATTTTTTTGCGAATTTCTCCGATATTTCTGTGTTGTGATAGCCCCCAGAAGAGTTCTAACTTGTATCATGATGGATCGAATCGCTAAAGTGAAAAACGAAAGACTTATATCAGTCAAATTTCGAAATTTTTGAGCAATATTTTTTTTGCCATATTCTACAATATTTCTGTGTTCTGATAGCCTCCGGAGGAGTTCTAACTTTTATCATGATGGATCGAACCGCTAAAGTGAAAAACGAAAGACTTGTATCAGTCAAAGTTAGAAATTTTGAGTACAATTTTTTTTGCGACTTTCTGCAGTATCTCTGTGTTTTGATAGCCCTCAGAAGAGTTCTAACTTTTATCATGATGGATCGAACCGCTAAAGTGAAAAACGAAAGACTTATATCAGTCAAAGTTCGAAATTTTTGAGTATAATTTTTTTGCGAATTTCTCCAATATTTCTGTGTTCTGATAGCCCCCAGAAGAGTTCTAACTTTTATCATGATGGATCGAATCGCTAAAGTGAAAAACGAAAGACTTATATCAGTCAAAGTTCGAAATATTTGAGCAAAATTTTTTTTGCCATATTCTACAATATCTCTGTGTTCTGATAGCCTCCGGAGGAGTTCTAACTTTTATCATGATGGATCGAATCGCTAAAGTAAAAAACGAAAGACTTGTATCAGTCAAAGTTCGAAATTTTTGAGTATAATTTTTCTGCAAATTTCTCCTATATTTCTGTGTTGTGATAGCCCCCAGAAGAGTTCTAACTTGTATCCTGATGGATCGAATCGCTAAAGTGATAAACGAAAGAGTTATATCAGTCAAAGTTCGAAATTTTGAGTACAATTTCCTTTCGATTTTGTCCAATATTTCTGTGTTGTGATAGCCCCCAGAAGAGTTCTAACTTTTATCATGATGGATCGAATCGCTAAAGTGAAAATCGAAAGACTTGTATCAATCAAAGTTCGAAATAATTGAGCAAAATTTTTTTTGCCATATTATACAATATTTCTGTGTTGTGATATCCCCCAGGAGAGTTCTAACTTTTATCATGATGGATTGAATCGCTAAAGTGAAAAACGAAAGACTTACATCAGTCAAAGTTCGAAATTTTTGAGCATAATTTTTTTGCGAATTTCTCCGATATTTCTTTGTTGTGATAGCCCCCAGAAGAGTTCTAACTTGTATCATGATGGATCGAATCGCTAAAGTGAAAAACGAAAGACTTATATCAGACCAAAATTTTTGAGAAAAATTTTTTTTGCGAATTTCTCCAATATTTCTGTGTTCTGATAGCCCCCAGAAGAGTTCTAACTTTTATCATGATGGATCGAATCGCTAAAGTGAAAAACGAAAGACTTATATCAGACCAAAATTTTTGAGCAAAATTTTTTTTGCCATATTCTACAATATTTCTGTGTTCTGATAGCCTCCGGAGGAGTTCTAACTTTTATCATGATGGATCGAACCGCTAAAGTGAAAAACGAAAGACTTGTATCAGTCAAAGTTAGAAATTTTGAGTACAATTTTTTTTCGATTTTCTCCAATATTTCTGTGTTGTGATAGCCCCCAGAAGAGTTCTAACTTGTATCATGGTGGATCGAATCGTTAGAGTGAAAAACGAAAGACTTATATCAGTCAAAGTTCGAAATTTTTGCGTATAATTTTTTTGCGAATTTCTCCGATATTTCTGTGTTCTGATAGCCCCCAGAAGAGTTCTAACTTTTATCATGATGGATCGAATCGCTAAAGTGAAAAACGAAAGACTTATATCAGTCAAAGTTCGAAATATTTGAGCAAAATTTTTTTTGCCATATTCTACAATATCTCTGTGTTCTGATAGCCTCCGGAGGAGTTCTAACTTTTATCATGATGGATCGAATCGCTAAAGTAAAAAACGAAAGACTTGTATCAGTCAAAGTTCGAAATTTTTGAGTATAATTTTTCTGCAAATTTCTCCGATATTTCTGTGTTGTGATAGCCCCCAGAAGAGTTCTAACTTGTATCCTGATGGATCGAATCGCTAAAGTGATAAACGAAAGAGTTATATCAGTCAAAGTTCGAAATTTTGAGTACAATTTCCTTTCGATTTTGTCCAATATTTCTGTGTTGTGATAGCCCTCAGAAGAGTTCTAACTTGTATCATGATGGATCGAATCGCTAAAGTGAAAAACGAAAGACTTGTATCAGTCAAAGTTCGAAATAATTGAGCAAAATTTTTTTTGCCATATTATACAATATTTCTGTGTTGTGATAGCCCCCAGGAGAGTTCTAACTTTTATCATGATGGATTGAATCACTAAAGTGAAAAACGAAAGACTTATATCAGTCAAAGTTCGAAATTTTTGAGTATAATTTTTTTGCGAATTTCTCCGATATTTCTGTGTTGTGATAGCCCCTAGAAGAGTTCTAACTTGTATCATGATGGATCGAATCGCTAAAGTGAAAAACGAAAGACTTATATCAGACCAAAATTTTTGAGAAAAATTTTTTTTGCGAATTTCTCCAATATTTCTGTGTTCTGATAGCCCCCAGAAGAGTTCTAACTTTTATCATGATGGATCGAATCGCTAAAGTGAAAAACGAAAGACTTATATCAGACCAAAATTTTTGAGCAAAATTTTTTTTGCCATATTCTACAATATTTCTGTGTTCTGATAGCCTCCGGAGGAGTTCTAACTTTTATCATGATGGATCGAACCGCTAAAGTGAAAAACGAAAGACTTGTATCAGTCAAAGTTAGAAATTTTGAGTACAATTTTTTTTGCGACTTTCTGCAGTATCTCTGTGTTTTGATAGCCCTCAGAAGAGTTCTAACTTTTATCATGATGGATCGAATCGCTAAAGTGAAAATCGAAAGTCTTGTATCAGTCAAAGTTCGAAATTTTTTAGCAAAATTTGTTTTGCCACATTATACAATATTTCTGTGTTGTGATAGCCCCCAGGAGAGTTCTAACTTTTATCATGATGGATTGAATCGCTAAAGTGAAAAACGAAAGACTTACATCAGTCAAAGTTCGAAATTTTTGAGTATAATTTTTTTGCGAATTTCTCCGATATTTCTTTGTTGTGATAGCCCCCAGAAGAGTTCTAACTTGTATCATGATGGATCGAATCGCTAAAGTGAAAAACGAAAGACTTATATCAGTCAAATTTCGAAATTTTTGAGCAATATTTTTTTTGCCATATTCTACAATATTTCTGTGTTCTGATAGCCTCCGGAGGAGTTCTAACTTTTATCATGATGGATCGAACCGCTAAAGTGAAAAACGAAAGACTTGTATCAGTCAAAGTTAGAAATTTTGAGTACAATTTTTTTTCGATTTTCTCCAATATTTCTGTGTTGTGATAGGCCCCAGAAGAGTTCTAACTTGTATCATGGTGGATCGAATCGTTAGAGTGAAAAACGAAAGACTTATATCAGTCAAAGTTCGAAATTTTTGCGTATAATTTTTTTGCGAATTTCTCCGATATTTCTGTGTTCTGATAGCCCCCAGAAGAGTTCTAACTTTTATCATGATGGATCGAATCGCTAAAGTGAAAAACGAAAGACTTATATCAGTCAAAGTTCGAAATATTTGAGCAAAATTTTTTTTGCCATATTCTACAATATCTCTGTGTTCTGATAGCCTCCGGAGGAGTTCTAACTTTTATCATGATGGATCGAATCGCTAAAGTAAAAAACGAAAGACTTGTATCAGTCAAAGTTCGAAATTTTTGAGTATAATTTTTCTGCAAATTTCTCCGATATTTCTGTGTTGTGATAGCCCCCAGAAGAGTTCTAACTTGTATCCTGATGGATCGAATCGCTAAAGTGATAAACGAAAGAGTTATATCAGTCAAAGTTCGAAATTTTGAGTACAATTTCCTTTCGATTTTGTCCAATATTTCTGTGTTGTGATAGCCCCCAGAAGAGTTCTAACTTTTATCATGATGGATCGAATCGCTAAAGTGAAAATCGAAAGACTTGTATCAGTCAAAGTTCGAAATAATTGAGCAAAATTTTTTTTGCCATATTATACAATATTTCTGTGTTGTGATAGCCCCCAGGAGAGTTCTAACTTTTATCATGATGGATTGAATCGCTAAAGTGAAAAACGAAAGACTTATATCAGTCAAAGTTCGAAATTTTTGAGTATAATTTTTTTGCGAATTTCTCCGATATTTCTGTGTTGTGATAGCCCCTAGAAGAGTTCTAACTTGTATCATGATGGATCGAATCGCTAAAGTGAAAAACGAAAGACTTATATCAGACCAAAATTTTTGAGAAAAATTTTTTTTGCGAATTTCTCCAATATTTCTGTGTTCTGATAGCCCCCAGAAGAGTTCTAACTTTTATCATGATGGATCGAATCGCTAAAGTGAAAAACGAAAGACTTACATCAGTCAAAGTTCGAAATTTTTGAGTATAATTTTTTTGCGAATTTCTCCGATATTTCTGTGTTCTGATAGCCCCCAGAAGAGTTCTAACTTTTATCATGATGGATCGAATCGCTAAAGTGAAAATCGAAAGTCTTGTATCAGTCAAAGTTCGAAACTTTTTAGCAAAATTTTTTTTGCCACATTATACAATATTTCTGTGTTGTGATAGCCCCCAGGAGAGTTCTAACTTTTATCATGATGGATTGAATCGCTAAAGTGAAAAACGAAAGACTTACATCAGTCAAAGTTCGAAATTTTTTAGTATAATTTTTTTGCGAATTTCTCCGATATTTCTTTGTTGTGATAGCCCCCAGAAGAGTTCTAACTTTTATCATGATGGATCGAATCGCTAAAGTGAAAAACGAAAGACTTATATCAGTCAAAGTTCGAAATTTTTGCGTATAATTTTTTTGCGAATTTCTCCGATATTTCTGTGTTCTGATAGCCCCCAGAAGAGTTCTAACTTTTATCATGATGGATCGAACCGCTAAAGTGAAAATCGAAAGTCTTGTATCAGTCAAAGTTCGAAATTTTTTAGCAAAATTTTTTTTGCCACATTATACAATATTTCTGTGTTGTGATAGCCCCCAGGAGAGTTCTAACTTTTATCATGATGGATTGAATCGCTAAAGTGAAAAACGAAAGACTTACATCAGTCAAAGTTCGAAATTTTTTAGTATAATTTTTTTGCGAATTTCTCCGATATTTCTTTGTTGTGATAGCCCCCAGAAGAGTTCTAACTTGTATCATGATGGATCGAATCGCTAAAGTGAAAAACGAAAGACTTATATCAGACCAAAATTTTTGAGAAAAATTTTTTTTGCGAATTTCTCCAATATTTCTGTGTTCTGATAGCCCCCAGAAGAGTTCTAACTTTTATCATGATGGATCGAATCGCTAAAGTGAAAAACGAAAGACTTATATCAGACCAAAATTTTTGAGCAAAATTTTTTTTGCCATATTCTACAATATTTCTGTGTTCTGATAGCCTCCGGAGGAGTTCTAACTTTTATCATGATGGATCGAACCGCTAAAGTGAAAAACGAAAGACTTGTATCAGTCAAAGTTCGAAATTTTGAGTACAATTTTTTTTGCGACTTTTTGCAGTATCTCTGTGTTTTGATAGCCCTCAGAAGAGTTCTAACTTTTATCATGATGGATCGAACCGCTAAAGTGAAAAACGAAAGACTTATATCAGTCAAAGTTCGAAATTTTTGAGTATAATTTTTTTGCGAATTTCTCCGATATTTCTGTGTTGTGATAGCCCCTAGAAGAGTTCTAACTTGTATCATGATGGATCGAATCGCTAAAGTGAAAAACGAAAGACTTATATCAGTCAAATTTCGAAATTTTTGAGCAATATTTTTTTTGCCATATTCTACAATATTTCTGTGTTCTGATAGCCTCCGGAGGAGTTCTAACTTTTATCATGATGGATCGAACCGCTAAAGTGAAAAACGAAAGACTTGTATCAGTCAAAGTTAGAAATTTTGAGTACAATTTTTTTTGCGACTTTATGCAGTATCTCTGTGTTTTGATAGCCCTCAGAAGAGTTCTAACTTTTATCATGATGGATCGAACCGCTAAAGTGAAAAACGAAAGACTTATATCAGTCAAAGTTCGAAATTTTTGAGTATAATTTTTTGCGAATTTCTCCAATATTTCTGTGTTCTGATAGCCCCCAGAAGAGTTCTAACTTTTATCATGATGGATCGAATCGCTAAAGTGAAAAACGAAAGACTTATATCAGTCAAAGTTCGAAATATTTGAGCAAAATTTTTTTTGCCATATTCTACAATATCTCTGTGTTCTGATAGCCTCCGGAGGAGTTCTAACTTTTATCATGATGGATCGAATCGCTAAAGTAAAAAACGAAAGACTTGTATCAGTCAAAGTTCGAAATTTTTGAGTATAATTTTTCTGCAAATTTCTCCGATATTTCTGTGTTGTGATAGCCCCCAGAAGAGTTCTAACTTGTATCCTGATGGATCGAATCGCTAAAGTGATAAACGAAAGAGTTATATCAGTCAAAGTTCGAAATTTTGAGTACAATTTCCTTTCGATTTTGTCCAACATTTCTGTGTTGTGATAGCCCCCAGAAGAGTTCTAACTTTTATCATGATGGATCGAATCGCTAAAGTGAAAATCGAAAGACTTGTATCAATCAAAGTTCGAAATAATTGAGCAAAATTTTTTTTGCCATATTATACAATATTTCTGTGTTGTGATATCCCCCAGGAGAGTTCTAACTTTTATCATGATGGATTGAATCACTAAAGTGAAAAACGAAAGACTTATATCAGTCAAAGTTCGAAATTTTTGAGTATAATTTTTTTGCGAATTTCTCCGATATTTCTGTGTTGTGATAGCCCCTAGAAGAGTTCTAACTTGTATCATGATGGATCGAATCGCTAAAGTGAAAAACGAAAGACTTATATCAGACCAAAATTTTTGAGAAAAATTTTTTTTGCGAATTTCTCCAATATTTCTGTGTTCTGATAGCCCCCAGAAGAGTTCTAACTTTTATCATGATGGATCGAATCGCTAAAGTGAAAAACGAAAGACTTATATCAGTCAAAGTTCGAAATTTTTGCGTATAATTTTTTTGCGAATTTCTCCGATATTTCTGTGTTCTGATAGCCCCCAGAAGAGTTCTAACTTTTATCATGATGGATCGAATCGCTAAAGTGAAAATCGAAAGTCTTGTATCAGTCAAAGTTCGAAATTTTTTAGCAAAATTTTTTTTGCCACATTATACAATATTTCTGTGTTGTGATAGCCCCCAGGAGAGTTCTAACTTTTATCATGATGGATTGAATCGCTAAAGTGAAAAACGAAAGACTTACATCAGTCAAAGTTCGAAATTTTTTAGTATAATTTTTTTGCGAATTTCTCCGATATTTCTTTGTTGTGATAGCCCCCAGAAGAGTTCTAACTTTTATCATGATGGATCGAATCGCTAAAGTGAAAAACGAAAGACTTATATCAGTCAAAGTTCGAAATTTTTGCGTATAATTTTTTTGCGAATTTCTCCGATATTTCTGTGTTCTGATAGCCCCCAGAAGAGTTCTAACTTTTATCATGATGGATCGAACCGCTAAAGTGAAAATCGAAAGTCTTGTATCAGTCAAAGTTCGAAATTTTTTAGCAAAATTTTTTTTGCCACATTATACAATATTTCTGTGTTGTGATAGCCCCCAGGAGAGTTCTAACTTTTATCATGATGGATTGAATCGCTAAAGTGAAAAACGAAAGACTTACATCAGTCAAAGTTCGAAATTTTTTAGTATAATTTTTTTGCGAATTTCTCCGATATTTCTTTGTTGTGATAGCCCCCAGAAGAGTTCTAACTTGTATCATGATGGATCGAATCGCTAAAGTGAAAAACGAAAGACTTATATCAGACCAAAATTTTTGAGAAAAATTTTTTTTGCGAATTTCTCCAATATTTCTGTGTTCTGATAGCCCCCAGAAGAGTTCTAACTTTTATCATGATGGATCGAATCGCTAAAGTGAAAAACGAAAGACTTATATCAGACCAAAATTTTTGAGCAAAATTTTTTTTGCCATATTCTACAATATTTCTGTGTTCTGATAGCCTCCGGAGGAGTTCTAACTTTTATCATGATGGATCGAACCGCTAAAGTGAAAAACGAAAGACTTGTATCAGTCAAAGTTAGAAATTTTGAGTACAATTTTTTTTGCGACTTTTTGCAGTATCTCTGTGTTTTGATAGCCCTCAGAAGAGTTCTAACTTTTATCATGATGGATCGAACCGCTAAAGTGAAAAACGAAAGACTTATATCAGTCAAAGTTCGAAATTTTTGTGTATAATTTTTTTGCGAATTTCTCCGATATTTCTGTGTTCTGATAGCCCCCAGAAGAGTTCTAACTTTTATCATGATGGATCGAATCGCTAAAGTGAAAAACGAAAGACTTATATCAGTCAAAGTTCGAAATATTTGAGCAAAATTTTTTTTGCCATATTCTACAATATCTCTGTGTTCTGATAGCCTCCGGAGGAGTTCTAACTTTTATCATGATGGATCGAATCGCTAAAGTAAAAAACGAAAGACTTGTATCAGTCAAATTTCGAAATTTTTGAGTATAATTTTTCTGCAAATTTCTCCGATATTTCTGTGTTGTGATAGCCCCCAGAAGAGTTCTAACTTGTATCCTGATGGATCGAATCGCTAAAGTGATAAACGAAAGAGTTATATCAGTCAAAGTTCGAAATTTTGAGTACAATTTCCTTTCGTCTTTGTCCAATATTTCTGTGTTGTGATAGCCCCCAGAAGAGTTCTAACTTTTATCATGATGGATCGAATCGCTAAAGTGAAAATCGAAAGAATTGTATCAGTCAAAGTTCGAAATAATTGAGCAAAATTTTTTTTGCAATATTATACAATATTTCTGTGTTGTGATAGCCCCCAGGAGAGTTCTAACTTTTATCATGATGGATTGAATCGCTAAAGTGAAAAACGAAAGACTTATATCAGTCAAAGTTCGAAATTTTTGAGTATAATTTTTTTGCGAATTTCTCCGATATTTCTGCGTTGTGATAGCCCCTAGAAGAGTTCTAACTTGTATCATGATGGATCGAATCGCTAAAGTGAAAAACGAAAGACTTATATCAGACCAAAATTTTTGAGAAAAATTTTTTTTGCGAATTTCTCCAATATTTCTGTGTTCTGATAGCCCCCAGAAGAGTTCTAACTTTTATCATGATGGATCGAATCGCTAAAGTGAAAAACGAAAGACTTATATCAGTCAAAGTTCGAAATTTTTGCGTATAATTTTTTTGCGAATTTCTCCGATATTTCTGTGTTCTGATAGCCCCCAGAAGAGTTCTAACTTTTATCATGATGGATCGAATCGCTAAAGTGAAAAACGAAAGACTTATATCAGACCAAAATTTTTGAGCAAAATTTTTTTTGCCATATTCTACAATATTTCTGTGTTCTGATAGCCTCCGGAGGAGTTCTAACTTTTATCATGATGGATCGAACCGCTAAAGTGAAAAACGAAAGACTTGTATCAGTCAAAGTTAGAAATTTTGAGTACAATTTTTTTTGCGACTTTCTGCAGTATCTCTGTGTTTTGATAGCCCTCAGAAGAGTTCTAACTTTTATCATGATGGATCGAATCGCTAAAGTGAAAATCGAAAGTCTTGTATCAGTCAAAGTTCGAAATTTTTTAGCAAAATTTTTTTTGCCACATTATACAATATTTCTGTGTTGTGATAGCCCCCAGGAGAGTTCTAACTTTTATCATGATGGATTGAATCGCTAAAGTGAAAAACGAAAGACTTACATCAGTCAAAGTTCGAAATTTTTGAGTATAATTTTTTTGCGAATTTCTCCGATATTTCTTTGTTGTGATAGCCCCCAGAAGAGTTCTAACTTGTATCATGATGGATCGAATCGCTAAAGTGAAAAACGAAAGACTTATATCAGTCAAATTTCGAAATTTTTGAGCAATATTTTTTTTGCCATATTCTACAATATTTCTGTGTTCTGATAGCCTCCGGAGGAGTTCTAACTTTTATCATGAGGGATCGAACCGCTAAAGTGAAAAACGAAAGACTTGTATCAGTCAAAGTTAGAAATTTTGAGTACAATTTTTTTTCGATTTTCTCCAATATTTCTGTGTTGTGATAGCCCCCAGAAGAGTTCTAACTTGTATCATGGTGGATCGAATCGTTAGAGTGAAAAACGAAAGACTTATATCAGTCAAAGTTCGAAATTTTTGCGTATAATTTTTTTGCGAATTTCTCCGATATTTCTGTGTTCTGATAGCCCCCAGAAGAGTTCTAACTTTTATCATGATGGATCGAATCGCTAAAGTGAAAAACGAAAGACTTATATCAGTCAAAGTTCGAAATATTTGAGCAAAATTTTTTTTGCCATATTCTACAATATCTCTGTGTTCTGATAGCCTCCGGAGGAGTTCTAACTTTTATCATGATGGATCGAATCGCTAAAGTAAAAAACGAAAGACTTGTATCAGTCAAATTTCGAAATTTTTGAGTATAATTTTTCTGCAAATTTCTCCGATATTTCTGTGTTGTGATAGCCCCCAGAAGAGTTCTAACTTGTATCCTGATGGATCGAATCGCTAAAGTGATAAACGAAAGAGTTATATCAGTCAAAGTTCGAAATTTTGAGTACAATTTCCTTTCGTCTTTGTCCAATATTTCTGTGTTGTGATAGCCCCCAGAAGAGTTCTAACTTTTATCATGATGGATCGAATCGCTAAAGTGAAAATCGAAAGAATTGTATCAGTCAAAGTTCGAAATAATTGAGCAAAATTTTTTTTGCAATATTATACAATATTTCTGTGTTGTGATAGCCTTCAGGAGAGTTCTAACTTTTATCATGATGGATTGAATCGCTAAAGTGAAAAACGAAAGACTTATATCAGTCAAAGTTCGAAATTTTTGAGTATAATTTTTTTGCGAATTTCTCCGATATTTCTGCGTTGTGATAGCCCCTAGAAGAGTTCTAACTTGTATCATGATGGATCGAATCGCTAAAGTGAAAAACGAAAGACTTATATCAGACCAAAATTTTTGAGAAAAATTTTTTTGCGAATTTCTCCAATATTTCTGTGTTCTGATAGCCCCCAGAAGAGTTCTAACTTTTATCATGATGGATCGAATCGCTAAAGTGAAAAACGAAAGACTTATATCAGTCAAAGTTCGAAATTTTTGCGTATAATTTTTTTGCGAATTTCTCCGATATTTCTGTGTTCTGATAGCCCCCAGAAGAGTTCTAACTTTTATCATGATGGATCGAATCGCTAAAGTGAAAAACGAAAGACTTATATCAGACCAAAATTTTTGAGCAAAATTTTTTTTGCCATATTCTACAATATTTCTGTGTTCTGATAGCCTCCGGAGGAGTTCTAACTTTTATCATGATGGATCGAACCGCTAAAGTGAAAAACGAAAGACTTGTATCAGTCAAAGTTAGAAATTTTGAGTACAATTTTTTTTGCGACTTTCTGCAGTATCTCTGTGTTTTGATAGCCCTCAGAAGAGTTCTAACTTTTATCATGATGGATCGAACCGCTAAAGTGAAAAACGAAAGACTTATATCAGTCAAAGTTCGAAATTTTTGAGTATAATTTTTTTGCGAATTTCTCCAATATTTCTGTGTTCTGATAGCCCCCAGAAGAGTTCTAACTTTTACCATGATGGATCGAATCGCTAAAGTGAAAAACGAAAGACTTATAACAGTCAAAGTTCGAAATTTTTGAGCAAAATTTTTTTTGCCATATTCTACAATATTTCTGTGTTCTGATAGCCCCCAGAAGAGTTCTAACTTTTATCATGATGGATCGAATCGCTAAAGTGAAAAACGAAAGACTTATATCAGTCAAAGTTCGAAATTTTTGCGTATAATTTTTTTGCGAATTTCTCCGATATTTCTGTGTTCTGATAGCCCCCAGAAGAGTTCTAACTTTTATCATGATGGATCGAATCGCTAAAGTGAAAATCGAAAGTCTTGTATCAGTCAAAGTTCGAAATTTTTTAGCAAAATTTTTTTTGCCACATTATACAATATTTCTGTGTTGTGATAGCCCCCAGGAGAGTTCTAACTTTTATCATGATGGATTGAATCGCTAAAGTGAAAAACGAAAGACTTACATCAGTCAAAGTTCGAAATTTTTGAGTATAATTTTTTTGCGAATTTCTCCGATATTTCTTTGTTGTGATAGCCCCCAGAAGAGTTCTAACTTGTATCATGATGGATCGAATCGCTAAAGTGAAAAACGAAAGACTTATATCAGTCAAATTTCGAAATTTTTGAGCAATATTTTTTTTGCCATATTCTACAATATTTCTGTGTTCTGATAGCATCCGGAGGAGTTCTAACTTTTATCATGATGGATCGAACCGCTAAAGTGAAAAACGAAAGACTTGTATCAGTCAAAGTTAGAAATTTTGAGTACAATTTTTTTTCGATTTTCTCCAATATTTCTGTGTTGTGATAGCCCCCAGAAGAGTTCTAACTTGTATCATGGTGGATCGAATCGTTAGAGTGAAAAACGAAAGACTTATATCAGTCAAAGTTCGAAATTTTTGCGTATAATTTTTTTGCGAATTTCTCCGATATTTCTGTGTTCTGATAGCCCCCAGAAGAGTTCTAACTTTTATCATGATGGATCGAATCGCTAAAGTGAAAAACGAAAGACTTATATCAGTCAAAGTTCGAAATATTTGAGCAAAATTTTTTTTGCCATATTCTACAATATCTCTATGTTCTGATAGCCTCCGGAGGAGTTCTAACTTTTATCATGATGGATCGAATCGCTAAAGTAAAAAACGAAAGACTTGTATCAGTCAAAGTTCGAAATTTTTGAGTATAATTTTTCTGCAAATTTCTCCGATATTTCTGTGTTGTGATAGCCCCCAGAAGAGTTCTAACTTGTATCCTGATGGATCGAATCGCTAAAGTGATAAACGAAAGAGTTATATCAGTCAAAGTTCGAAATTTTGAGTACAATTTCCTTTCGATTTTGTCCAATATTTCTGTGTTGTGATAGCCCCCAGAAGAGTTCTAACTTTTATCATGATGGATCGAATCGCTAAAGTGAAAATCGAAAGACTTGTATCAATCAAAGTTCGAAATAATTGAGCAAAATTTTTTTTGCTATATTATACAATATTTCTGTGTTGTGATAGCCCCCAGGAGAGTTCTAACTTTTATCATGATGGATTGAATCGCTAAAGTGAAAAACGAAAGACTTATATCAGTCAAAGTTCGAAATTTTTGAGTATAATTTTTTTGCGAATTTCTCCGATATTTCTGTGTTCTGATAGCCCCTAGAAGAGTTCTAACTTGTATCATGATGGATCGAATCGC
Source organism: Solenopsis invicta (assembly GCF_016802725.1). Taxonomy (NCBI): domain Eukaryota; kingdom Metazoa; phylum Arthropoda; class Insecta; order Hymenoptera; family Formicidae; genus Solenopsis; species Solenopsis invicta. The sequence goes on along the minus strand of NC_052666.1, from coordinate 20,876,789 downwards.
TAATGTGAAAAACGAAAGACTTATATCAGACCAAAATTTTTGAGAAAAATTTTTTTTGCGAATTTCTCCAATATTTCTGTGTTCTGATAGCCCCCAGAAGAGTTCTAACTTTTATCATGATGGATCGAATCGCTAAAGTGAAAAACGAAAGACTTATATCAGACCAAAATTTTTGAGCAAAATTTTTTTTGCCATATTCTACAATATTTCTGTGTTCTGATAGCCTCCGGAGGAGTTCTAACTTTTATCATGATGGATCGAACCACTAAAGTGAAAAACGAAAGACTTGTATCAGTCAAAGTTAGAAATTTTGAGTACAATTTTTTTTCGATTTTCTCCAATATTTCTGTGTTCTGATAGCCCCCAGGGCTGCGTTTACTCTTTAGTTTACTCTTTAACTCAAAGTTTACTCTTTAACTCAAAGTTAACTAGAGTTGACTCTATAGCGTTCAGAAACTCGAATATGACCGGAAGTACGTTCAGAGTAAGTCGTTCATAAATTTGATAGAGTTAACTCCAGAGTTAACTATCTTAACTCATGTCAAAGAGGTGGGTAGAAATAACTCGACATGCGCAGTAATGAGTGTCTGTTTACCTTAACCTAAATAAGAGGTACCTTATAAGTAATGGTGCAAATAATACACACCCCATTACTACTGATTACCACTAGAAACAATATAAAGATACTTTTAGGCGTATCTATTCTATTTTCAATTCTATACAAAATGGAAAAATATGTGATAGTGACAGACGAAATAGGAGGAAGAATTCTAAATGAAAATGGCCTTACATTGTTACAAAATGTTGCAGGTAATTTATTTTCTATTTTTTAGTGAAGACATTTTTAATTAATTATTAGTTCCCCTTTCACGGCTTGCAAATTAATGAATAATATAAAACAGAGCTTTTCTCGCAAATAAAGGGGTTAAAATTTTTGAAGACAGGGTTAACATATTTATAATTTATTTTTTTCTTTGTAATTTATCTTTTTACAATGTAAATCGTAAATGTAACGTAAAATTGTATCACTAACATATTTCATTTAATTTTATTTTCAGACAAGAGTTTAATGTATGCTAAAATTGCAACAGAAGAAATGTCGACCACTGATGAAAGCTGTCAAAGCTCTTCATTTGAACATAATAGCACCGATGAAAAGAACAGTAAATGGACGCATGATGCAACAGTAGCATTAATATACGAATACAAAAATAAAATGAGTATGTTTCAATCATCCACAATACGAAATGAAGCAGTATGGAAAATAATTTCGACAAATTTGGGCCAGAAAAATTTTTATTACACACCAAAGCAGTGCGAATTTAAATTTAAAAATTTGAAAAAGAAATATACTGCAAAAGTTGATAATATGAAAGCGACAGCAAGTGGTGCAGCTGTTATAAAATTTGAATATTTTGATGTATTCAACGAAATGTTAGGACGCAAACCCAATGTCGTTCCTCTTGCAACTGCATCATCTTCTAGAGGTCAGGGAATAGCGTTAGATACCGATTTAAATGTAGAAAATATTTTGCAGGCTGATGATATTGAAAATAACAAAGAGAATATAGAAATAAAACAGCGTTCCTTTGAAGAAGAAGCACCAAAGAAAAACATTCCCCAAAAAACTAAATTTGAGCAAATGTTTGTGCAATTACACAATATTAATAACAAAAGAGAAGAGGCAAAATATATAAGGCACAAAGAACTTATTGTTGTTCAAGAAAATGCGATAAAGGTTTTCAGTGAAAAAATGGACCAATTAATCGATAAGTTGTAATTTTTCTTTTATAAAGCCAAGGGTACACAAAAAAACTTAAGGCACTAAGACATAACAGTAAGCGAAACGGCCAATTACCTTACATTCTCTATCGTGATTGACTAATTCGCTTACTATAACGTCTTACTACTTTAAGTTTTTGTATGTGTCCCTGGCTTAATAGGCAGACTTTATCACATTTTCAATATTTTTACGTTGTTGTATGAACATAGATGAAGTGTTCAACAATTTAAATATACATAAAGTTTATATGCTAAGAATATTTATGTTATACTTAAGTGTTTCCACGATAATTATTATTAATTACTGAAAAAACGTTTTTTATTTACTTTAAGTATTAATGCACAAAAAATGCAAAACTGTGATACTTACAGACTGCTCCACGATAATTATTATTAATTACTGAAAAAACGTTTTTTATTTACTTTAAGTATTAATGCACAAAAAAATGCAAAACTGTGATACTTACAGACTGCTCCACATCTATATATAATATTTGTTCTTAGTTTTAATAGTTAACTTTGTTCATTTTGTAAGTTAATTTTTTTATTTGTTTTTTTATTCAGATTTTTATCAAACTGTCCAAAGTAAACAAATATTATTTTTAGTTATTATAATAAACATATTTGAATATTCTGATAAATAAAATACAGATTCAAGCAATATAAAAACACATGATTTATTATTCCTATTCACTTAATATAGTATTTTCAATTTATATGTATCAAATAACCAACAGCAATTATTACAAATTGATATAAAACTTATTTATTTACTAAAAGAATACAAAATATTATTATAAATTGATATACATTTACGCTCTGTAATAAAGGGATTCAGCAAGAGCATCTCTTTTTTGATTACCACTAATTTCATTATGACAATTTTGAACTGGGCCTCTAATATTTTCATCCATATTGTCATCAACTTCTATTCCTTCGTTCATATATTCCTCAATATTAGTATCTTCATGATCTATGCACATGTTATGTATGACACATGCAGCCAAAATTGTCGCTGGTATTAAATCTGTGCGATTCATGTCTAAATATTTAAGTCTTCTAAATCGTCCTTTTAAGAGGGCAAATGCCCTTTCAATAATCTGTCTGCATTTTGATAAAGCTTCATTAAATCGCTTTTTAACGTTATCTAAATTTCCTCTATCGATATAAGGTGGAATTAGCCATTGTAATGCAGGATAAGCTTTATCTCCCAATAAAAATTGATTTCCAGGAAAGTAGCGATTTGTATTTGACATTATATTAGTATATATGTCTGAATTTCTAAAAATTCTCACATCGCTCACAGAACTTGGATATCCTACAAAGCAATCAATAAATTTCATTGATGCATCACATATTCCTTGCAATGTAATAGCATGAAAGCATTTCCGATTTATGTAACTTTCTGCATCAATTTTTGGAGCTTTGATTGGAATGTACGTTCCGTCAATTGCACCAATAACGTTCGGAATATTTGAACTTTTTTCAAATTGATTTGCAATTGTGTCAAATTCTATTCCTTGTGGCCATTTTATTACTGCAGGTGCAATTATGCAAAGAGCATTAATTACTCGCATAAAACATATTGATAGCGATGACTTTGCCATGTCAAACCTTTCACCGACAGATCTAAAAAATTATTAAGACATTACAACTTATGTACTTTAATATTTCAATTTGATTTGTAATAATAACTTTTAATTCTAAGAATTGATAAGCAAATTCCTTAAAAAATAAGCATTAGCCTTCACCCAATAATTTATACCTTTGAACAATTTTAATAATCATTGATAAATAAAACAATAATTTGAATATATGCTAAGAATATTTCGTAAATTATAAAATATTATGTTGTAGATGAACTCTCCAAAATCAGATAATATTTGAGATTCAATATTCTAATCCACGTTTGCTCATGTAAGCAAATTGTGTGCATAATTTTGATGATAAGACCTTATGAAATTAAATTTTTGGAATCTATTACATATTTTTAATGTAGTAAAAATGTGAAAAATCCAATAACCAATCACTACATCAATTCAGCAAACTCGAAGGTAATAATTTTTATTGGATTGCTTATTTTTCACATTTTCATTACATATAAAAATACACACATATAATAAAGACACATAATAGATTTTCTTATTGCGAATATAAACGAATACCTGTACGAATCAGGAGTAGCTAATAGCCAGATAACTGAAAGTAATTGCTTTCGTGGGTCTATTTTCGGACGACCAGTTTGCTTATTTTCATTTTCAGACTTTAATAGTGGACCAACTTGTTCCAGTAAATACTCAAATGCTTCAAAGGATAATCTGAAATGTCGTTGAAACTCTATATTTGTAAAGTTTGCTACGTTTTCCATGTATCCAACAATACGATTAGACTTCTCTTTCAAATATGTCCCAATTAAAAACGTTTCAAAGTCTTCATTATCTGATTCTTCCTAATAATACATATAATATAAAATAAAAATGTATATAATACGTTAAGATATTTACGGAAAAACGTAAAAATTTTTTACAAAATGTTCTTGTTAATAATTGTTTAAATTTTCTACTTATAAAAATTATATTTTCTACTTGTAAACAAAAAAATGAATTATTATATTAAGCATACACAATAAAGTATTATATATAATACTTACTTCAATATGCAGTATTAAGTTTTTTGCAAAAGAAAATATAGTGAAAGAAATTACTCTCTTCACATTTTCTGCCATGATACAGGTATTAATGCTCTTTGCATAAATGTTTTATTAAGTTTTAACTTTTTAGGTTATAATTACTAATAAATTCAGACAGCGGCCATTAATTACTATCAACTCAACACTCAACTGATACTCCGGTCGTTCACAAAGTCATACAAACTTCGAATTAACTCTTACCTAACCCAACTCTACTCTAACTCTACTTGGAGTAAACTTTATGAACGCAGCCCTGGATTCACTCTTAATTTTCACTTTAGCACTCGCGCAGTGGAAGCGCGTCCTGGGTCCATAACCTGACAACTTAGTGCAGGATATGACGGTGAAAAGGATGACGCAACACGTTTGAATATTCTGAATGCTCTTTATTCTCTGTTTTACACGACGTGTCTCGTAAGAAAGCTCAGGCGCAAGTGCGGCCAGAGTCCCCGACGCAAAGGGACCGCTCCCCGCTCTCCTCAAAAAAAAGGGCTCAGCGCTTAAGCTATTAGCGACATCTCTTACGCGCACATATTTTGAATTAGGAAAGCTCTGTATTTTAACACTATTACTATAGCAGCTGGTTGAATCGCCGCTTTATACAGTTGATTATATCTCGCAAACATACATGCTTCCAAAGTTTGTGACACAACTTCCTCGGCTAAGCCTTGATCGACGTTTGTTTGATCTTCTGTTGACACAAGTAATTATTTGATACAATCTATACAATCGAACTGATAAAATCATTTGATTACTTACTGATAAAAAGAGAATACAGCCTAGTTAAAGCTTGCGTAGTCGACGCAAGATCTCTCAGATGTACATTTGAGGGGCTCCGCCCCTCCCCCGCACCCACCTCGTCATTAGTGGACGTGAGACAATGTTGGGTTAAAAAAAATACGGGGATTTTTTCAACGTAAAATAGTTTTACAACAATAACGACGAAAGTATTGAAATTAGATAAACATAAAACCTTTTGTACTCAGTTGCCACACACCTTCCCATTGATAATATCTCAAGGTAGTCAGAGACTGCTCCTCTTTTGTAAAGGTTTACCATAAGTTACTCTTATTCCAAATAATTTATGTTTCGCAACGGGAACGTTAAAACTCAATTTAAATCAATCAAATACACATAAAGTAATTTCATCAAATTAAAAATTAATAAAGTTTCTTTTTAGCAATTATCCTTAGAATATCCAATTATATAAAAATCATTTTTTTCGAGGGCGTAAATTATAGCCCGAAGGGCCAGGTTTTGGGCCAGTGTTTTTTTCCTGTAAAATAATAAAAATTTTTTTAATAATTTTTTAAAAAACAACATATATGTTCACATATAAAAAAATTTATATGTTAACATATATGTTAGTTTTAATACTTAGTTTTAATAATTAGTTTTAATAATTAATAAATAATTAAAAAAATTTTTTAAAAAATAGTTTTTAAAAAATCTGAATATATCTTGTAGCTTTACTTACTTTTTTTTTCTTTTTCATATCTTTTCTTTTATTATCAGTTTTATCTTCAGTCTTATCTTTAGTTTTATCTTCAGATGAATTCTTTTCAGATGTTTTATTTAAATTAGCCTATAATAAAAAAAATTTTTTGTTAATAATTTAAAACTGGAGATACCTTATGGACTGGAGATCTTTTATAACTTACTTTGTTTTGACACTGCGAATATTTGCAGTGTTCTGTGCAAAACTGATTTCCTTTTTTACAACCGCATAAATTATTGGAACAATTTTTATTGCATAGGCAAAATTTATTTACTAACTTCTTCCCCTTCACTATAAGTTGTAATTCTTCCAGTTGTTTGCTTATGTTTTGGTAATCATTTTCTGATGATTTATTTTGCCTGTAAAAAATTTTTGATATTTAGTTTTTCTCTCTCTCTCTGGGGGAGAAGGGGGAGAAGGGGGCTTTAAACAAGTTTAAGCACGTTCATTCACGCACACATAATCAGCTTATTGTTTCCACGATGCGACAGTTTAATTTAAATTTATCCTTTATTCAGATCTATCCCTCGAAGTTTCATATTTTACCACATTTACACTATTTACTCTGCACTTGATCGATAAACGCGGAACTACGCGACGAATCGATCGATCAACTTTATTAATTACTACTCTAATCACTACAATCATTCGATGCGTTAAAATTACTCGAAGAAACACACGTTTACGTTATGATCACACAACACGTGTTCACTCAACGATATCAAGCAGTTGACTGGTGTACATACACAAGTGTAAGTTTTATCAATATTTGTTGAATTGAATATCCCCACCACCTCCGATTTTGATAAATTTTTTTAAAACTAAGAAGTTAACTATTTCTGAAATAATGTATACAAATATAACCTCAAATTGTTTTAAAAATTTATCTATTTTTTTATTTCTTATTATTAACATTCTATTTATTATTACTTATTGTTAACATTCTATTTAATATTATTGTCATTTTATATGTAGAATAACATTAAAGAAAATATGTTAGTCTTTCTGTACACATTGTTTAGCGAGATGGTACATTGTGCAGCAGAAGGATGCCAAAACACTTCCAAATTAGGTGTAAAAATGAATAAATTACCAAAAGAAATTGATCGTCAAGAAAAATGGATACAAAATGCCAAGTTGGAAAATAAAAGAATGAAAGAAAGAAATACTTGAAAAATTTACGTGAGTAACTGTATTTATTATCAAATAAATTGACTCTTTCGTATGAAAATAAATTTCAAAATTAACTTATTAACAACTGCAGAAATGTCTTATTATTCCATATATTGTAGGACAAAAACCATGTAATCTTATAGGTTGAATAATAATCATATAAGGTTTTTGTCTTAGAGTTTATGAGTTTCTTATGTCAATATATGAGACTCCCGTTTTCAACACGGCTAGAGCTTATTGGTCGTATATTATCTTTAAGGGATATTAAATTAAAGGATAATAAAGATTATTTATATATTAATTTAGTGGCTTATTTTCTCATAATATTCACCAAACTTTATTATCATACCGCGTAAATAAAAATATTAAATACAATACTTTGCAAGAAAATTTATAATTACATTATGACAATTCAACACTTAAAAGGAATATTTTATATTTCATCTAATTATTTATTTGTATTTTGTAGGATACTGGAAACTCAATACGAAACCCTATTAAAAGGACAGGAAACAATAAATGTGCAGATGAAGGAAATATTTAAAAAATTGTCAGAGAATACAACCGAGATCTCTAAAACATTTTATGAGCCTCTCGATGGTTTTCCATTAAAATCATTGGAAGATTTTTATAACCTTGAGAGTGAGACTTAAGAAAATAAACGAACGCAACCAATTGGTAAATTTATGAATTCATTATAATGTACCATGCAATCTATGAATATGTGCCAGTTACTTGAACATTAATTGAGTATAGTATTGAAAAATAATATAATTAAAATAATACATCTTAAATTTGTTTTAGTGTTATCATTTACAATCTTTAGGAGGCGCGAAGTTGAGAGAATTTTTACATACTTCTGTAAAACACATTATGACTGATGAATTGGTTAATCAGTTCACGTGGTTCGGTGGGATTGGAACTGAAAAGTTTGGCGACACAAAAATGTCTACCTTATTATACAGTAAGATATTTTAATGTAAATGTTGATATATATATTAATTGTTTATAACAATATGTTAAACTATTTATGTGAAAACCCAACTTTGTGAGGCCTTGAACGTTCATCAGAATTTTTGTGTTGATATTTAGGGAAACAGCTACTGCTTTTCCTTCCTCACCGCACAGCGCCGCGCCTACAGCCACGGCTGCCTACGTCTCGGCGATCGGCGGGCGGTCCTTGCGCGCGGTGATACGCGCTTATTCGCAGACTTTATTAATTTTTTTTTCGTTAACTATGGCAAATATTAAAAAATGGTACAGGACTTTTCTGCTCAGTTTTACTTGATCTATCAATCCACGAAACCACGGGCGATCGTTACCTGACACCCTGTATACATATGTATTATATCTTATAAACGTATATATGTATACATATATATTTTATCTTATATACATGTATAATATACAAATGTACGTATATATACGTATACACATATAATATATATATTGTGCCAAAAATGTGATATCAATTTTATCGGACGAAATATTTATGCTCTTATATAATTTTACCCAGTTTTATATATTTTATAGTAGCTTTTGGTGTATCCTTTTTTGTGCTTTTATATGAAGATGCTATAGGTAGATAAATGATGATAAAGATACTTTGTATTTTTGTCAGCTATTTAAATTACGTGGAAAACGATTATGTAAATATATTGTGTGTAGACTATCGCTCATTTTTGTGATGCTCAACATTTTTAAATGTCTATGGAAATAATACTAGAAAATAATGACAATAGCGGTTAAAGTGGGATCGCGCTTTAAGCAGAGAATCGCTTATTATTATTTTTACTGCTAATTATTATATCCATTCCTGTTAAATTAACTGTGATTTAAGAATATTGATAGACATAGGTTGCTCGAAATGATTCGTTGTTATCAATGCACAAAAGCGATTGTTTTCGTCGAATGATATTCCATTGCGACTATTATTTTTATTTGGATTTAGTGTGCCCGCGTCTAGTCGAAGTCAGTCAGAAGTCAGAAGTAGCGGAGATTTCTATAGATCGATAGACGATTTCGCGTTGTTTGCTTTACATTACGTTTGCTAGGGAAAGTGTCTCGTACGTCTACGTTAGTGTGTAACAGGAGCGAACACAAGTAATACGAGAGCAAGCACAATTTTATATTTTATATATTGTTGACAGACCTCGCATATTTTATTTATAAGTCCTTTCGAAGAGGTGTGGACGGTTCGATACTTACGACAGATTGTATTATTCTCACCATTATATCACTCATCTCGAAGTAGTAAATACAAAAGCGAAATATGTTTTCCACGTTCCACGAGACTCTCATCATAGTCTAAGATCGAATTATTTTTCATATATATGTACGATGGCATGGATAAATGACTCGATTTCACTTATCTATTCTACCGAATATAATATACATTTTAATAGCGATTTTAAAATAAACTGATTTACCGAGCTCTGAATAATACTGAATGAAGACAGTGTTAAATTATTGACTATTTAACTTGGGTCTTGACTCAAAAAATCAAGATTGTTGCGTTTGGGCCTATTTCGTAAAACACAGTAAAACGATAAAAAGCAAACGATAGAAGTTTATATAATATCTTTTGAAATAAAATTTTGTGTTGTTTATATATTTTTAACATCAAATAATTATGTACATGTTAATTTTTCTCTTGACCACGTTGCCATTGACCACCAGCAGCCACTCACAGTACTTGAACAATAAAAAAAATTCTAGGCACCTGTGAATGGCTGTGGTTAATTGCAACGTGGTCAAACAAGACCCTCCCGTATATTATACTGAATTAACAAATTTACAAAATACTATATGAACTTCTAATCATTGCGTATTTTTTTCTAGTACTTTTTATGCTTTTAATACTTTTAATGCTAATTTACTAAAGATTGTATATAATAATATTAATCTTTAATTGTAAATCATAAAAAAAGAATAAACATTGATATATAAATGTAAGGGTATCAGAAACAAACCACGCGAATAATTAGGGTTAATGTTAGAATTAATAATTTAATCTAGTAAATATAAAAGAGTGTTGGTGCTGTATGAAATAAGCTAACGATACATGTTCAATATGATTTCTATATCGTTGCTATGTATTACATATTTGTCACTTGTCTTATGTCTGTCATCAAGATCGTGCGTGTTCTGTATACGTTCTTTTATATTCTCTATAGTGTAATTCGTTATTTAAATAAATCAAGAATTCCAACAGGTTATGGGCCCAGAAGCTCCCATATAGATTAATTGAGACGAATATAAGAAACGGATAGAAAACCAGACACAAAAACGGATAGACAGAAGTTCAAGCAGGATCTAAGTTTCTATCAGGTTTAATCTTGCCGTATTTAATCAGTTAAATAGTTTCATGTCTGCCGAGCATTAAAATGAGTGAATCGGCAATTCATCTTGCTTTTGAAAAGCTAGAAGGACGCGAAAGTTACAATAACTGGAAATTCGGCATGAAGATGGCCCTGATTCATGAAAATTTGTGGGCTGCGATAGAGGGTTATCCTGAAGAAGACACAACTTCAGAAGTCGAGAAGAAACGAAGAGATCAGAAAGCTTTAGCGAAAATATGCTTAATGATAAAACCTTCTGCGTATGCGTATGTGAGATCTGCTGAAAATGCAAAAGAAGCTTGGTCAAATTTATAAAAAGCGTATGAAGACAAAGGACTGTCAAGAAGATTGACATTGCACATTGTCAGGAATGAAGTTGCAGAATATCAAAAATATGGAACTTTATGTAAGTGAGATAATGTCTATTTCACAGAAGTTAGCTGATATGGATGCTGCGTTAGACGATGAATTTGTTGCTGTCATTATGTTAAGTGGACTTACAGAAGATTATAATCCTATGGTAATGGCCTTAGAAAGTGCTAACATCAAATTGACCAGTGATTTTGTTAAAGCTAAGCTATTGCAGGATATTAAATATTCTAATAGCTCAAGCGAAAAGGCGCTTTATTCAAAAAATAATAAAGTGTATAACAAAAGAAAGGTGGTTTGTTATAAATGTTTAAAAGAAGGTCATTTAAAATATAATTGTCCTAATAAAAGGGAAAATAAAGATAATGTGAAGGATAAGCAAGAAAAAACGACAAGCAAGAAGGATAAAGCTGATAAAGCTTTACTTGTGTCAGTGAAGAATTCAGATTCGGAAGATTGGTACATCGATTCAGGAGCGACTACACATCTTTCAAACAAGAAGGACTGGTTTGAAAATTTTAATTCAAATACTTCTCATAATATTGCTGTTGCTAGTGGACATAAGTTAAAGGCTTATGGTACAGGAGATGTACTGGTTTCTACAAGAAATGGTCCGAAGAGAATTTCTGAAGTAGTCTATGTACCAGATTTAAAAACCAATCTGCTTTCTGTAAGTAAAATGATTAAAAATAATTACATTGTTATTTTTAATTCCGAAGGTTGTCAAGTTTATGATACTGAAGACTGTTCAATCGAAGGTGAAGTAGTTGTAACAGCTTCAATTCATAATGGTTTATATAAATTGGATACAGAAGAATTGGATACAGAAGTCGGAAATCTGACGAAGCATCTGGATGGTGAAGATATCTGGCATAGAAAACTTGGACATCTCAATCGTATAAGTATGAATTTATTGAAACAAGGTTTGGCAACAGGAGTTAGTTTCGCTGATGAAAAAGGTGAGCAATGTATTGCATGCCTACAAGGTAAACAAACAAGGAAGCCATTCAAAAGAATTCAATCAAGTAGAGCTAGAAATTTACTTGAGATTATTCATTCTGATTTGTGTGGCCCTATGCCTGATTATTCTTGGAGTGGAAAAAGGTACATTCTTACTTTTATAGATGATTTCTCAAGAAAAGTTCATGCTTATTTTCTTGCTTCGAAAAATGAAGTATATTCAATATTCAAGGAATATTAAGTCATGGTGGAGAATGAAACAGGTCATACAATAAAGGTTCTTCGCACTGATAATGGACGAGAATATCTTAGTCAGGAATTTAAGGCTTATCTGAAATCAAAGGGCATCAGACATCAATTTACAATTCCTTATACTCCGGAACAGAATGGAGTGGCGGAAAGATTTAATAGGACAATCGTAGAAAAAGCACGTTGTATGATGCATGTTGCTAATTGTGATCACAAGATGTGGGCAGAAGCAGTTAATACTGCTGTCTATTTAAAAAATCGTTCTCCACATAAAATAATTAAAGGAGCAACTCCTCAAGAGATATGGACAGGTAAAAAAATAGATCTCAGTCATTTAAAAGTCTTTGGTTGTCTTGCATATGTACATGTTCCAAAGAATCTAAGAAATAAATGGGATGCAAAAGGAAAACCCTATATATTTGTTGGCTATTGTGAAGATTCCAAAGGCTACCGATTATTTGATATAGAAGATAAAGGAAAGATTATCAGAGTAAGAGATGTTGTTTTCTTGGAAAATAAATTTTCAATAGAAGAAAAAAGTGAAGCAGATAATAATTTAAATTCTTATATTCATTTGAGTAATGAAGATAAAGAAGTTCTTTCTTCTGAAGAAGACATACAACAAAATGATATTAGATCAGAAAGAAGATCTGAAGAAGATGAAGAAGAATTTCAAAGTTTAACAGATCAAGAACAACAAGATGCTGAAGAAGACAATAGAGAAACAGAGAATAGGTATCAAGATCATAAAGATCAAGATCAAGAGGATCAAGATAATGATAAAAATCAAGATCAAGAGGATCAAGATAATGTAGGAGAAGACATTAGAGAAACAGAGAGAAGATATCCTAAAAGAAATAGAAGTAGCAAGAAGTTTTCCGATTATTTCCTGTTTCAAGCAACCTGTGAGCCAAGTGATCCTAAGAATCTTACTGAAGTTTTGAAGCGAGATGACCATGATAAATGGAAAGAAGCAATGAGAGCAGAACTTTATTCTATGGCGAAAAATAAGGTTTGGACTTTGGTAGATCCTCCAGAGAATCAAAAAATAGTTAAAAATAAGTGGGTATTTCGTACTAAAAGAAATACAATGGGTGAAATAGTCAAATATAAAGCTCGTTTAGTAGCTAAAGGTTTTACCCAAGAATACGGTGTAGATTACTATGAAACTTTCTCGCCAGTAGTAAGACATTCAAGTATAAGATTATTAATTGCACTTTCAGCTGAATTAAATTTAAATATAGATCATTTGGATGTCGATACTGCCTTTCTAAATGGTGAATTATCAGAAAAAATCTATATGTATCAGCCAGAAGGTTTCATAGATTCAAATAATAAAGAAAAAGTATGTTTATTGAAAAGAGCGATCTATGGTCTCAAACAATCTTCCAGAGTTTGGAACAAAAAGGTTGAAAATGTTTTGGAAAAATTAGGTTTCAAAAAATCAAATTATGAAGCCTGTATATACTTTAAAGTTTTAGACAAATCTATTATAATTATTGCATTATATGTGGATGATTTTTTGATTTTCTCTAATGATGAGAAAGATTGTTTAAAACTTAAAGATCAATTAATGAAGTGTTTTAAAATTAAAGATTTAGGAAAAGCTAAACGATGTTTAGGTTTAAATATACATAAAGATAATTTCATGAATACAATTAGTATCAATCAAAAAGATTTTATTCAGGAATTACTTGTTAGATTTAATTTAACTGACGCGAAAGATGTTGTTACTCCTATGGAAGTTGGTTCTAAGCGAGTTCTAAGTTAAATTATAATGAAAAAGAAAATATTGATGTACCCTACCAACAATTAATTGGAACTTTAATGTTTTTAGCAGTTAATACTAGACCTGATATTGCTTTTGTAACTAGCTATTTAAGTCAATTCAATTTAAATCATGATGCTCAGCATTGGAAAGCTGCAAAAAGAATTCTAAGATATTTAAAAGGGACAATCGATTATTCTTTAACTTATCAAAAAACTAATTCTTTGAATGTGGTTGGTTTCTGTGATGCAGACTGGGCAAATGATTTGAATGATCGAAAGTCTTATACTGGTTTTGTATTTATTCTAGGAAATGGTGCAATATCTTGGGAGGCTCGAAAACAGCGTTTAGTGGCATTATCGAGTACAGAAGCAGAATATATTGCTCTTTCCGAGTCTGCCAAGGAAGCTATACATTTAAAAGGCTTGTTAAATGAATTAATTAGTTATGATGAGAAAATTATCTTATGTAATGATAATCAGAGTGCACAAAAGTTGGCATGTAATCCTGTGTTTCATAACAAGACAAAACACATTGAAATCAAATATCATTTTGTCAGACAAACTGTTGACAGAAATTTAATTACACTTAAATATGTTTCAACTGACAAGATGATAGCTGATATATTTACTAAGTCTTTAAATGGTCCAAAGCATAAATTTTGTACAAAAGGACTAGGTTTAAAAAGGATTTAAACTTTAATAACTGAAATTGTTTATACTCACTAGATTAAGAGGGGGTGTTAGAATTAATAATTTAATCTAGTAAATATAAAAGAGTGTTGGTGCTGTATGAAATAAGCTAACGATACATGTTCAATATGATTTCTATATTGTTGCTATGTATTACATACTACTGTGTCCAAAAAGTAAGGTGACATTGCATTTATTTCGAAAATTCTTTATTTATTCTTGCAAATCAATTTCGTCCCCTTCAAAGTAATCCCCCCCTGATATAATACACTTATTCCAACGGATTTTCCAATCTTCGAAACAGTTGTAATAATCGATTTCAGGAATGGCCTTTAGCTCCTTCTTCGCAGCGGCTTGAATCTCTTCTATCGACTCCGGTGTCCCCGGAGCGGCCGCTTGAGTTTGCTGAATAGGCAGAAGTCGCATGGAGCCAAATCAGGTGAATACGGTGGTTGTGGAACGATATTAGTCGAGTTTTTGGTTAAAAAATCATGAATAATCAGCGCAGTGTGTGACGGCAAAAAACGAGAAATTCACTTTTAGCAGCTCACAAAACAATGCGTATCTCAAACACTAATGGATATTTTGACGTGTTACTTCTCTTGGATGTCAAAGACGGTCCTACCAACCTAAAAAAAATTTTATTCCTCCAAATCCGTGCGCGCGGGAGATTTAAAATGCGTATGTGTCACTTGTCTTATGTCTGTCATCAAGATCGTGCGTGTTCTGTATACGTTCTTTTATATTCTCTATAGTGTAATTCGTTATTTAAATAAATCAAGAATTCCAACAGTTAATAAGCATTAAAAGTACGTGAAAAAAATGGGCAATGATTAGAATTTTTGAGTGCCGTATGCATGCATGCGAACAATATGAGTCTCATTTGGAGAACGCATTTGAGGCTCATATCGCTCGCACCCATGAGTACCGCAAACGTGCGACCAATATGAGTCTCATATGATGACGCATCTGTCGGATGCGGTGAGCTCACACCGTGCCGATAATCCGCACGGCATGCGCGCTCTGTGAACTCACTATGCGCGCATTTTGTTATCTGGGTTGGTAACTTAATAAATTAAAAGTAAACAAAAATCCGAAAAAGCCTTACTTGGCTGTTTTTTTAAAAAAACCCGGGTTTTTCAAAGACTGCCTATGATCACACTCAACGCTTGTTAAAAAACAAATGCAATCAACGTTATATTTTGTTACATGCGTTGATGGTTAGAGAAATAATTTTAGTGATTACAGTAAAATAATTTGACAATAAATTATTTATTTGTTGAAAAATGGCTTTTAAACCATCTCAAGAAAATTTAATCAGGATTGCAGCTTTGTGGGACGCTGAAAATTCAACACAAGAAATTGCCGCACAAGTTCAGTGCAGCGAAAGAACTGCCAGGAGATGGGTGTTAAATGACTTTAATTAATGACTATATACAATTAATTGGTAGCGGAATTATTCAAATATCGCTTGACAGCTCCGCGTCCCGAACAGAAGAAAAGCCGGCCGCGCTTCTTCTGTCTGATCGATAGATTCTTCCTTCGGCTAGCTTCTCAAGCTCGGCCGAACGGGCACAACACTGCGTTGTTTCTCTTTCAATATATAATTGTATAGACAAATTGAGGTTGTTACAATTAAATCAGCGGTTTCTGGTATCATACTGATAGCTGTGTGGAATATTCTTCATTTATTTGCAAAAATTCCCAGAGCATTTTTAACTGTTCTTTGTGCTCTAGAAAGTCGATA
This sequence comes from Solenopsis invicta, assembly GCF_016802725.1. Taxonomy (NCBI): domain Eukaryota; kingdom Metazoa; phylum Arthropoda; class Insecta; order Hymenoptera; family Formicidae; genus Solenopsis; species Solenopsis invicta. Next base: position 20,860,521 of record NC_052666.1, on the reverse strand, counting down.
ATTGAAAATTTTCTTTTTATATATCCAGTTTGTACTAGAATAAGGTTTTATAATTCTTTTTGATAATTTAAAAGCATCATCGCATGGCATGATGGAAAATATAATTATTTTTTAGCACACTGTCAATTATTGATACAATGCAGAAATCAAATATTTTGTTTATATTTTTAGATATTACGGGAATATGAAGAAATACAAAGCTACTATTAAAACTTGACTGAATTTGTCAAGAAAAAGAGTAATGAAATTATTCAAATGACAAAGGCAATTGAAAAATTAAAAGAAGAATGGCTACAACCAACCATTAAAGCAACTGGTTGAAACGATAAACTCAAATTTTAGGTTTTACAATGTTAGAAATCAGTTGAAATCTCAGATAGGGAGAATTGATCAATCGCATTAATCATTGGCCGAATTATTAAAATGCGATTAGTCAATTCTCTCTCTCTGTCCGAGTTATATTAGACCGGCGCGAAACGCTATTATCACTTAATTTTTTTAATTAAATTAAAATTAATGGCTTATAAATAAATAATTAATGGCTTAACGTTAAAAGTTACATGAACCAAAAATTAACTCAATTAAAAATTAGATTAAATAAATTAAAAGTCAGTCTTAAAGAATATCATTTCTATTAGATTAAAAAATTCATAATTTTTTAAGGTTAAATTACTCAAAACATTTATATCATCAAACAAATTTGTTTGATATATATGATAGAATTGTTTTTAATTTAACTTTAAAAAGTAACAATTAATAAAATAACAATTATTATTTTATTTTTAAATCAACTTTATATAAAATAATAAAGATATATTGCTTTTATGTAGAAATGTCTTTTTTTTAATATAAATTTTTAACTAGGAAAAAAGTTATAAATAAAGTTTATGTTTCAAAAAAAACTATTTAAATATTAAATCATTTAAAATTAACAATGTTAAATTAAAAATTATTAACTATAGTCGCAAAGTATGTATATTAGATAGACAAAAACGTTTGATAGATTAATTATCTTTGTTTGTATCTACCAATCTCTTTCTTATTTTTGGAAGAGAACCACAAAATCGTAGATAACCTGTGGCCAAGACATTGGCTATGTTCAATGTTCACATTCTACAGACATAAAGGCACTTCGAAATAAAATCATGAATGCAAAGATCAATTTGTTTCATTACCTGAGAAGGTTAAGTTTAATAAATTTAAACAGTATTACTAAATACGATTTTTAAGAAGCTTGGAAGTTCGGCGATAAAAATTGGATCACGTGGTACTTCGATTTGCAATCGAAAATCTACTGGTCAGAAGGAAGGAAGGAAGTAAAGAAGTTTAATACTTAATAAACACAACTTATACGCACGGCGTCGCGTCGTGGATTTGAATAATATTGAATTATTTATGTAAGTTTGATGGCTTTTTCACAACCAAACTCCAGAGGTAATTTTAATGGGAATGCAATACCCTCTTGTCTTTTATTTTGCACATTTTTTTCCATTTCAAATCCCTAATTTTGTTTAATTTGTAGAATTGCAGAATAGAAAAATCTTGGAGGAGCTGCAGCTGAAAAAGCAGATGTTATTGAAACAAGGGGTTGCGCCAAGCTTAAACACGTCGCTGGGAGTCTCGTCAACTGGCTCTGCATCAAATATAGCAAGTGTCAATAATAGTTGAAGTGTTTATTTGTTTCACTTAACGTTATTGCTGTGTTTTTACAGGGTGGGCAATCTAACGATGGTGTAGCGATGAGTGCCTCCCAAAGAGCAGCATTGCACAATGCACATGCCGCTTTGTTTGGTTACTTTGTTACCCAGGATTCTTCCTTTGGAAATCTGATATTACTGGTTCTGCCTAGATTTGACAATAAATAAATCGCGTGTACTGAATGTGCAGATGTATATAAGCAATTCAATGTTATTAAGGACCATGTATCAGTAACAAGAATTTCATTTGTCAAGGAATTAAATCACCTTTTTATATAGATATTTGTTGCAATAAGATTCTCTGTAGAAGAATCACAGTTGACTGCCCTTAAGTAAATAATGACTGGACTTCGACTTCGTCAATTAGAGGAATATCTGCATCAACTGGACGTGTTCGAAAATCCAAAAGTCTCGCTTGAACAATATGTCACCAGTGCACATATCGCGTCACATTTATTGTACACTGCACAGACGCAGTTTGACGATATAAAAGATAAAAGCGTGGCGAATTTAGGCTCCGGATGTGGCACATTGTCATTGGGCGCCAAAATGTTTGGTGCTGAATATGTAGTTGGATTTGAGATAAATTCTGACGCAGTTGATATTCATTACAGAAATTGCAGTGACATAGAACTCTTCGTCGAGATTGTGCAGTGCGACGTACTACAATATTTACCAGGTATCTATACAAATATAAATATCTCATATTTATTGCAGATTACAAAATATGTAGAGTGTTTACGTTACAGGAAAATTTAAAAAATACTTTGATCTGTTATAATGAATCCACCTTTTGGCACCAAAAACAATGCATCGACATGAAGTTTTTGGAGGCAATCGGGCTTTCGTCCAATGCAGTTTATTCTCTGCACAAAAGCAGCACGCGGGATTACGTCTTATCGAAGGCGACGCAGCTTGGTGCGACAGGAACGGTGATAGCCGAACTCAGATATGACTTGCCGAAGGCTTACAAATTCCACAGAAAAGCGTCCGTCGACATTCAGGTGGATTTTATACGATTTGAATTAAAGCGCTGATTTTTCGAAAAAAAAAAAAAATACACATGTTTAATTTATTCGAACTTGATGCCCTGAGCCAAAGGTAGCTCGTTTCCGTAATTGATCGTGACGGTGCCACGTCGCATATAGTGTTTCCAGGCGTCGCTTCCACTCTCGCGACCTCCGCCTGTGGCCTTTTCACCATCAAACGCACCGCCTATCTCGGCGCCGCTGGTGCCGATGTTGACGTTAACTATTCCGCAATCTGATCCGTGTGGACCGATCCACTGTGTGACAAATAAACATTTGATAAATGAGCTCAAATATGTTGCGTAAATCAGTTTATATGGCGTTGCAACGCACTTATTAGCACAACATATTAGGTATATATTTACCTGAAATACGTTTTGGATACTTCTAGTAAAGAGACTACTGCTCAGTCCTTGCTCCACGCCGTTGTTAAGATCGATAGCTTCCTCAAAAGAGTTTGCCTCTAGGATGTAAACGATTGGGGCGAAAGTTTCCTGTTGTATCACCTCTGCATCAGCGGGTAAACCCGAGATGATCGTCGGCTCAACGTAAAAACCGGGTCGCTCTATTTGCTTTCCACCGAATTCTATCGTGCCACCGGCTTCCACAGCCTTCTGAATTGCAGCCTGCAGTGAAAAGCGTTGGATTAATCAAAAGGTTCTTTTTCCTGTACGTATTAAAGGAGCGAATGAATTTTTAATCAATGTAGTACTTTGCTTAAAAAAAAATGATGCATATACCTTGTATGCATCGACCGCTACTTGATTGTGCATCGGTCCGTATAGGATACCGTCATCCAACGGGTCTCCGACTCTTTCTAATAGATCTGCTCTTATATGCCGTTTTCAGTCTCCCTAAAAATTTCTATGTAACATATGATGGACTAAATGTTTCCTTATTTATATTTACACTCACCTAGGAATTCGTCCTTTATTTTCTTGTGCAATATTAATCTCCTGGTGGTGGTACACCTTTGTCCAGCTGTCCCAACGCATGAGAAGACCGCTGCCCTCACTGCCATTTTTAAATCGGCATCCTCTGCGACTGTTGACAAAGGAGAATGTGTTATACACAGCACAAGCAGAATTGATATAAGGAGATACGCACCTATTAATGCATTGTTATCGCCAAGCTCCAGCAGAGATCTTCCAAATCTTTGCTGAACCTTGAGAGCTACTTGTCTTCCTACGTTCGTGCTTCCAGTGAACGAAACGAGAGGTACCCTAATACGACAAACGTTGTCATCTATTCTCAACACGACATGTAGGACAATAATGTAATAAATCTAAATCAGAACTAACCGTTTATCGTTCACCAGAGTCTCCCCGACATCCGGTCCACCTGTGATCAAGGATGCAACGGAGCCTGGGATACCATTACGTTCCAAGACACTCGCCATTATCCTGGTGGTCGCGATAGCTACTAGAGGTGTACTTGACGCCTCTTTCCAGACGATGGTGTTACCACAAACCAAAGCGATAGCACTGTTCCAGCCGTATACCTTAAGACACGACGAATCGGTGAATTACAAGCTCTGAAGGCGAGGAGTGATCGCAAGATTCTCTAAGAATTATGTTTACCGCTATGGGAAAATTGCGGAGATAACACCAACTACGCCTAAGGGATTCCACGTCTCTAAGAGCGTGTGGCTCTTTCTCTCCGACGGGAATACAGTACCGGATAACGTCCGCGACAAGCCGACTGCGTAATCGCATATGTCGATGAACTCCTGGACTTCGCCTATACCCTCCGGCAATATCTTTCCTACGGCATGATGCACTCTACGTTAATTACAAACGGATCTACACTATAGACATTGGTAATTATTTAAAGATAGGGACCATCCTCCAATAATTTTGACCTTGACATATGGAAATGACACATAAAAAAAATACGGGGATTTTTTCAACGCAAAATAGTTTTACAACAATAACGACGAAAGCATTGAAATTAGGTAAACTTAAAACCTTTTGTACTCAGTTGCCACACACCTTCCCATTGATAATATCTCAAGGTAGTCAGAGACTGCTCCTCTTTTGTAAAGGTTTACCATAAGTTACTCTTATTCCAAATAATTTATGTTTCGCAACGGGAACGTTAAAACTCAATTTAATTCAAACACACATGAAGTAATTTCATCAAATATAAAAATTAATTTAGTAGTTTCTTTTTAGCAATTATCCTTTTAAAATATCCAATCATATCAAAATAAAAAAAATCATTTTTTTCTAGGGCGTAAATTATAGCCCGAAGGGCCAGGTTTTGGATCAGTGTTTTCTTCCTGTAAAATAATAAAAATTTTTTTAATAATTTTTTAAAAAACAACATATATGTTCACATATAAAAAAATTTATATGTTAACATATATGTTAGTTTTAATACTTAGTTTTAATAATTAGTTTTAATAATTAATAAATAATTAAAAAAATTTTTTTTTAAATAGTTTTTAAAAAATCTGAATATATCTTGTAGCTTTACTTACTTTTTTTTTCTTTTTCATATCTTTTCTTTTATTATCAGTTTTATCTTCAGTCTTATCTTTAGTTTTATCTTCAGATGAATTCTTTTCAGATGTTTTATTTAAATTAGCCTATAATAAAAAAAATTTTTTGTTAATAATTTAAAACAAACTGGAGATCTTTTATAACTTACTTTGTTTTTACACTGCGAACATTTGCAATGTTGTGTGCAGAACTCATTTCCTTTTTTGCAGCCACATAAATTGCTGGAACAGTCTTTAGTGCATCTGCAGTATTTAATAACTAATCTTTTTCCCCTCACTATAAATTTTATTTCTTGTAACTCTTTGCTGATGTTTTGGTATCCATATTTTGCTTTATTTTGCTTGTAAAAAATAACTTGCAAGTTAAAAGTAGCACTTTTATTATCAGTTTTATCTTCAGTCTTATCTTTAGTTTTATCTTCAGATGAATTCTTTTCAGATGTTTTATTTAAATTAGCCTATAATAAAAAAAATTTTTTGTTAATAATTTAAAACAAACTGGAGATCTTTTATAACTTACTTTGTTTTTACACTGCGAACATTTGCAATGTTGTGTGCAGAACTCATTTCCTTTTTTGCAGCCACATAAATTGCTGGAACAGTCTTTAGTGCATCTGCAGTATTTAATAACTAATCTTTTTCCCCTCACTATAAATTTTATTTCTTGTAACTCTTTGCTGATGTTTTGGTATCCATATTTTGCTTTATTTTGCTTGTAAAAAATAACTTGCAAGTTAAAAGTAGCACTTTTTCCAAAGAACAGTTTTTTTTATTTCGAGTGGCTGTCTTTTAGATTTATTTTTTTCAAAACTCAATTTTGTCTTTTATTTTAATCTGTTGTTGTACATTGAAAATATGTCTGCATGGTAATAATTTACTTTAATTTTACATATTGTACTTTACTTTTAACCTATTCTACTATTAATCTGTTTAATTTTATTATTTCTTATAGTTTAACAAATGATTTATGTGAGCATATATCTAAAACAATTGTTGAAATTTTTCCTACTGAAACATCTGAAACATATTATATTCCTCCAATCAAGAAAAAAGATTCAATATATAATAAATCAATAATATCAAAAGGCAAATTAATTTCGATGTGGCGTAATAAAAGATATAAAAATAATCTATTATTTAAAAGAATTAAAGAAGAAACTATAAAGCATAGTAGTGTTCAAACAGGTATAAATTTCTACTTAATCATTAGTCAATACTACTATTACTTATTATTTTTATTTGTTTAATAAAAATGTACTATTTACAGAAAATTTAGAATTTGAGGATGAGGTAAAAGAGTGTGCTGAGTGGTTGAAGCACAATATAGCACCATGGGCTGATGTTTTAGAAAAATGGCAAAAAACCTATAACATAAGAATGAATGATCTTGCTACATTAGAAGAAAGAAACTTAGCAAATATTTTTGATAATTGGTCATTATTTAAACATCCACAAGGATATGAATTGATAAATATTGATTTTAATAAAATGAATATTACAAATATGGAAATAAATTTCAACATTTGGAAAAAATTTTTTGAAGCTATACGAGAAATGCAAACTACAAGTAGCAAAGATAGCAATGTATTTTTAATGTTAAAGGAAATAGACAATGAAGATGTTACAGAAGGTAATAAACAATTTTTTTTTTTTTTTTTTAAATAAGTATTTCCTACACGGAAATTTATTTTATCTTATTAATTTTAAAAAATTTTCTATATACTTTTTTTAACAATTTATAATAATTATAATAAATTATTTTCCTTTACAGACAACAAAGTAGTAAAAATGATACACTTATTATCACATTTTGTACCACCAAGAAAATTATGTGGCCGTGGGAAGAAAATTTTTAAACCTTCAATAGCAATAGCGCAACAAAGCATGATTAAACACGTTAATGTTAGTATTTGTTTGAAAATTATTTTTTTACTATATACATAATGTATTATATAGTTAATCATATATATAGATTTTTTATTATATCTATAATATATTTTTTTCTAATGTATGTATTAGAAAAAAATATATAATAGAATATATATATTTATTATGACACATCCTATACAATATAAACATATTTATTTTCAGACTGCCGCTGATGTAACTCGAATACGAACGGAAACAAAGATTTTCGCTGCAACACTAAAATTGACAGTTCAACCGTACATCATCACTGTAGGCCCTAATAATACAGTAAATGAGATCTATGTTTGTGTGGATGAAACCTTGTATACAGTCAACAGTGTCATTACAGCATTAGACATATGTTTTAAAGCATTCCATGTCTTTCAATTAAGTTATCCAGTTGCCAGCGAATATTTATGGCTTTTAATCCAGAAAGGTATTTACAATTTTAATATAAAATGGGACACTGCCATACCATTTATTGCACATATATTAAATAAAGTTAAAGTAGAAATTCATGGTAAAGAGAATGTTGAAAATTTATCATGTGATGAAGAATCTTTGAGTATTTCAGTTGAAAATGAATACACAGATTAAAAAGAATTAAATTGATTTTTTTTAATTTAACTTTTCTACTTTAAATTTATTTGACAATGGTTTCATGTTTTTATTGTAAACATTCGTTTTATTCGTTAAATACTTTAATGTTACACATTACATTGAAACATAAAACTTGTATATATTCCCAAGTTGATTGTAATTTTGCAAATTGTTTTAAAAAATATGCAAATGTTTATTCATTAAAACGTCATTTAATACGTGATCATCAGATTGAAAAAATTTCTGTTTCGAATAATAATTCTCACAACAATGATAATGAAAATGCTAGTACGTCTGTAAATAACACTACAGAGTTGCATGAAATGACCAACGATGAAATTGAGAAACTAATAAAAAATACAGATATTTTAAACAATTCTTTATTACCATTAAACTTCGTAGAAATTAATGATAATAATAATGAAAATATTAGTTTAAATACTTTCCAGGATAAAGTAATTAATACGTCACTTTACTTCATAACTTATCTATATGCGTATGGAAATTTAAGTAGAAAAACTATTCATAGTATCATTAATGAAATGACTAATTCTTATTTATCGAATCTTCTGACAATTATTTCTCATAGGTTTAATAACAATACAGATTTAAAATCCATGCTAAATATTTTAAAAAACGGTTTCAAAATGTTTAAAACTGAGCATATAACTTTTGCATACTTAAAAAATATTAATTGTTTATTTTTACCTTCTAAAATCATAATAAGATCGTATTTAACATCTGGGAGATCTAAAAAAAGAGTTAGAACTGTATTACGCAATAGTACATTGAGTATTGTTCCTTTGAAGCAAGTTTTAATAAAATTCCTGGAACTTCCAAACGTTTATTCTTCAATCTTATCGCATTCGCAAAACGATAGAAGTTTATATAATATCTTTTGAAATAAAATTTTGTGTTGTTTATATATTTTTAACATCAAATAATTGTGTACATGTTAATTTTTCTCTTGACCACGTTGCCATTGACCACCAGCAGCCACTCACAGTACTTGAACAATAAAAAAATTCTAGGCACCTGTGAATGGCTGTGGTTAATTGCAACGTGGTCAAACAAGACCCTCCCGTATATTATACTGAATTAACAAATTTACAAAATACTATATGAACTTCTAATCATTGCGTATTTTTTTCTAGTACTTTTTATGCTTTTAATACTTTTAATGCTAATTTACTAAAGATTGTATATAATAATATTAATCTTTAATTGTAAATCATAAAAAAAGAATAAACATTGATATATAAATGTAAGGGTATCAGAAACAAACCACGCGAATAATTAGGGTTAATAAGCATTAAAAGTACGTGAAAAAAATGGACAATGATTAGAATTTTTGAGTGCCGTATATGCATGCGTGCGAACAATATGAGTCTCATTTGGAGAACGCATTTGAGGCTCATATCGCTCGCACGCATGAGTACCGCACGCGTGCGACCGATATGAGTCTCATATGATGACGCATCTGTCGGATGCCGTGAGCAGCCGTGAGCTCACACCGTGCGGATAATCCGCACAGCATGCGCGCTCCGTGAACTCATTACGCACGCATTTTGTTATCTGGGTTGTTATCTGGGTACCTCGAGGGGTACCTGTTATAACACTGATTAAATCACTGTACGTTTAATAGTTGACTTACCCCGAAGCCATTTTTACGCCACTTTATATGAAAGATAACCACGAAATTAAGTTTCAAAAAAACTTGCAAACTTATTTTATATTTTATATTTACACTTCACTTATTTATTTACAATTTTATTTAACTATTAACAATTTTATTTATTTATTTACAATTTTATTTATGATTTACTTGCACGTGCTTGCACGTAACAGTTGCAATGGACGGAAGAAGCAGGAAGAAGCCAAGGTCCGTGGATTGGCGTTGGAGGGGAAGGAAGGTCGTTGCATCCACTTCAACGATGTGGAACGAAAATGGCGGCGGCCATACTTTTACTGCACACTCGCTCACTCACACAACTAATAGCTGTAGTACCTTACTATCTACGTACATACACTAACACTGACTCGCTGTCTCGAAAATGGCTGCTATGCAACGACTTTCCTTCCGCTCCTACGCCAATCCACGGACCTTGGAAGAAGCAGGAAGAAGCAGTAAGAAGACGTAATCCTGCGGTCGACAAAGTAGCCCGTATGGGCGCCCTAGTGTCGTAAACTGTAGCCAATAGAATGCTAAGTCGGAAGGACCAATGCAGTGAGCGCTCAATCCGAGCGCCACCGCCGTCATCTGACAAATTCTATAATTCAAGCTGGACAAAATCTTACCGGACAAAATCTTGCAGTAAAGGGTCTTGCACATGAAATGCATAACATACATTAGCACAGCATAAGACCGATGAACCAATAAGCATCCAGCATAAAGTCGCCATATTGATTTACATAAGATTCCCATTGGTCCAGAGGCCTTATGCTACGCTTATGCTATGTTATGTATTTCATGTGCGAGGCCCTTAAGGGTGGCGTCCCATAGCATAGATAAGAGCCTTGCACATGAAATGCATAACAGAGCATAAGCGTAGCATAAGGTCTTTGGACCAATGGGAATCTTATGTAAATCAATATGGCGACTTTATGCTGGATGCTTATTGGTTCATCGGTCTTATGCTGTGCTAATGTATGTTATGCATTTCATGTGCGAGACCCTTTACTGCAAGATTTTGTCCGGTAAGATTTTGTCCAGCTTGAATTATAGAGGGTGCTTTCCAACAAGAGTGCCACAGTGTGACACAGTGTCACACAGAGAGACACAGTGTAACACAGTTGTGTAGTCTAATTGGAACAGATAAGTTACCAAACACGGTCACTAGAGTGCGTAAAAGACTGACTTACAATTAGTAAAAAACACAGATTCGAATTGAATCAGAAATCTATCCGTAGAAAATCCAGACCCGTTAAAAAAGGAATTTTACATTATCCAACGTAGGAATAACTCCTTTACAATGCCAACAAAAGAATAAACTTGCAAATTAATTCGATGAAATACGTATGAATAATGAATAATCAACAAATGCATTGTTTCTTAGGCTTATACAATTTTTTAAATAAAAATAATAAATATTGATTACCATCTAAGAATTCTGGGTCTGGTACGTTATTTTCGAACACGAGACATTTTTAGTAAAAATATAAGTCCATTGTGCTAATTTAAAAATGTAGCATGTAAAGAAACGAAAGGTTCAAACTATAATTTTAATTTTGTATGTTAAGGCGACAAAACATAACTGAACATGACTAAAATATACCAGTACCACACTTGAAAAAATAATTTATTTGTCCGATGTGTTGGCACTACTGATGGCTGACACGGCCAAACTTAAGATTGAGCTGTGTTTTGCAGTGTCACTCTGTGTCTCTCTGTGTCATAGTTGGAAAGCACCAATGTAGACACTGTGTTATACAGTGTCGCCTGTGTCACTTGTTGGAAAGTAGAGTCCTATATAAAGAGAGAAGCGACATTGATGTCCGAAGCTCTGATTGGTAAAATGATTGATACTTGATTGGCTAAGCGAGCAGCCATATTGTGACCACAGCTGTTTGCAGAATGATACGAATGGTGTTTGATGACGTTAGCGGTCCCAAAATGGCGGTGGAGGACTCAATTGGATACTGAAGGTTGTGGTGGGGGTTTGATGTCGCTTCTCTCTTTATATAGGACTCTATTGGAAAGCACTCAGAATTTGTCAGATGACGGCGGTGGCGCTCGGATTGAGCGCTCACTGCATTGGTCCTTCCGACCTAGCATTCTATTGGCTACAGTTTACGACACTAGCGCGCCCATACGGGCTACTTTGTCGATCGCAGGATTACGTCTTCTTCTTAGGCTTGTTTTCTATTCCTGCACTAGACTGCACTGGAACGTTCCTTCTTGCTTTCGCTAACTTTGAAAGAGTCGCTGGTTGGCCGTGTACCAGTAAGCGTGTTTGTAATAGAGTGAAAAAGCGCGGTTAGGATTGCTGACGCAATCCTCCTTACTTTTTGTTCAATCATATTCTGTATTCCTATTTAAGCCTTTTGTTTCCCATACAACTTTCTGCAATGGCCAAATCGTCCCTGCCCTAAACACTGGGGACGGGTGCCAATTTTAAAAGAAGAAGAAGCTAACTTTGAAACATCTATCTATTTCATTTTAAGTGTACACTTATTTAGAGAGTTCAGGAACAGAAAACAAACTGCTTGCTTCTTCCTTCGTCCATGTTACTTGCAGTCATCAAATTTTAAAATAAAATGCGGTATCAGCACGACAAAACTTGTTAGACTGCAAGTGAATAAGTGAAATTGTAAAGTGTAATTGAATATAAAATAATTAAATATAAAATATAATATAATATAAAATAAGTTTTTTGCAAGTTTTTTTGAAACTGGAAGAATAATCGCCACATGTTTCCTGAGTTTTGAATAATTTCGTGCTTCCAACGTTATCTGCGTCCGATATAATTCAGTGGATTTATAATTTATTCGCCGATACTCCTTCCCCCGCGCACCTTAATCGTCGCGTACCTCTGTGATCGCATTGCACTCGATCAGTTCAGAGGCGGCCGTCGTGGGAGAGGCAACCATGGAGGACGATCTGCCGACCGAATACGATGTGGTCGTCGTAGGAACAGGTATTGATTTTTATCATGACGGAACGGATCGCGCGTCGCGTTCGCCAGCAGAAATAAACCTTTTCGCCGGTAAACCCCGCTGTCATGATTTTCGACAGGTATGACCGAGTCCATCGTCGCCGCGGCGGCAAGCAGGATCGGCAAGAGGGTTCTACATCTGGACAGGTAATAGTCAGATGCCCGGCTATCTTTTCCTCCTTTTTTCTCCTAGACCGACGATCTGTCACCTGTCAATCTCATACACACGTTATTTGAAATGCTTTTGACATATGTCATGGCAGTTAATTATCAATATTTAATATTTATATTTAATGTACAATATTTGCTAATATTTAATATTTCATTAAATCCTCAAGATCCTACCATTGTATGGAACAATTTTGTATGGAATAAATTTGACATATCATTTAATATCACAAAGGCAATTGATTATCAATATATAATATTTTTGTTTAATATTCAATATTTATTAGTATTTAATATTTTATTAAGTCTCAAAGAAACTGTCATAATTATATTGAATTAAGTTTGTTGTGTTAATATGTATTTGTTAATTGTGAAATATTTTTTTAAGAATGTTAGAACTATATAAAAGATGATCTCATTTGAGGAAAGTAGAAAAAGTAGAGCAGTATCTTAATTGAGTTTTTATCATGCCTTTTTGTTAGAGATAAAAAAATTTTTTTCCATCAGCTTCCTGATATGATATGATAAACTATTTATAATCAAGACATTATTCATAAATTATTAAATAAAGTGTTTACTTATTCTTATTTAGCAACGAATATTACGGAGGGCTGTGGGCTACATTTAATTTCGATGGCTTGCAAAAGTGGATAGAAGATTTAAAAAGTGTTAAAAGTAATACTAGGAATACAAATGTTGATTTGAAGAAGAATGAAAAATTTTTGAAGGCTAGTGACCAATATTCCACTGTTGAGAACATTGGAGAAATCTGGTATATTTCCAAGTAAGTAATGAGCTGCATACATTTATTGCTCAATGATTTCAGATAATATCTTGTATATTCTGACTAGCCTTCTTTTTTTCCTACAGTGACGCCGACCTACCTGATGTTTCTTCGAAGGACACCCAGACTGAGAGTTCCGGGGATAGTGCCGCAGTTGAGGGTGTGGAAAAGACTGATCAGGACAAGGCAGACAAAAAGGAAAATGTGAAACAATGGAGCATAGACCGTATCAAGAAGGAGTATAGAAGATTTAATATCGATTTGGCGCCTAAAGTGAGGGATTGCAGATATTCAGATACGCGCATTTATTCTTAATGTGCACATGTACATGATACATGATTTTTATTGCAGCTATTATTCGCCCGTGGTGAATTAGTAGAACTGTTGATTTCTAGCAACATCGCACGTTATGCTGAATTCCGTGCAGTCTCTAGGGTCGCGACTTTTATGGATGGTAAACTTACGCAAGTTCCTTGCTCCCGTGCCGATGTGTTCGCTAATAAAACGGTTAGCGTGATCGAGAAGAGAATGTTGATGCAGCTTCTAACATCCTGCATAGAACAAGGTGCCGATAGTCCAGAGTTCGATGGTGGGTAGTCACATGTAAACATATTGTACAAGTATTATATTTTCTTAATTATTTAATACCTCATTTAATAATAATAGTAATAATAATGTTTACCTTTCTCTCTTACAGGTTTCCGTGATAAAACATTCTTAGAATATCTTAATACGAAAAATCTTACGCCTATAGTACAGCATTATGTTATGCAAGCTATCGCAATGGCGACAGACAGAACGTCATGTAGAGATGGCGTTAATCGTACGAAGCATTTTCTCAATAGTCTTGGACGTTATGGAAATACGCCCTTCTTATGGCCTATGTACGGAAGCGGAGAACTGCCTCAATGTTTCTGCAGGTGCGTTTCTGTAAAAGTACCTTGAAACCTTTCTTCTATTTTGCAGTCACCTAAAAAAACGATATTTTGATACTTTCAGACTGTGCGCAGTCTTTGGCGGAATTTATTGCTTAAAGAGACAATTAGACGGCGTGGTAGTTAGCGAAGATAAATGCAAAGCCATTATCAGTGGAAGACAGAGATTGGCTTTGGAGCATTTAGTTGTAGGGCAGGGACACTTGCCACCAGAAATCGTAGCCTCTGAGGGAGAAAATCAAATTTCGCGCGGAATTTTCATTACTGACAGGTACTTTCTTTTCATGTGATTTCTTACAATTTAAAAAATGATATGCATACGCTTAATATATTTTATTTGAGATGTTACCTTTTGCTTCTACAGGTCAATTATGCAAGGTGAAAAGGAAAGTCTAACTCTTTTGTATTATCCGCCAGAAAAATCCGACCAAGAAGCCGTTACTCTAATCGAATTGGGACCATCTACTAATGCATGTCCTCAAGGATTGTGTATGTGTAACATTAATGCGAATTTTTTCAGAATCAGTTTGATTTATATCCGTTATACATTTTCTTTTTTCTTTAGTCGTAGTTCATATGACGTGCAAACGTACTAAGAATGCAAAGGAGGATCTAGCATACGTTGTGAACAAGTTCCTAAGAGCAGAACCGCTTGACCCGAATGCTGTACGTAGTTCTGATTCTCATACTCAAACAGTTTCTCCTGATAAACGACACCTTCAGGTATCTTTACAAAAATTAATTTTGATTTTATGTAGTGTAAGAAGTAAAATGTAAATATTAAAATTGTATGAAAATAAAAGTAATATATCAAATTGAATAATAGGATGACCGACAAGAAAAGGAAGCAATTGAGTATCCAGTACCTCAAGTATTATGGTCTCTGTATCTGAATTTACCTGCGAGCGACATTAAATTAAGCGAGTCTGCACCAAGTAATATACACCTATGCTCTGGACCGGATCTTGAGCTCGATTTTGACTTTGCTGTGAATCAGGTATGTATTGATACTATAAAATGATAATACAGTATAATAATTATATGTATATAACATAGTAATATAACTAATAAAAAATAAAATAGAAAATTATATTTGATAACTAATTATAAAATATAATTTTCCAAGTACTTTGTAATTTTGATCTAGATATATTTACTGCTATACAGTACCGGTTTTTCCAAAGTTAAATCGATTTGAATCAATTGAATCAAATGATAATTTTTTAATAAATTACACTAGATTATCTTTTAAAATTCTCATTTTTTTTTGCTTACAGGCTAAGAATATTTTTAAGTCTATGTATCCAGATGAAGACTTTTTACCACGTGCACCTGATCCAGAGGAAATTGTTTTGGAGGGCGATGAAGCGCCGGGTCCAAAATTCGAGGTCGGTGATATGGTGGAGGGTGAAGAGAAACAAGACGTTGAAAAGGCCGAAAAAGAAGAAGAATGAACGACTACCATATAATGCTTTTGCGTCTCTATTGTCAAAAAGCAGACAAGGCTTTCGCGCCTTTAGTGTCTTTTATCTTCATCGTTATTGCATTTCCTTATAAACGTATTCGAAAAAAAAGAAAAAAAACACGAGATACAGATTGCGAAATAGTAGTAACGAGAAGTTTCACGACATTAACGTTATTTGTTAATTGTTCGTACACTTTTACATATTGCTTTTTTGTTCATTTAGAATATTTTTATTGTTGAAGGATTGTTTATTCCTGATTCATTTCTCACAGTGCTTTTAGTGCTTTTGCATTTCACATTTTACTAGTAAAAGTGAGCTTTGGCAAGAGAAAGACACAGACTCGTTAGAAGAGCACAAGTGCATTTACGAAAGTGAAAAGTTTACGAAATTATCATTGGGTTGATATATATTTTATACTGCGATTCAAACGTTATATATGTATTTTGTTTTATTTAATAATTTTTTCTGTGTAATTAAACAGCAAGAATAAAAAAAATGCAGATGCATTTTGAAATCCATTTTAGGTAGATGTAGTGCTCGTAATCACTAGACTTAAAATATACTTTGTACACCGTATAACAATACCATCAGAGATAAGAATGGGAAGATATGTGGTGTCACGCTTTGATACTTCAGTAGATATTGACAGCATTGCATATCGCAATTTACATATAAAATATTGTATGTGCACGAGCCATTAGTCATTTAGATAGACATCGTGACATATTGGGATTAGTTTGTATTACATGCATTATACATCAATGGATATACCTTTAATGCGCTGTCATTATATATCTGTAATAAACATGAGAGAAAAAAATGATTCGATTTAAATGAATAATTGATTTTGGTATAATTTTCATTTTTAGGGTATCATTTTGGAATAATTTCTTTTTCGATAATTTTGTATTATGTTTATATTTGTGAATGAAAAAAGAAGCACTATAGTATTTTATCAATCTTTTACCATTTTTATGCTATTGTACTCGTCCAACGTGTTTGTAGCTTAAATAAGATATAAGAGTTAAATAATTTTAATATCTTACTTTCTTGGATCACTTTCTTAAATCACTTTCTTAAATCACTTTCAGTGTACCACTTATACATACTATAGTTTGTCTTCATGAAAAAGCAATTAATAATTTATTTTTGCTTCTGCAAGTGAAATTATAAAATACACAATGTTCATAACTCTGAATGAACTACATTTCTTTTCTGTATAAGTCAAGAGAAATTCAAGGCTATGAATAGCATTCCTTTTCTATTTTAATATTTATATCAAGTGTAGATAATTTTTTAAAGACATTTTTTTAATCGTTTTATATTTTGCAGATACTTATTTGCATAAAGGTTTATTATTATATCTTTAGGAATATATAGGAATGGAAAAAAGATTTTTGAGTTGTTGGTCATTTTTTTTTAATTCGTAGATGTCAAAATAATCATATATTTTTTACTTTTATAATAGTACATATAACTTTACAAAGATGGAAATGATAAACTTTTTATGTTTTATTTTCACATTTCTAACAAATATTTTTTATTCCAATTTAGGTATATACAACGTTCATATAATTTAATAATATATTAGAAGAAATTAATTAAATCATCAATTTTCAGATTTATCTCTTAACTTACATCTCTCTCTCTCTCTATTTACAATGATAAATCTCTCTTAATTTGATATATTAGTATATTAGCAATGTTATTTTATCATAGCATTTTCAAAAAAAATTATTGCTTTCTTAAATATATATTTATTTTTATTTATATATTTTTTCTATACGGCATATTCTCTATACAAAAAAATTGTGAATTTTACAATCCAACATATCGACATATAATTATAGCACATATAATTGTAATAAACTAATACTTCATATTTTTTCGTCGATATACTACAAAATTACTCGCCGTACATTCTCAACGTCAAATGTCCAATGTAAATTATAATCAATATTAAAAAATGTAAGAAGGTACATACAGAAAATTATTATTAAAATTGTAATATACCCATAATTACACTTTAATTTGAATTTAATATAGCAGGAGTGTGCTTCTATCCTTTTTTTCTTCCCAAAGAAAAAAAATTTATACCATGATTTAAAATTCCTATTTAAAAATACGAATGATGAGAAGCATCTTTAAAAAGACTCAGCAAACGAAAATGGTATGAAATGGATAGAAATGAATTTGAATTCATTTTTGTTTGTTAGAGGAAACGAGCACTTTGATTCAGGAGTCATGCAAATTTTTTTGACAAATAAAACGTAAATAGAACTTAGATATATTTTAGTTGTAATTACTGTTTCAAAATTGGTCGTAAGTTTATTGTTAATTTCGCCTAATGTCAAGTATTAATTATAGCCTGCATTATATGTAACTTGATACATATATAAGAATTTAATTGTCATAAAACAAATTTAAGAACTAAACTAATAACAGATTGTCAATTTTCGAAATTTAATTTTCAGTCTTGGACTTTGTTTGTGATTCGCAGTGTTGTATCTCTGCTTTGGTAACAATTTGACAGATTTGCATTTTAATGTCCGCTTGTACTTCATTAGGTAAATTCAACACGGTCTGTGCCATACTCGCAAAAAATAATTCGATACTACTCTTATGAGATTTGGATATTGGTTTAGTATGTAAATCACTACTATTATTACTACTTTTGTTACTATCAATACTACTGTTCATACAATTACTACTTCTCTTTTTCTTAGTAACCGGCAGATTTTCGGTATTACTATTATTAATACTCTTTTTACTGCCGCTATTGATGTTACTGTTGACAATGTCAACATTTCTGTCAATTCCTGAGACAATAATCCGATTTGGTGGTTCAGGCGTACTCGACATGGATGGTATAAATTTATGCCTCAGTATCGAAGTGGGTTGTAAGGGTTTCGGCCGAATCGGTCGAAAACGATCCTTTAAACTGATTTCCGGAGAATAAACGTACTTTTTTGGCACGTATTGCGTACTTTGCACTTTTTTGGGTCTACCTCTACGTCTTCGCGTTGTGATGACATGCTGTTTTTCCATGGAAACTTCCTCAAAATTAGCATCCTGATTTTCAGAACTGAAATCTTGTTCAGGTTCCATCTCCTCGATTTTGACAATACAATCAATTTCCTCATACGTTTGATTTTTATTGTCCATTACGAAACTTTTACTTCTTCAAAATTTCTTGACTTTGTTTTAATTAGTCTTTAATTCTGCAACAAAGAATATTTTATACCATAAAATATATTTCTTTCTTATCTACTTTGAATCAATAATTATAACACTTTTTTTTAAGGAAAAATGAAGACTTGTAGTTATGTTAAGAGCATTAGTATGTGATAACTAACTTGTAATTTCAAGATAATATTTTAAATATTGTGATTGATACTGCGAGTGATCAAAATAATTCATTTTTCCAGAGACAAAGGATCTTACAGATGCTAGTTAGCATAAATATTATTCGATTTGAATTGTTTAAGTTTTGTAATTTTGTTGTCACTAAATTAATTTCTTTAAGTAATTATATTTTATACTGTTTATACAGTTCTGAGCTATAGAGTTTAGTTGAATATTAGCATTTGCTTTCTTTTCTTATATGGTTCACCAAATTAGTGCACAAT
Source organism: Solenopsis invicta (assembly GCF_016802725.1). Classification (NCBI taxonomy): domain Eukaryota; kingdom Metazoa; phylum Arthropoda; class Insecta; order Hymenoptera; family Formicidae; genus Solenopsis; species Solenopsis invicta. Next base: position 20,841,148 of record NC_052666.1, on the reverse strand, counting down.
TATTAGCAAAACTGTATTTTCAAAATCCATATAAATTTCTCTTAAATAATAAAATCAAGTTAAGTTAGATTTAGTTGTATCAAATTAAGTTATATCAGATTAAATTACAGATGCTTAATTCTTGTTCATTCATAGAAAATAAACTTGGACAAAGAATTAAAAACAATTGCATCTTCATTATTTATTTCTAAAAAAAGAAGGAAAAAATAGCTTTTGATTTTTTCAGATGTAATATATTTGTGAGCAGACATCTTTGTTCATTCTTTATTTTGTAATAATGTTTGAAAGTTAAATTGTGTATGATAAACTTTTTGTTGTTTATATGTGTAGAGAAACTTTTATACAGATACATCTTTTTAAGGATAATTTTATGAAAAAGCAGACACGAAGAAGGGAAGGAGCGGGGAGGGGGAAGAAAGATGTTGATTCGTTAAAACTGAGATGCTATTTGAGTATTTTCTTGTCGTTTCATAAATGTGTGTGCGTATGTATGTAACATCACACGTACGGATTCTCATGTTGAACCAAAGTGCCATGTTTCGGTTGTATCCAACCACCATGTTGCGAACCGGTGTGATTGTGAAATGTACACAGAAAAAATGCGTGATAATTGCACACTGCAATTAGAAAACGGCTATCTTTTTTTTCTTTCGATGTAGTGCGCCAAGCTCGATTTTTCCTAAAGTAGCTTATCCACACAGCAGCATTGCATCAATTTAGAAACCAATTTTTCGAAACTGGATGTAGCAGATCGCGAACCACGCAAAACCTGGCAAAACCACGTTCAACGGAAACAACAGTTGTGCAATTGTCATGTTGCGGAGTATCAAACACACAATTGGTTTTTCGCCCAGCAAATCAGTCGCAGGCCTTGCATGTAGGGGACTCGACGATTTGTTCTGCAGAACGAGTCAAATGAATATAATTTGCCAGTTCAACCGGATCTGAAAGTAAGAGCCAATCGCGTAACCGTTAAATTTGGTCGCTCGACGAATAATATCGCGCTCCTATGATGATGTTGAAGAGTATTCGATAAATTAATTTCTCGTTCATTGTGGGCAACTTTGAGGGCGACAGCCATTTGATTACGTTGCAATTGATCACAGCCACTTACAGCGCAACTTTTCTTTAGGAGCAATCAGAATATTTTATATTAAATTAGCCAATTAGCGACGTAGAGATCGGATGTCACCCTTGAAGACAGCAAGTTCTGAATACATTTTCATGGGTTCTCTGAAAGTACTTAAATGAAAATAACTGAGATAACTAAAAATAATTATGGTACATAGATATTTTATCGATATAAATATTGGAATAAGCTTATATATTGCAATATTAAATCTATGGCTTAATATATACATTACGTACGAATTTCCGATTAATAATTTAATTTTAAAGATAATTCCACTTCCTTACATTTCACAATATACTATATGTTTGCCATTATTATTATTGATATTTCGTTAATGGGAGATTGGCGTTATCGATCCGAATGGCGGATCCTGCCACTTAAACTCCTCTTGATAGGTAACGTAAACTACCCAGTAGCAGACATTCAGCAGACCAAAAGACGCGGGGAATACTATTCGCGCCACTCTGTCGATGTAAGACACGCTGTTTATGTGCCTTCTTGACATACGATAGCCGCATTTTCGATAGTTACTAGCCGCTTCTCGCTGCCGGCGACGCCTACAATTTTAAATATTAATTATTACCGCATAATCTCTTTTATAGTCAATATAAGACGGAAAGAATTTTTCGTATATTTTACTGCAATATTCGCTACAAATTTTACTATGTGTGGTGATAAACTTGAAACAATTCGGTAACCAAAATATTACGTAAAAAATATCAATTATAAGAATTTTTTAAATATCCAAAAAAGACATTTTAAAACTGCTTAATAAAAATTATCATGTGACATTGTAAAATATTCTAGGCAAAATTTTTACAAATTGAGACAAAATTTTCTTATACATATAATGATATACAATTGTATACAAAATTTATGTATCTTTATATGATAATGTATTTAATGTTATACATATCGTCTTTTAAAAAATGTTTAGTAGGATTTAAACTCAGGACCTCTGGATTACAAATTTTTTGCCTTATGTGATACGCTGTTTTTTATATCGATATATGTTATATATTGTCTATTTATAGTATAAACAGCACACTAATCAATTCTTACTCTGCTGTATAGTAAAATTATCATGTAAGCAACTAGTCGAGCGAAAATATGCTACATTGTAAAATTTATATAAGATATATGTATGTTTAACACTACTATAATTTATTTTATTTAAAACAATAAAGACTTTTAAACTGTTCAACATATTTTAAAATTATTGAAATTTCACTATATTGTTTAGTAAAAATAATCAAATATACTTCATATTTTACTGTGTTGTAGATGGTTAATAAATACAGAAAATCTTATAAAATTCTTCAAAATACATTATTGTTCTGACTACTGATTTTCAGGATAAATGTTATAAAAAAAATTTTTTTCTGTAAATTTGTTTGTTACTTAGAGTCATCTAATTTGAAAATATAATATTATAATTTAATATAAATGTAATGTTTTTCAAAATTAACTTTTAATTTAACTTAATTTAATTCTAATGCAACTGAGTTAGTTTTTTCATGCAACTTTTAATATATCTAAATTAATTTTAGAAATATATGAAACATCCACTTTTGGCCACAATGGATCTTGGCGCATTATTATTATTATTAATAATTGATATTATATTTTAATTTTCTAAGTTATTAACTTTAATTTTTCTAACCTTGTTGTATAAAATGTTTCATAATTTAAAACTTTAATATAACAAATTAGTTTTTGTTAATTACTTTATAAATGTAGTCAAAATAATACATGGAAAGAACGGTTTGCTAAAGTATCTCAAAATTTAGTTAGATACAGATCTGATAATTTTGGACCATTAAAATAATTGTGTAGGACAGTTAAATTAGTTGCTGGAATGTCAAAACATTTGGCAATCTCGCTCATCACACTTGAATATCCTACGTAACTATTTTGACTGCTCAACAAAATTATTTTCAGATCTGTATCTTACAATTAGTTAGTTTTAGATACTTCAGCAAAAACATTCTTTCCGTGTAGATGATAATAATAAAACAATAAAAATAAAGATATAATAATTAAAGTCTTTTAAATTGCGATAAAAATTGAATAGCTATTTTAAAATATTACGTGCTCTATAAAATTTGTTTTCTTAGTAAGCATACATAATGTACCTGAAAGCATCATCTCCTGCTAGGCAATAAAGAAATTGCCGCCATATCGGTAAAATAAACTCAGTTTGCGTCTGTCTCTCCATTGTCGATGGTTTCGAAGAAATAGCGACTGTGATAGAATGGCAGGAATCTCGTTCGTATGTGACATCGTCCTGTCGAAAGTGAAACTTGAGTAACTGATATTTCACATGAAATTTTGATATTTCACAGAATAATTTTAGGAGAAATCATAAAGGATTCGTAAAGAAAAAAAGAAATCTTTAGTCTAGTTTTTCAATAAATTTGCAGAATCAATTTCTGCATTTTGATCTTTTCTAAATTAAGTTTCTGTGAAGTACAGCAAATTTAATTAATTTAAAAATTTTTACAGCAAGGCAGAAGATGTAAAAATTTTAAAATATCTGAAGAGCTCCTATATTTTTAAAAATTTCTCGGATTTCTGTCTTTGACATTATTTAGAATGACTTTATTACAAATTGTAGCAGTTTTTAAAATATAGAACTAACGCTATATAATGCTGATATAAGAGAACCACGCTTTTTAGTATTAATCTCCGGATGAACAGCCTGAGGGCTACAAGAAATCATCGATCGAAATGTATCCTCGAACTCCTCACCCGCGATGTCCTTCCACTCTTCCCATTCTTCGTCGTCCAGAGGAATTTCGCCGCTATCAATCTGAAAATTAATCAAAATTCGGATAATATTAAATTAAATTTCATCTTTTTTTTCCACGTATGTTTTTATTTCAAGTCGCACTGAAAAAAAAATTTGGATATTATTTGAATAATTTTTTTCTAAATGCAGCAATTTTATTGAGCCAACATTATGTAACGTGAACACAAAAAACGTGTAGATCAAAAATACATGTTACAAAGATAAAAACATACTTGGAGATCGTAATCATTTTATATGTCTTTAGAAAGATATATTGGGAATTATTCTTCATACAAAAAATCCATTGGGAAAATATCGCGATTACCACCTTCGTGAAGTAATGAACACCGGCGAACTCCAAGAGAGTGGCGATACAGTAACCGAAACTCATCAGTAGAAACCAATCCAGAGCGGTAGCGTATCTAACTTTCGGTAAATCCGTTCTGGAATCGAGGCTTATCGTCGATAGCGTCAATACAGTAGTGATACCTGGAGAATTTATGATACAGTGTTATCCGTGGGGTTGAATATTCTATTTAGACGTCGCAGGCGCACGGTGCCTAAGGTCTGTAAGATTTTCGATACTCATAAAGGAGAAGAAATCAGGAAAAGAGTGCTGAACAAGTATAGAATTTTCTTTACGACAAAGGGTAAATCATGAAAGCGCAGAATGATGAAAGTGTGAAGAAAAGCGATGGAAAGGGCAGATTTAAAAATTAATTGTAACGTGATACTTATTCATTGTAAGTTGATACCTAAACCCACTCGATCGCTCGTTGCCTCGCGATGAATCCAAAAAGACACCCAACTCAGCACAACTATCAAAACACATGGCACATAAACCTGTAGATGTAAAAAAATCTTTTTATTACATCGTATAAAAGAGATATCTGCTAATCACTTTTTACTAAGATTTGTGCGTGTTTACTTGTATGAGAAAATATCCAGTGTGACGTTGCAAGTTGAAGGATACTTGCAGTACCGAGAATTCACCCTCGCGACGGAAAAATGTAAGATTTCTATACGGCGAGCCCATTAAATCGAATTGCGACAATGCCATTCCGGGCATAAAGTTCACCGACAGACCTTCCTGCCATTCGTAAACCAACTGTCCCGATGTGTACGCATCTAACAAGTAGAGAGTAATATAACAACATAATACAACTAAAAAAATCGTCTTGCAAAATACTAATTGTTTAACAAAATACTAGAAGCATTTTAGAAATATGCTGAAGATACTCGCATTTATTTCGATGATATTCTAGAAATATTCCATTTATAAATTTTATAAATATGAATAAATGAATAATTAAATAATTAATCATCCCAAAAATATTTCTCTCTTATATTTATCTCTCGATTATCAATCTTAAACATCCGGAAGTTTTTCAATTAGAAATATTTCAGAGACGGTTAACGAAGATATCCGCATTTTCTTATAATATATTAATAAAAAAAATTTTATTTTAAAAAACCTAAAAAAAAATTCTTCAAAAAAAAAGTGATTTTTTTTATCTATAGACTAGACGTATGTACTTATAATAGATAATCCACAGAATTTATAATAGATAATCCTAGACACTTAATGTGTCATACTTATCCTAGGATTATCTATTCAGTGACAAAAAAATACCCAATAAGCGTAGCATTGATCAATTTATTTCTCTTTTTTTTATATGTGTTCTTCGATTATGAATCCTAAATATCCAAAAATTCAACATACATTTGTCAAACAAATCTTTTATGATGCCTTATCCCACTCGGATATTTCTTTAGCCAGCCTGAATACAAATGACTAATCTCAAATCTCGAGTTCCGAAAAAAATCGATTACTAGCACGCTTATAATAATAAATTTCGATATTACGTCGTATCATAAGCCATGATGTGGTGGCTGTTATGACAGAAGGCAGAACCCGTAAAGCCGAAACGTAAAGGAATATCGAATTTATTGCGATCGTAACTTCGGCGTGGACGATCGCGAACACTCGCTGAAGGATAATATCAGAACGTTATGCACGTGAAGAATAGCATAACGCGCGAGGGCATACGAATGAAGTACTATTTGTCCTGATTTCTTTACGAATTATATTTCTGCAGCATTGAATCTTGAAACACAAAAATTCTGTGGATATCTCCAAATGATTTGTAAACTGCAATATAGGAACGAAAAGGACCACGACTTACTAAAATAAACGAAACACACATACAAATTTCATATCATATTGAGAAAAGAAGAGTTCGTTACTGAAGAGTGTAAACAAACTAATAAATGCAATATAAAATAAAATTGTACAAATAAAGATTATAGTGATCTGTATAACTTCTTGTTTTTTGCTAAGTAAAATTAGAGAAAATTGTTTATTAATTTTAATTTTATAATTGTAAACTTTTTAGTATTTTTTTTAATTAAAAAATTTTTTTACATCGTAACACTCATCTTCCCAAGTTGCGATATTACTATGTAATCACTTAAAAAAAGTCGATACATACAGCTTCCCATTATTAACGGGCAAAATTGTCGATCCATAGGAAAGTTTCTCAACTCCATAGGACATTTGGCTTTAATAGTGAGCCTGCATTACGAGACAATAAAAAAGAATAATTAAAAAAATGATTAAAAATAGATATAGATTATGATATTATAAAATATGTAGATATATTACTTAATGTTTTATATTATCCTTTTGATTATATTATAAATAAAACGGCCTTAATGTATCTAATTCTATCTTTCTATATATTTTTTGTATAAATTGGCTTTTAAAAAAATTTTAATTGTAACTACTTTGAAAGCAACAAAAGTAAAACGCTATATTTTCGTATAATATTTTGCAATGGAATATACTATTAAGCACAGAATTAAATGTTTTCATCCATTGATCGCGTGTATACGTATACATATATTTTTTTTTTTTTTTTGCAAACGTATACGTTGATATTTGCAAAAGAAGTCCGAGAATAGTATTGACGAAATCGGATTCGATTTGCCACACAGTGCGTAAATTCACGCGCGAACAAACCTCATGGAGTATAATATATCGCCGTCCTGGGAGATTCTTAGTAATTTGTTCGGCACAGTGATTGTGTGCACGTAACTATGCTTGCCGTTGTAGAAATAAGTATCTGGACGCCAAATCCTCTCGAGCATTTTGATGCTGAGGCTGAGGGACTTAATCGGGCCCAGGAAGCTTAGACGCGAGTCGCGCCACGACTGCCGGAAATAACAGTCCATTGAGTAATCCTGATGGAAGGACACGCTGCATCAAGACTTTTATACAGATTCGCAGGTAGATAAGATAAGAGTATCGAGTCTGCCTACTAACAACAATGTACGCGCACCAATAAACAGCCGATTAAAGATTATTGCTAAATAGATCAATTTTTACTTCAAATTAAATGTAACATATATTTTAAGTATTGCATTAGGCTTAAATTTATAGAGCTACTTTGCATCAACTTTGTGTCAAGGATATGGAAAAGTAAAATTAATAAAAAGAAAATATAAACATAATGAGATCTCTGTAATAAATGACTGATGCGTATTACAATAATTAGAAATTGATATACTTAGAATATTTTATATAGCATCGCAATAAAAAAAAAGGAAGATGGGGAAAAATAGGTTTACTGGTGCACCTTTCTAAGAAGTTTCGAATCTCACCATATCGAGCTCAGACACTGGACCCATACTTTTAATTAAAATATTAGTTTTGACCACCGTGGGTACGCCTAAAAAAAAAAAAAAAAAAAAAAATCAATAAATACATCAAAACTCCGTGATTTATAAAATGTCAATATCAGCACTCTGGAAAAAGTTGAAAACATATAGATTCAACAAAACAAAAAGGAATACCAAAATAGCTGGCGGTTGTAGAGTGACGATCAGATTTGCTCGAGCAATTAATTAGGATATGCGTTTAAACATAGATATACATTTTTAAATTTAATTTTAATGTGCAACAAACCGTTGCCATTAATTCGGCATTGCATAGCCTGGGGTCCGAATTCTCGATAATTAAAGCAGTTAAACCGACCGTGTACGATCTTCCTCAGCTCTTTGGAATGCAATTATATCCTATATTATTTTCCACCGTATGATGCTGCAATTAGTGTGGGACATAATGCATGATGAAATAGTTTCAGTGATGTTGAGTGACCACAACGCAATATAGCTTGTATTCATAAAATTAACATCAATATTAAACGCATACACACACTTATTGCGTTTGTATGTAATTTATCTGGTGTATTCAATGCTTATATCTTTTTGCAAAAATCAAACTTCTTTAAGTTCATTATTATTAAATATTAAATAAAATTTTCTACACGTAATCTTCTAAATCAATAGTAAAAATGTATAATTAAAGAACTAGAATGCATACATTATTGCATAATTATTTTTAAGAAAAATACGTTTTGTAGAAAAGAAATTCTGCTTACTCTTGATGAAAATATATAAACTTTCAGAAAAGGAAACGAACGATCTGATACCGGATGCATTAATCTATTTTATCTCATTTTTAGTTTATTTATTTTTTATCACTTCTGGATAGCAGAAATTTATTAAGTCACAATTGTGTTTGCAGAAACATTCCATTAATCCTTATTTTTCTTACCTTTACCGTGCGTGGGCAGCTGACTGTTTTCGTAATTCATTAGTAGATTTTCGAGGACCAAGGTGATGTTTTTCGAGACCGTATCGTTCAACGTAGCTCTGGGCATTCTGCTGCCGATTGTCAATGTCGATTCCAGCGATTTGGATGACGGCGCCGCGATGCCCGTCATCGTTTTGGTCTCGAATGCATAATAATGATACTTGTACACAGTGAGTGGCACGAGAATGACGAGGCTACGCATGTAACACAGAAGCGAGTTCATTACTCCACTGACGACGAATATCGGCGTGCAATATTCTGTTTATGTAGAGAATTAAGTGATAAATCTCTTGCAAAATTTGAAGTTCGTATTTTCTTATGAAAATTTAATTCAACTTCGGTTTAAAAATAAACGGTTCGTTATATTTGCGTTCTTGAATATATCTTGAATATCTAACTAATAATAAAATTATACTCACATTTTGATACCTAAGTCTGTTAACAAATGAAGTAAAATGTTGTTGAATTATAATCAGTAGTAGAAAGAAGCTTTGACGATTATAGTATGGCAATTATTGATTTTATCGTGCAAATTATTAATTATACGTAATTTAATTTTATACAGAGTAAAGTACATTTTGTTAGTGCTGTCAATAACTGATTGACAAAAAAAAATTTTTTCAAACAAGATTTTAGTCAGACTAGGTGTTTTTTGTAGTTTTTGACACGCTAAATACAAATTCATAAGTAAAAAGGTTAACATCACGGCAGATTTTTGAGAAAAATGTCTCAGAGGAAGACGATTCAGATTCAGCGCGTCAAAAATTATAAAAAACATTTATTCTGATTATTTGACTAAAATTTTTTTTAGCAACCAGTGTAATTGAAGCTTTTAACTTAACTGTTAATTGTATCGAAAGTACGAATAAATTATAAACAGCTTAAACAGAATAATTAATGAGAAAATTTATAGCAATATGCGATTTCTTTTTGTGTATTAAACTAAAACTTAAAAAATCGAAACAATATTTTAAATAAATAAATAAATAGATAGAAAAGATTCGTAACAAAAATTAATAGAACGCAATATATTTTAAAGAGTGTCGATGTTTGTCAAATTATATTTGACATTATGAATGGGTCCTATATGTCGATAATTGATATTCATTAAATATTTAACGAACATGAGTGCACTTTATGAATTGTATGAATAGCATTGTTCACCGTAGATATTCGATTGGGTTTTAAAGTTGATATTTCGTTCTATCAAGAGAAATGCATTTCAATTCTTATCGATTGCTCGCATTTTAAGTCTGAAAAGAATCAGTTAATATTACTAATAGATCCTGACTTTCAAATTTTTTATAACGCTTTCGTTGCAACGAGAACAATCCCTTTGCGTAGTTGAGAGCACGTGCGATATCTTCCAACAATTTAATTTAATATTTCTAATTTTTTAAATACTAATTTATATTTCTTTGTATTCATATTTATTTTTATTAATTCAAGGTATATATTTTTTTCGCTTTCAAATTATATTTTTATTTAAAAAAAAAGAGAAATATCATATAAATCACTGAAATCGCACAAAATATACGCCCCATATTTATATATCTACTATTAATGAAATGGTTTAGAACAACTTTACACTGTCACGTCGAGTGAAAATCAATGACGCGTTTCAAAAAGATGCGCGCGGTATTCGAGGCTTTTCTTCTCGAGCAGTGTAACGTGACATGATAATGACGTTAACGTTACAAAGATGTTACAAGGAGATGTTATCTGGGGCACGCTGCGTTCTCTCAGCTCTTATGCCCACATTCCCTATCACCCCTTCCGACATAGTCACCGCGAAATAGCATCGTCCGCGTGCCAGAAGTTTGTTCTGGTGCAAGGACCGGACTATCCGCTGCCAATAAACCGCAACTCGTGACACACGCGAGAAGACATCCGCCTGTTAAACGTAAGAGTAACGAGATCTTCTTGCTCTCTTTCGAAATCCTCTACAAAAATCTGCAAATTCTATGGGATATTTTATAAATCTATGTCGGTTTCACAGTGAAAAATGTATAACAATGTAAGGAGGAGCTGTATCCGTAGTCTAATCTTCTTTCAAAATCATCTTTTAGAGTAAAGTCTCAAAATACTAATACGGCTCTGTAATTAATTAGTAACATCTTAAAACAGTACTTAGGAGCATTTTAAATAAAAAAACCGACTGATTACTGTCCTAAGAGTTTCTGAATATACGTTTGATATCAACGAGAAGCCATGTCTAGGATAAGCTTAATATTAATTATGTCCATTTTAATTTTCAAATTTCATTTTAACTCAGCATGCGGAAAAATAGATGCTACATTTCACGTCCAGTGATTTCTCAGAGGTGTTAAACGTTCAAAAATTAAATCAACGAACATGAACCGTTTACATCCGTTTTAATTTTTACTACGGGATTCGAGATACAGCAATGTAATAAAAGCACCAAAGGGGTAAATGACGAGCATCGTTTGAAGTTCGGTTTAAGGCATAAAACGAGGTTGGTATCGCGACGGCAAGGAAAAGTGGAGGAGAGTACCT